>NW_027309874.1:0-340000 GCF_047496795.1 Chiloscyllium punctatum
GGGGAGAGGGAGAGGGAGAGGACAAGAGGGAGAGGACAAGGGGGAGAGGGAGAGGGAGAGGACAAGGGGGAGAGGGAGAGGGAGAGGACAAGAGGGAGAGGGAGAGGACAAGGGGGAGAGGGAGAGGGAGAGGACAAGGGGGAGAGGGAGAGGGAGAGGACAAGGGGGAGAGGGAGAGGGAGAGGACAAGAGGGAGAGGGAGAGGGAGAGGACAAGAGGGAGAGGGAGAGGGAGAGGACAAGAGGGAGAGGGAGAGGGAGAGGGAGAGGACAAGGGGGAGAGGGAGAGGGAGAGGACAAGGGGGAGAGGGAGAGGACAAGAGGGAGAGGGAGAGGACAAGAGGGAGAGGTAGAGGGCAAGAGGGAGATGGAGAGGGCAAGAGGGTGAGGGAGAGGACAAGGGGGAGAGGGAGAGGGAGAGGACAAGGGGGAGAGGGAGAGGACAAGGGGGAGAGGGAGAGGACAAGAGGGAGAGGGAGAGGACAAGAGGGAGAGGGAGAGGACAAGAGGGAGAGGGAGAGGACAAGGGGGAGAGGGAGAGGGAGAGGACAAGGGGGAGAGGGAGAGGGAGTGGACAAGATGGAGAGGGAGAGGGAGAAGACAAGGGGGAGAGGGAGAGGGAGAGGACAGGGGGAGAGGGAGAGGGAGAGGAAAAGAGGGAGAGGGAGAGGGAGAGGACAAGGGGAGAGGGAGAGGGAGAGGACAAGAGGGAGAGGACAAGGGGGAGAGGGAGAGGGAGAGGACAAGGGGGAGAGGGAGAGGGAGAGGACAAGAGGTAGAGGGAGAGGACAAGGGGGAGAGGGAGAGGACAAGGGGGAGAGGGAGAGGACAAGGGAGAGAGGGAGAGGGAGAGGACAAGGGGGAGAGGGAGAGGGAGAGGACAAGGGGAGAGGGAGAGGACAAGGGGGAGAGGGAGAGGACAAGGGGGAGAGGGAGAGGGAGAGGACAAGGGGGAGAGGGGGAGAGGGAGAGGGAGAGGACAAGGGGGAGAGGGAGAGGGAGAGGGAGAGGGAGAGGACAAGGGGGAGAGGGAGAGGGAGGAGGACAAGGGGGAGAGGGAGAGGGAGAGGACAAGGGGGAGAGGGAGAGGGAGAGGACAAGGGGGAGAGGGAGAGGGAGAGGGAGAGGGGGAGAGGGAGAGGACAAGGGGGAGAGGGAGAGGGAGAAGACAAGGGGGAGAGGGAGAGGGAGAAAAAGAGGACAAGGGGGAGAGGGAGAGGAGAAGGGGGGAGAGGGCGAGGGAGAGGACAAGAGGGAGAGGGAGAGGGAGAGGACAAGGGAGAGAGGGAGAGGACAAGGGGGAGAGGGAGAGGGAGAGGACAAGGGGGAGAGGGAGAGGGAGAGGGAGAGGGAGATGGGGAGAGGGAGAGGACAAGGGGAAGAGGGAGAGGGAGAGCACAAGGGGGAGAGGGATAGGGAGAGGGAGAGGACAAGGGGGAGAGGGAGAGGACAAGGGGGAGAGGGAGAGGACAAGGGGGAGAGGGAGAGGGAGAGGACAAGGGGGAGAGGGAGAGGGAGAGGACAAGGGGGAGAGGGAGAGGGAGAGGTCAAGGGGGAGAGGGAGAGGGAGAGGACAAGGGGGAGAGGAGAGGGAGAGGACAAGGACAAGGGGGAGAGGGAGAGGGAGAGGACAAGGGGGAGAGGGAGAGGACAAGGGGTAGAGGGAGAGGGGGAGAGGGAGAGGGAGAGGACAAGGGGGAGGGAGAGGGAGAGGGAGAGGACAAGGGGGAGAGGACAAGGGGGAGAGGGAGAGGAGAGGACAAGGGGGAGAGGGAGAGGGAGAGGACAAGGGGGAGAGGGAGAGGCAGAGGACAAGGGGGAGAGGGAGAGGACAAGGGGGAGAGGGAGAGGACAAGGGGGAGAGGGAGAGGACAAGAGGGAGAGGGAGAGGACAAGGGGGAGAGGGAGAGGGAGAGGGAGAGGACAAGGGGGAGAGGGAGAGGGAGAGGACAAGGGGGAGAGGGAGAGGGAGAGGACAAGGGGGAGAGGGAGAGGACAAGGGGGAGAGGGAGAGGACAAGAGGGAGAGGGAGAGGACAAGAGGGAGAGGGAGAGGACAAGAGGGAGAGGGAGAGGACGAGAGGGAGAGGGAGAGGACAAGGGGGAGAGGGAGAGGGAGAGGGAGAGGACACGAGGGAGAGGGAGAGGGAGAGGACAAGAGGGAGAGGACAAGGGGGAGAGGGAGAGGGAGAGGACAAGGGAGAGAGGGAGAGGACAAGGGGGAGAGGGAGAGGACAAGTGGGAGAGGGAGAGGGAGAGGACAAGGGGGAGAGGGAGAGGACAAGAGGGAGAGGGAGAGGACAAGGGGGAGAGGGAGAGGGAGAGGACAAGGGGGAGAGGGGGAGAGGGAGAGGGAGAGGACAAGGGGGAGAGGGAGAGGGAGAGGGAGAGGGAGAGGACAAGGGGGAGAGGGAGAGGGAGAGGACAAGGGGGAGAGGGAGAGGGAGAGGGAGAGGACAAGGGGGAGAGGGAGAGGGAGAGGGAGAGGGTGAGAGGGAGAGGACAAGGGGGAGAGGGAGAGGGAGAGGACAAGGGGGAGAGGGAGAGGGAGAGTGAGAGGACAAGGGGGAGAGGGAGAGGACAAGGGGGAGAGGGAGAGGGAGAGGACAAGGGGGAGAGGGAGAGGGAGAGGGACAGGGAGAGGGAGAGGACAAGCGGGAGAGGGAGAGGACAAGGGGGAGAGGGAGAGGGAGAGGACAAGGGGGAGAGGGAGAGGACAAGGGGGAGAGGGAGAGGACAAGGGGGAGAGGGAGAGGACAAGAGGGAGAGGGAGAGGACGAGGGGGAGAGGGAGAGGGAGAGGGTGAGGACAAGGGTGAGAGGGAGAGGGAGAGGACAAGGGGGAGAGGGAGAGGGAGAGGACAAGGGGGAGAGGGAGAGGACAAGGGGGAGAGGGAGAGGACAAGAGGGAGAGGGAGAGGAAAAGAGGGAGAGGGAGAGGACAAGAGGGAGAGGGAGAGGGAGTGGGAGAGGACAAGAGGGAGAGGGAGAGGGAGAGGACAAGAGGGAGAGGGAGAGGACAAGGGGGGAGAGTGAGAGAGAGAGGACAAGGGGGAGAGGGAGAGGACAAGGGGGAGAGGGAGAGGACAAGGGGGAGAGGGAGAGGGAGAGGACAAGGGGGAGAGGGAGAGGACAAGAGGGAGAGGGAGAGGACAAGGGGGAGAGGGAGAGGGAGAGGACAAGGGGGAGAGGGGGAGAGGGAGAGGGAGAGGACAAGGGGGAGAGGGAGAGGGAGAGGGAAAGGGAGAGGACAAGGGGGAGAGGGAGAGGGAGTGGACAAGGGGGAGAGGGAGAGGGAGAGGACAAGGGGGAGAGGGAGAGGGAGAGGGAGAGGGAGAGGACAAGGGGGAGAGGGAGAGGGAGAGGGAGAAGGGGAGAGGGGGAGAGGGAGAGGACAAGGGGGAGAGGGAGAGGGAGAGGGCGAGGGGGAGAGGGCGAGGGAGAGGGAGAGGACAAGGGGGAGAGGGAGAGGACAAGGGGGAGAGGGAGTGGGAGAGGACAAGGGGGAGAGGGAGAGGGAGAGGGAGAATGAGAGGACAAGGGGGAGAGGGAGAGGACAAGGGGGAGAGGGAGAGGGAGAGGACAAGGGGGAGAGGGAGAGGGAGAGGGAGAGGACAAGGGGGAGAGGGAGAAGGAGAGGGGGAGAGGGAGAGGACAAGGGGAAGAGGGAGAGGGAGAGGACAAGGGGGAGAGGGATAGGGAGAGGTAGAGGACAAGGGGGAGAGGGAGAGGACAAGGGGGAGAGGGAGAGGACAAGGGGGAGAGGGAGAGGGAGAGGACAAGGTTGAGAGGGAGAGGGAGAGGACAAGGGGGAGAGGGAGAGGGAGAGGACAAGGACAAGGGGGAAAGGGAGAGGGAGAGGACAAGGGGGATAGGGAGAGGACAAGGGGGAGAGGGAGAGGGGGGAGAGGGAGAGGGAGAGGACAAGGGGGAGAGGGAGAGGGAGAGGGAGAGGACAAGGGGGAGAGGACAAGGGTGAGAGGGAGAGGGAGAGGACAAGGGGGAGAGGGAGAGGGAGAGGACAAGGGGGAGAGGGAGAGGCAGAGGACAAGGGGGTGAGGGAGAGGACAAGGGGGAGAGGGAGAGGACAAGGGGGAGAGGGAGAGGGAGAGGACAAGGGGGAGAGGGAGAGGACAAGAGGGAGAGGGAGAGGACAAGAGGGAGAGGGAGAGGACAAGGGGGACAGGGAGAGGGAGAGGACAAGGGGGAGAGGGAGAGGGAGAGGACAAGAGGAAGAGGGAGAGGGAGAGGACAAGGGGGAGAGGGAGAGGGAGAGGACAAGGGGGAGAGGGAGAGGACAAGGGGGAGAGGGAGAGGACAAGGGGGAGAGGGAGAGGACAAGGGGGAGAGGGCGAGGGAGAGGACAAGGGGGAGAGGGAGAGGACAAGAGGGAGAGGGAGAGGACAAGGGGGAGAGGGAGAGAGAGAGGGAGAGGACAAGGGGGAGAGGACAAGGGGGAGAGGGAGAGGGAGAGGACAAGGGGGAGAGGGAGAGGGAGAGGACAAAGGGAGAGGGAGAGGGAGAGGACAAGAGGGAGAGGGAGAGTGAGAGCGAGAGGACAAGGGGGAGAGGGAGAGGGAGAGGACAAGGGGGAGAGGGAGAGGACAAGGGGGAGAGGGAGAGGACATGAGTGAGAGGGAGAGGACAAGGGGGAGAGGGAGAGGGCAAGGGGGAGAGGGAGAGGACAAGAGGGAGAGGGAGAGGACGAGAGGGAGAGGGAGAGGACAAGGGGGAGAGGGAGAGGGAGAGGACAAGAGTGAGAGGGAGAGGGAGAGCACAAGGGGGAGAGGGAGAGGGAGAGGACAAGGGGGAGAGGGAGAGGGAGAGGACAAGGGGGAGAGGGAGAGGGAGAGGACAAGAGGGAGAGGGAGAGGGAGAGGACAAGAGGGAGAGGGAGAGGGAGAGGGAGAGGACAAGGGGGAGAGGGAGAGGGAGAGGACAAGGGGGAGAGGGAGAGGACAAGGGGGAGAGGGAGAGGACAAGAGGGAGAGGTAGAGGGCAAGAGGGAGATGGAGAGGGCAAGAGGGAGAGGGAGAGGACAAGGGGGAGAGGGAGAGGGAGAGGACAAGGGGGAGAGGGAGAGGACAAGGGGGAGAGGGAGAGGACAAGAGGGAGAGGGAGAGGACAAGAGGGAGAGGGAGAGGGAGAGGACAAGGGGGAGAGAGAGAGGGAGTGGACAAGATGGAGAGGGAGAGGGAGAAGACAAGGGGGAGAGGGAGAGGGAGAGGACAAGGGGGAGAGGGAGAGGGAGAGGAAAAGAGGGAGAGGGAGAGGACAAGGGGGAGAGGGAGAGGGAGAGGACAAGAGGGAGAGGACAAGGGGGAGAGGGAGAGGGAGAGGACAAGGGGGAGAGGGAGAGGGAGAGGACAAGAGGTAGAGGGAGAGGACAAGGGGGAGAGGGAGAGGACAAGGGGGAGAGGGAGAGGGGGAGAGGGAGAGGACAAGGGGGAGAGGGAGAGGGACAAGGGGGAGAGGGAGAGGGAGAGGACAAGGGGAGAGGGAGAGGGAGAGGACAAGGGGAGAGGGAGAGGACAAGGGGGAGAGGGAGAGGACAAGGGGGAGAGGGAGAGGAGAGGACAAGGGGGAGAGGAGAGGGAGAGGGACAAGGGGAGGGAGAGAGGGAGAGGGAGAGGACAAGGGGGAGAGGGAGAGGGAGAGGACAAGGGGGAGAGGGAGAGGGAGAGGAGAGGACAAGGGGGAGAGGGAGAGGGAGAGGGAGAGGGTGAGAGGGAGAGACAAGGGGGAGAGGGAGAGGGAGAGGACAAGGGGGAGAGGGAGAGGAGAGTGAGAGGACAAGGGGGAGAGGGAGAGGACAAGGGGGAGAGGGAGAGGGAGAGGACAAGGGGGAGAGGGAGAGGAGAGGAGAGGGAGAGGGAGAGGACAAGCGGGAGAGGGAGAGGACAAGGGGGAGAGGGAGAGGGAGAGGACAAGGGGGAGAGGGAGAGGGAGAGGGAGAGGACAAGGGGAGAGGGAGAGGGAGAGGGGGAGAGGGAGAGGACAAGGGGAAGAGGGAGAGGGAGAGGACAAGGGGGAGAGGGATAGGGAGAGGAGAGGACAAGGGGGGAGAGGGAGAGGACAAGGGGGAGAGGGAGAGGACAAGGGGGAGAGGGAGAGGGAGAGGACAAGGGGAGAGGGAGAGGGAGAGGGACAGGAGAGGGAGAGGACAAGCGGGAGAGGGAGAGGACAAGGGGGAGAGGGAGAGGGAGAGGACAAGGGGGAGAGGGAGAGGACAAGGGGGAGAGGGAGAGGACAAGGGGGAGAGGGAGAGGACAAGAGGGGAGAGGGAGAGGACGAGGGGGAGAGGGAGAGGGAGAGGGTGAGGACAAGGTGAGAGGAGAGGGAGAGGACAAGGGGGAGAGGGAGAGGGAGAGGACAAGGGGGGAGAGGGAGAGGACAAGGGGGAGAGGGAGAGACAAGAGGGAGAGGGAGAGGAAAAGAGGGAGAGGGAGAGGACAAGAGGGAGAGGGAGAGGGAGTGGGAGAGGACAAGAGGGAGAGGGAGAGGGAGAGGACAAGAGGGAGAGGGAGAGGACAAGGGGGGAGAGTGAGAGAGAGAGGACAAGGGGGGAGAGGGAGAGGACAAGGGGGAGAGGGAGAGGACAAGGGGGAGAGGGAGAGGGAGAGGACAAGGGGGAGAGGGAGAGGACAAGAGGGAGAGGGAGAGGACAAGGGGGAGAGGGAGAGGGAGAGGACAAGGGGGAGAGGGGGAGAGGGAGAGGGAGAGGACAAGGGGGAGAGGGAGAGGGAGAGGGAAAGGGAGAGGACAAGGGGGAGAGGGAGAGGGAGTGGACAAGGGGGAGAGGGAGAGGGAGAGGACAAGGGGGAGAGGGAGAGGGAGAGGGAGAGGGAGAGGACAAGGGGGAGAGGGAGAGGGAGAGGGAGAAGGGGAGAGGGGGAGAGGGAGAGGACAAGGGGGAGAGGGAGAGGGAGAGGGCGAGGGGGAGAGGGCGAGGGAGAGGGAGAGGACAAGGGGGAGAGGGGAGAGGACAAGGGGGAGAGGGAGTGGGAGAGGACAAGGGGGAGAGGGAGAGGGAGAGGGAGAATGAGAGGACAAGGGGGAGAGGGAGAGGACAAGGGGGAGAGGGAGAGGGAGAGGACAAGGGGGGAGAGGGAGAGGGAGAGGGAGAGGACAAGGGGGAGAGGGAGAAGGAGAGGGGGAGAGGGAGAGGACAAGGGGAAGAGGGAGAGGGAGAGGACAAGGGGGAGAGGGATAGGGAGAGGTAGAGGGACAAGGGGGAGAGGGAGAGGACAAGGGGGAGAGGGAGAGGACAAGGGGGAGAGGGAGAGGGAGAGGACAAGGTTGAGAGGGAGAGGGAGAGGACAAGGGGTAGAGGGAGAGGGAGAGGCAAGGACAAGGGGAAAGGGAGAGGGAGAGGACAAGGGGGATAGGGAGAGGACAAGGGGGAGAGGGAGAGGGGGAGAGGAGAGGGGAGAGGACAAGGGGGGGGAGAGGGGGAGAGGGGGGAGAGGGGGAGAGGACAGGGGGAGAGGACAAGGGTGAGAGGGAGAGGGAGAGGACAAGGGGGAGAGGGAGAGGGAGAGGACAAGGGGGAGAGGGAGAGCAGAGGACAAGGGGGTGAGGGAGAGGACAAGGGGGGAGAGGGAGAGGACAAGGGGGAGAGGGAGAGGGAGAGGACAAGGGGGAGAGGGAGAGGACAAGAGGGAGAGGGAGAGGACAAGAGGGAGAGGGAGAGGACAAGGGGACAGGGAGAGGGAGAGGACAAGGGGGAGAGGGAGAGGGAGAGGACAAGAGGAAGAGGGAGAGGGAGAGGACAAGGGGGGAGAGGGAGAGGGAGAGGACAAGGGGGAGAGGGAGAGGACAAGGGGGAGAGGGAGAGGACAAGGGGGAGAGGGAGAGGACAAGGGGAGAGGGCGAGGGAGAGGACAAGGGGGGAGAGGGAGAGGACAAGAGGAGAGGGAGAGGACAAGGGGGAGAGGGAGAGAGAGAGGGAGAGGACAAGGGGGAGAGGACAAGGGGGAGAGGGAGAGGGAGAGGACAAGGGGGAGAGGGAGAGGGAGAGGACAAAGGGAGAGGGGAGGAGGGAGAGGACAAGAGGGAGAGGGGAGAGTGAGAGCGAGAGGACAAGGGGGAGAGGGAGAGGGGAGAGGACAAGGGGGAGAGGGAGAGGACAAGGGGGAGAGGGAGAGGACATGAGGGAGAGGGAGAGGACAAGGGGGAGAGGGAGAGGGCAAGGGGAGAGGGAGAGGACAAGAGGGAGAGGGAGAGGACGAGAGGGAGAGGGAGAGGACAAGGGGGAGAGGGAGAGGGAGAGGACAAGAGTGAGAGGGAGAGGGAGAGCACAAGGGGGAGAGGAGAGGGAGAGGACAAGGGGGGAGAGGGAGAGGGAGAGGACAAGGGGGAGAGGGAGAGGGAGAGGACAGAGGGAGAGGGAGAGGGAGAGGACAAGAGGGAGAGGGGAGAGGGAGAGGGAGAGGACAAGGGGAGAGGGAGAGGGAGAGGACAAGGGGAGAGGGAGAGGACAAGGGGGAGAGGGAGAGGACAAGAGGGAGAGGTAGAGGGCAAGAGGGAGATGGAGAGGGCAAGAGGGAGAGGGAGAGGACAGGGGGAGAGGGAGAGGGAGAGGACAAGGGGGAGAGGGAGAGGACAAGGGGGGAGAGGGAGAGGACAAGAGGGAGAGGGAGAGGACAAGAGGGAGAGGGAGAGGGAGAGGACAAGGGGGAGAGAGAGAGGGAGTGGACAAGATGGAGAGGGAGAGGGAGAAGACAAGGGGGAGAGGGAGAGGGAGAGGACAAGGGGGAGAGGGAGAGGGAGAGGAAAGAGGGAGAGGGAGAGGACAAGGGGGAGAGGGAGAGGAGAGGACAAGAGGGAGAGGACAAGGGGGAGAGGGAGAGGGGAGAGGACAAGGGGGAGAGGGAGAGGGAGAGGACAAGAGGTAGAGGGGAGAGGACAAGGGGGAGAGGGAGAGGACAAGGGGGAGAGGGAGAGGACAAGGGGGAGAGGGAGAGGGAGGAGGACAAGGGGGAGAGGGAGAGGGAGAGGACAAGGGGGAGAGGGAGAGGACAAGGGGGAGAGGGAGAGGACAAGGGGGAGAGGGAGAGGGAGAGGACAAGGGGGAGAGGGAGAGGGAGAGGACAAGGGGGAGAGGAGAGAGGGAGGGGAGAGGACAAGGGGGAGAGGGAGAGGGAGAGGACAAGGGGAGAGGGAGAGGAGAGGAGAGGACAAGGGGGAGAGGGAGAGGGAGAGGGAGAGGGTGAGAGGGAGAGGACAAGGGGGAGAGGGAGAGGGAGAGGACAAGGGGGAGAGGGAGAGGGAGAGTGAGAGGACAAGGGGGAGAGGGAGAGGACAAGGGGGAGAGGGAGAGGGAGAGGACAAGGGGGAGAGGGAGAGGGAGAGGGGAGAGGGAGAGGGAGAGGACAAGCGGGAGAGGGAGAGGACAAGGGGGAGAGGGAGAGGGAGAGGACAAGGGGGAGAGGGAGAGGGAGAGGGAGAGGACAAGGGGGAGAGGGAGAGGGAGAGGGGAGAGGGAGAGGACAAGGGGAAGAGGGAGAGGGAGAGGACAAGGGGGAGAGGGATAGGGAGAGGGAGAGGACAAGGGGGAGAGGGAGAGGACAAGGGGGAGAGGGAGAGGACAAGGGGGAGAGGGAGAGGGAGAGGACAAGGGGGAGAGGGAGAGGGAGAGGACAAGGGGGAGAGGGAGAGGGAGAGGACAAGGGTGAGAGGGAGAGGGAGAGGACAAGGACAAGGGGGAGAGGAGAGGGAGAGGACAAGGGGGAGAGGGAGAGGACAACGGGGAGAGGGAGAGGGAGAGGACAAGGGAGAGAGGGAGAGGAGAGCGAGAGGACAAGGGGGAGAGGACAAGGGGGAGAGGGAGAGGGAGAGGACAAGGGGAGAGGGAGAGGGAGAGGACAAGGGGGAGAGGGAGAGGCAGAGGACAAGGGGGAGAGGGAGAGGACAAGGGGAGAGGGAGAGGACAAGGGGGAGAGGGAGAGGACAAGAGGGAGAGGGAGAGGACAAGGGGGAGAGGGAGAGGGAGAGGGAGAGGACAAGGGGGAGAGGGAGAGGGAGAGGACAAGGGGGAGAGGGAGAGGGAGAGGACAAGGGGGAGAGGGAGAGGACAAGGGGGAGAGGGAGAGGACAAGAGGGGAGAGGGAGAGGACAAGAGGGAGAGGGAGAGGACAAGGGGGAGAGGGAGAGGACAAGGGGGAGAGGGAGAGGACAAGGGGGAGAGGGAGAGGGAGAGGACAAGGGGAGAGGGAGAGGGAGAGGACAAGGGGGAGAGGGAGAGGGAGAGGACAAGGGGGAGAGGGAGAGGACAAAGGGGAGAATGAGAGGGAGAGGACTAGAGGGAGAGGGAGAGGACAAGGGGGAGAGGGAGAGGACAAGGGGGAGAGGGAGAGGGAGAGGACAAGGGGGAGAGGGAGAGGGAGAGGGAGAGGGAGAGGGGAGAGGGAGAGGACAAGGGGAAGAGGGAGAGGGAGAGCACAAGGGGGAGAGGGATAGGGAGAGGGAGAGGACAAGGGGGAGAGGGAGAGGACAAGGGGGAGAGGGAGAGGACAAGGGGGAGAGGGAGAGGGAGAGGACAAGGGGAGAGGAGAGGGAGAGGTCAAGGGGAGAGGGAGAGGGAGAGGACAAGGGGGAGAGGAGAGGGAGAGGACAAGGACAAGGGGGAGAGGGAGAGGAGAGGACAAAGGGGGAGAGGGAGAGGACAAGGGGTAGAGGGAGAGGGGGAGAGGGAGAGGGAGAGGACAAGGGGGAGAGGGAGAGGGAGAGGGAGGACAAGGGGGAGAGGACAAGGGGGAGAGGGAGAGGGAGAGGTCAAGGGGGAGAGGGAGAGGGAGAGGACAAGGGGGAGAGGGAGAGGCAGAGGACAAGGGGGAGAGGGAGTGGACAAGGGGGAGAGGGAGAGGACAAGGGGGAGAGGGAGAGGACAAGAGGGAGAGGGAGAGGACAGGGGGAGAGGGAGAGGGAGAGGGAGAGGACAAGGGGGAGAGGGAGAGGGAGAGGACAAGGGGGAGTGGGATAGGGAGAGGACAAGGGGGAGAGGGAGAGGACAAGGGGGAGAGGGAGAGGACAAGAGGGAGAGGGAGAGGACAAGAGGGAGAGGGAGAGGACAAGAGGGAGAGGGAGAGGACAAGAGGGAGAGGGAGAGGACAAGAGGGAGAGGGAGAGGACAAGGGGGAGAGGGAGAGGGAGAGGGAGAGGACAAGAGGGAGAGGGAGAGGGAGAGGACAAGGGGGGAGAGGGAGAGGGAGAGGACAAGGGGAGAGGAGAGGACAAGGGGGAGAGGAGAGAACAAGTGGGAGAGGGAGAGGGAGAGGACAAGGGGGAGAGGGGAGAGGACAAGAGGGAGAGGGAGAGGACAAGGGGGAGAGGGAGAGGGAGAGGACAAGGGGGAGAGGGGAGAGGGAGAGGAGAGGACAAGGGGGAGAGGGAGAGGGAGAGGGAGAGGGAGAGGACAAGGGGGAGAGGAGAGGGAGAGGACAAGGGGAGAGGGAGAGGGAGAGGGAGAGGACAAGGGGAGAGGGAGAGGGTGAGAGGGAGAGGACAAGGGGGAGAGGGAGAGGGAGAGGACAAGGGGGAGAGTGAGAGGGAGAGTGAGAGGACAAGGGGGAGAGGGAGAGGACGAGGGGGAGAGGGAGAGGGAGAGGACAAGGGGGAGAGGGAGAGGGAGAGGGAGAGGGAGAGGACAAGGGGAGAGGGAGAGGACAAGGGGGAGAGGGAGAGGGAGAGGACAAGGGGGAGAGGAGAGGGAGAGGACAAGGGGGAGAGGGAGAGGGAGAGGGGGAGAGGGAGAGGACAAGGGAAGAGGGAGAGGGAGAGGACAAGGGGAGAGGGATAGGGAGAGGGAGAGGACAAGGGGGAGAGGGAGAGGACAAGGGGGAGAGGGAGAGGACAAGGGGGAGAGGGAGAGGGAGAGGACAAGGGGGAGAGGAGAGGAGAGGACAAGAGGAGAGGAGAGGACAAGGGGGAGAGGGAGAGGGAGAGGACAAGAGGGAGAGGACAAGGGGGAGAGGGAGAGGGAGAGGAAAAGAGGGAGAGGGCGAGGGAGAGGACAAGGGGGAGAGGGAGAGGGAGAGGACAAGGGGGAGAGGGAGAGGACAAGGGGGAGAGGGAGAGGGAGAGGACAAGAGGGAGAGGGAGAGGGAGAGGACAAGAGGGAGAGGGAGAGTGAGAGGGAGAGGACAAGGGGGAGAGGGAGAGGACAAGGGGGAGAGGGAGAGGGAGAGGACAAGAGGAGAGGGAGAGTGAGAGGGAGAGGACAAGGGGGAGAGGGAGAGGGAGAGGACAAGGGGGAGAGGGAGAGGACAAGGGGGAGAGGGAGAGGGAGAGGACAAGGGGGAGAGGGAGAGGGAGAGGGAGAGGACAAGGGGGAGAGGACAAGGGGGAGAGGGAGAGGGAGAGGACAAGGGGGAGAGGGAGAGGGAGAGGACAAGAGGGAGAGGGAGAGGGAGAGGACAAGAGGGAGAGGGAGAGTGAGAGGGAGAGGACAAGGGGGAGAGGGAGAGGGAGAGGACAAGGGGGAGAGGGAGAGGACAAGGGGGAGAGGGAGAGGACAAGGGGGAGAGGGAGAGGACAAGAGGGAGAGGGAGAGGGCAAGAGGGCGAGGGAGAGGACAAGGGGGAGAGGGAGAGGACAAGGGGGAGAGGGAGAGGACAAGGGGGAGAGGGAGAGGGAGAGGACAAGGGGGAGAGGGAGAGGAGAGGACAAGAGGGAGAGGGAGAGGACAAGGGGGAGAGGGAGAGGGAGAGGACAAGGGGGAGAGGGAGAGGGAGAGGACAAGGGGGAGAGGGAGAGGGAGAGGACAAGAGGGCGAGGGAGTGGAGAGGACAAGAGGGAGAGGGAGAGGGAGAGGGAGAGGACAAGGGGCAGAGGGAGAGGGAGAGGACAAGGGGGAGAGGGAGAGGACAAGGGGGAGGAGGGAGAGGACAAGGGGGAGAGGGAGAGGACAAGAGGGTGAGGAGAGGGCAAGAGGGAGAGTGAGAGGGCAAGAGGGAGAGGGAGAGGACAAGGGCGAGAGGGAGAGGGAGAGGACAAGGGGGAGAGGGAGAGGACAAGGGGGAGAGGGAGAGGACAAGAGGGAGAGGGAGAGGACAAGAGGGAGAGGGAGAGATCAAGAGGGAGAGGGAGAGGACAAGGGGGAGAGGGAGAGGGAGAGGACAAGGGGGAGAGGGAGAGGGAGAGGACAAGGGGGAGAGGGAGAGGACAAGGGGGAGAGGGAGAGGGAGAGGACAAGGGGGAGAGGGAGAGGCAGAGGACAAGGGGGAGAGGGAGTGGACAAGGGGGAGAGGGAGAGGACAAGGGGGAGAGGGAGAGGACAAGAGGGAGAGGGAGAGGACAAGGGGGAGAGGGAGAGGGAGAGGGAGAGGACAAGGGGGAGAGGGAGAGGGAGAGGACAAGGGGGAGTGGGATAGGGAGAGGACAAGGGGGAGAGGGAGAGGACAAGGGGGAGAGGGAGAGGACAAGAGGGAGAGGGAGAGGACAAGAGGGAGAGGGAGAGGACAAGAGGGAGAGGGAGAGGACAAGAGGGAGAGGGAGAGGACAAGGGGGAGAGGGAGAGGGAGAGGGAGAGGACAAGAGGGAGAGGGAGAGGGAGAGGACAAGGGGGAGAGGGAGAGGGAGAGGACAAGGGGGAGAGGGAGAGGACAAGGGGGAGAGGGAGAGAACAAGTGGGAGAGGGAGAGGGAGAGGACAAGGGGGAGAGGGAGAGGACAAGAGGGAGAGGGAGAGGACAAGGGGGAGAGGGAGAGGGAGAGGACAAGGGGGAGAGGGGGAGAGGGAGAGGGAGAGGACAAGGGGGAGAGGGAGAGGGAGAGGGAGAGGGAGAGGACAAGGGGGAGAGGGAGAGGGAGAGGACAAGGGGGAGAGGGAGAGGGAGAGGGAGAGGACAAGGGGGAGAGGGAGAGGGAGAGGGAGAGGGTGAGAGGGAGAGGACAAGGGGGAGAGGGAGAGGGAGAGGACAAGGGGGAGAGTGAGAGGGAGAGTGAGAGGACAAGGGGGAGAGGGAGAGGACGAGGGGGAGAGGGAGAGGGAGAGGACAAGGGGGAGAGGGAGAGGGAGAGGGAGAGGGAGAGGACAAGGGGGAGAGGGAGAGGACAAGGGGGAGAGGGAGAGGGAGAGGACAAGGGGGAGAGGGAGAGGGAGAGGACAAGGGGGAGAGGGAGAGGGAGAGGGGGAGAGGGAGAGGACAAGGGGAAGAGGGAGAGGGAGAGGACAAGGGGGAGAGGGATAGGGAGAGGGAGAGGACAAGGGGGAGAGGGAGAGGACAAGGGGGAGAGGGAGAGGACAAGGGGGAGAGGGAGAGGGAGAGGACAAGGGGGAGAGGGAGAGGGAGAGGACAAGAGGGAGAGGGAGAGGACAAGGGGGAGAGGGAGAGGGAGAGGACAAGAGGGAGAGGACAAGGGGGAGAGGGAGAGGGAGAGGAAAAGAGGGAGAGGGCGAGGGAGAGGACAAGGGGGAGAGGGAGAGGGAGAGGACAAGGGGGAGAGGGAGAGGACAAGGGGGAGAGGGAGAGGGAGAGGACAAGAGGGAGAGGGAGAGGGAGAGGACAAGAGGGAGAGGGAGAGTGAGAGGGAGAGGACAAGGGGGAGAGGGAGAGGACAAGGGGGAGAGGGAGAGGGAGAGGACAAGAGGGAGAGGGAGAGTGAGAGGGAGAGGACAAGGGGGAGAGGGAGAGGGAGAGGACAAGGGGGAGAGGGAGAGGACAAGGGGGAGAGGGAGAGGGAGAGGACAAGGGGGAGAGGGAGAGGGAGAGGGAGAGGACAAGGGGGAGAGGACAAGGGGGAGAGGGAGAGGGAGAGGACAAGGGGGAGAGGGAGAGGGAGAGGACAAGAGGGAGAGGGAGAGGGAGAGGACAAGAGGGAGAGGGAGAGTGAGAGGGAGAGGACAAGGGGGAGAGGGAGAGGGAGAGGACAAGGGGGAGAGGGAGAGGACAAGGGGGAGAGGGAGAGGACAAGAGGGAGAGGGAGAGGGCAAGAGGGCGAGGGAGAGGACAAGGGGGAGAGGGAGAGGACAAGGGGGAGAGGGAGAGGACAAGAGGGAGAGGGAGAGGACAAGGGGGAGAGGGAGAGGGAGAGGACAAGGGGGAGAGGGAGAGGGAGAGGACAAGAGGGAGAGGGAGAGGACAAGGGGGAGAGGGAGAGGGAGAGGACAAGGGGGAGAGGGAGAGGGAGAGGACAAGGGGGAGAGGGAGAGGGAGAGGACAAGAGGGCGAGGGAGTGGGAGAGGACAAGAGGGAGAGGGAGAGGGAGAGGGAGAGGACAAGGGGCAGAGGGAGAGGGAGAGGACAAGGGGGAGAGGGAGAGGACAAGGGGGAGAGGGAGAGGACAAGGGGGAGAGGGAGAGGACAAGAGGGTGAGGGAGAGGGCAAGAGGGAGAGTGAGAGGGCAAGAGGGAGAGGGAGAGGACAAGGGCGAGAGGGAGAGGGAGAGGACAAGGGGGAGAGGGAGAGGACAAGGGGGAGAGGGAGAGGACAAGAGGGAGAGGGAGAGGACAAGAGGGAGAGGGAGAGATCAAGAGGGAGAGGGAGAGGACAAGGGGGAGAGGGAGAGGGAGAGGACAAGGGGGAGAGGGAGAGGGAGAGGACAAGGGGGAGAGGGAGAGGACAAGGGGGAGAGGGAGAGGGAGAGGACAAGGGGGAGAGGGAGAGGGAGAGGGAGAGGACAAGGGGGAGAGGGAGAGGGAGAGGGGGAGAGGGAGAGGACAAGGGGAAGAGGGAGAGGGAGAGGACAAGGGGGAGAGGGAGAGGGAGAGGACAAGAGGGAGAGGGAGAGGCAGAGGACAAGGGGGAGAGGGAGAGGACAAGGGGGAGAGGGAGAGGACAAGGGGGAGAGGGAGAGGACAAGGGGGAGAGGGAGAGGACAAGGGGGAGAGGGAGAGGACAAGGGGGTGAGGGAGAGGGAGAGGACAAGGGGGAGAGGGAGAGGGAGAGGACAAGGGGGAGAGGGAGAGGACAAGGGGGAGAGGGAGAGGGAGAGGACAAGGGGGAGAGGGAGTGGGAGAGGGAGAGGACAAGGGGGAGAGGGAGAGGGAGAGGGGGAGAGGGAGAGGACAAGGGGAAGAGGGAGAGGGAGAGGACAAGGGGGAGAGGGATAGGGAGAGGGAGAGGACAAGGGGGAGAGGGAGAGGACAAGGGGGAGAGGGAGAGGACAAGGGGGAGAGGGAGAGGGAGAGGACAAGGGGGAGAGGGAGAGGGAGAGGACAAGGGGGAGAGGGAGAGGGAGAGGACAAGGGGGAGAGGGAGAGGGAGAGGACAAGGACAAGGGGGAGAGGGAGAGGGAGAGGACAAGGGGGAGAGGAGAGGACAAGGGGGAGAGGGAGAGGACAACGGGAGAGGGAGAGGGGGAGAGGGAGAGGGAGAGGACAAGGGGGAGAGGGAGAGGGAGAGGACATGGGGGAGAGGGAGAGGGAGAGGACAAGAGGGAGAGGGAGAGGCAGAGGACAAGGGGGAGAGGGAGAGGACAAGGGGGAGAGGGAGAGGACAAGGGGGAGAGGGAGAGGACAAGAGGGAGAGGGAGAGGACAAGGGGGAGAGGGAGAGGACAAGGGTGTGAGGGAGAGGGAGAGGACAAGGGGGAGAGGGAGAGGGAGAGGACAAGGGGGAGAGGGAGAGGACAAGGGGGAGAGGGAGAGGACAAGAGGGAGAGGGAGAGGACAAGAGGGAGAGGGAGAGGACAAGGGGGAGAGGGAGATGGAGAGGACAAGGGGGAGAGGGAGAGGACAAGAGGGAGAGGGAGAGGACAAGGGGGAGAGGGAGAGGGAGAGGACAAGGGGGAGAGGGAGAGGACAAGAAGGAGAGGGAGAGGACAAGGGGGAGAGGGAGAGGACAAGGGGGAGAGGGAGAGGGAGAGGACAAGGGGGAGATGGAGAGGGAGAGGACAAGAGGGAGAGGGAGAGGACAAGGGGGAGAGGGAGAGGGAGAGGTCAAGGGGGAGAGGGAGAGGGAGAGGACAAGGGGGAGAGGGAGAGGACAAGGGTGTGAGGGAGAGGGAGAGGACAAGGGGGAGAGGGAGAGGGAGAGGACAAGGGGGAGAGGGAGAGGACAAGGGGGAGAGGGAGAGGACAAGAGGGAGAGGGAGAGGACAAGAGGGAGAGGGAGAGGACAAGGGGGAGAGGGAGATGGAGAGGACAAGGGGGAGAGGGAGAGGACAAGAGGGAGAGGGAGAGGACAAGGGGGAGAGGGAGAGGGAGAGGACAAGGGGGAGAGGGAGAGGACAAGAAGGAGAGGGAGAGGACAAGGGGGAGAGGGAGAGGACAAGGGGGAGAGGGAGAGGGAGAGGACAAGGGGGAGATGGAGAGGGAGAGGACAAGAGGGAGAGGGAGAGGACAAGGGGGAGAGGGAGAGGGAGAGGTCAAGGGGGAGAGGGAGAGGGAGAGGACAAGGGGGAGAGGGAGAGGGAGAGGACAAGAGGGAGAGGGAGAGGACAAGGGGGAGAGGGAGAGGGAGAGGACAAGAGGGAGAGGACAAGGGGTAGAGGGAGAGGGAGAGGAAAAGAGGGAGAGGGAGAGGGAGAGGACAAGGGGGAGAGGGAGAGGGAGAGGACAAGGGGGAGAGGGAGAGGGAGAGAACAAGGGGGAGAGGGAGAGGGAGAGGACAAGGGGGAGAGGGAGAGGGAGAGGACAAGGACAAGGGGGAGAGGGAGAGGGAGAGGACAAGGGGGAGAGGGAGAGGACAAGGGGGAGAGGGAGAGGACAACGGGGAGACGGAGAGGGGGAGAGGGAGAGGGAGAGGACAAGGGGGAGAGGGAGAGGGAGAGGACAAGGGGGAGAGGGAGAGGGAGAGGACAAGAGGGAGAGGGAGAGGCAGAGGACAAGGGGGAGAGGGAGAGGACAAGGGGGAGAGGGAGAGGACAAGGGGGAGAGGGAGAGGACAAGAGGGAGAGGGAGATGACAAGGGGGAGAGGGAGAGGACAAGGGGGTGAGGGAGAGGGAGAGGACAAGGGGGAGAGGGAGAGGGAGAGGACAAGGGGGAGAGGGAGAGGACAAGGGGGAGAGGGAGAGGACAAGGGGGAGAGGGAGAGGACAAGAGGGAGAGGGAGAGGACAAGAGGGAGAGGGAGAGGACAAGGGGGAGAGGGAGATGGAGAGGACAAGGGGGAGAGGGAGAGGACAAGAGGGAGAGGGAGAGGACAAGGGGGAGAGGGAGAACAAGGGGGAGAGGGAGAGGACAAGAGGGAGAGGGAGAGGACAAGGGGAAGAGGGAGAGGGAGACGACAAGGGGGAGAGGGATAGGGAGAGGGAGAGGACAAGGGGGAGAGGGAGAGGACAAGGGGGAGAGGGAGAGGACAAGGGGGAGAGGGAGAGGGAGAGGACAAGGGGGAGAGGGAGAGGGAGAGGACAAGGGGGAGAGGGAGAGGGAGAGGACAAGAGGGAGAGGGAGAGGGAGAGGTCAAGGGGGAGAGGGAGAGGGAGAGGACAAGGGGGAGAGGGAGAGGGAGAGGACAAGGACAAGGGGGAGAGGGAGAGGGAGAGCACAAGGGGGAGAGGGAGAGGACAAGGGGGAGAGGGAGAGGACAAGGGGGAGAGGGAGAGGGAGAGGACAAGGGGGAGAGAGAGAGGACAAGGGGGAGAGGGAGAGGACAAGTGGGAGAGGGAGAGGGAGAGGACAAGGGGGAGAGGGAGAGGACAAGAGGTAGAGGGAGAGGACAAGGGGGAGAGGGAGAGGGAGAGGACAAGGGGGAGAGGGGGAGAGGGAGAGGGAGAGGACAAGGGGGAGAGGGAGAGGGAGAGGGAGAGGACAAGGGGGAGAGGGAGAGGGAGAGAACAAGAGGGAGAGGGAGAGGGAGAGGGAGAGGACAAGGGGGAGAGGGAGAGGGAGAGGGAGAGGGGGAGAGGGAGAGGACAAGGGGGAGAGGGACAGGGAGAGGACAAGGGGGAGAGGGAGAGGGAGAGGGAGAGGACAAGGGGGAGAGGGAGAGGACAAGGGGGAGAGGGAGAGGGAGAGGACAAGGGGGAGAGAGAGAGGGAGAGGACAAGGACAAGGGGGAGAGTGCGAGGGAGAGGACAAGGGGGAGAGGGAGAGGACAAGGGCGAGAGGGAGAGGGAGAGGGAGAGGACAAGGGGGAGTGGGAGAGGACAAGGGGGAGAGGGAGAGGGAGAGGACAAGGGGGAGAGGGAGAGGGAGAAGGAGAGGACAAGGGGGAGAGGGAGAGGACAAGGGGGAGAGGGAGAGGAGAGGACAAGGGGGAGAGGGAGAGGGAGAGGACAAGGGGGAGAGGGAGAGGGAGAGGGGGGAGAGGGAGAGGACAAGGGGAAGAGGGAGAGGGAGAGGACAAGGGGGAGAGGGATAGGGAGAGGGAGAGGACAAGGGGGAGAGGGAGAGGACAAGGGGGAGAGGGAGAGGACTAGGGGGAGAGGGAGAGGACAAGGGGGAGAGGGAGAGGGAGAGGACAAGGGGGAGAGGGAGAGGGAGAGGACAAGGGGGAGAGGAGAGGGAGAGGACAAGGGGGAGAGGGAGAGGGAGAGGACAAGGACAAGGGGGAGAGGGAGAGGGAGAGGACAAGGGGGAGAGGGAGAGGACAAGGGGGAGAGGGAGAGGACAAGTGGGAGAGGGAGACGGGGAGAGGGAGAGGGAGAGGACAAGGGGGGAGAGAGAGAGGGAGAGGGAGAGGACAAGGGGGAGACGACAAGGGGGAGAGGGAGAGGGAGAGGACAAGGGCGAGAGGGAGAGGGAGAGGACAAGGGCGAGAGGGAGAGGGAGAGGACAAGGGGGAGAGGGAGAGGACAAGGGGGAGAGGGAGAGGACAAGGGGGAGAGGGAGAGGACAAGAGGGAGAGGGAGAGGACAAGGGGGAGAGGGAGAGGGAGAGGGAGAGGACAAGGTGGAGAGGGAGAGGGAGAGGACAAGGGGGAGAGGGAGAGGGAGAGGACAAGGGGGGAGAGGGAGAGGACAAGGGGGAGAGGGAGAGGACATGGGGGAGAGGGAGAGGACAAGGGGGAGAGGGAGAGGACAAGAGGGAGAGGGAGAGGACAAGAGGGAGAGGGAGAGGACAAGGGGGAGAGGGAGAGGGAGAGGGAGAGGACAAGAGGGAGAGGGAGAGGGAGAGGACAAGAGGGAGAGGGAGAGGGAGAGGACAAGGGGGAGAGGGAGAGGGAGAGGACAAGGGGGGAGAGGGAGAGGACAAGGGGGAGAGGGAGAGGACAAGGGGGAGAGGGAGAGGGAGAAGGAGAGGACAAGGGGAGAGGGAGAGGACAAGGGGGAGAGGGAGAGGAGAGGACAAGGGGGAGAGGGAGAGGGAGAGGACAAGGGGGAGAGGGAGAGGGAGAGGGGGAGAGGGAGAGGACAAGGGGAAGAGGGAGAGGGAGAGGACAAGGGGGAGAGGGATAGGGAGAGGGAGAGGACAAGGGGGAGAGGGAGAGGACAAGGGGGAGAGGGAGAGGACAAGGGGGAGAGGGAGAGGACAAGAAGGAGAGGGAGAGGACAAGGGGGAGAGGGAGAGGGAGAGGGAGAGGACAAGGGGGAGAGGACAAGGGGGAGAGGGAGAGGGAGAGGACAAGGGGGTGAGGGAGAGGGAGAGGACAAGAGGGGGAGGGAGAGGGAGAGGTCAAGTGGGTGAGGGAGAGTGAGAGGGAGAGGACAAGGGGGAGAGGGAGAGGGAGAGGACAAGGTGGAGAGGGAGAGGACAAGGGGGAGAGGGAGAGGACAAGAGGGAGAGGGGAGAGGACAAGGGGTAGAGGGAGAGGACAAGGGGGAGAGGGAGAGGACAAGGGGGAGAGGGAGAGGACAAGGGGGAGAGGGAGAGGACAAGGGGGAGAGGGAGAGGGAGAGGACAAGAGGGAGAGGGAGAGGACTAGAGAGAGAGGGAGAGGGCAAGAGGGAGAGGGAGAGGGCAAGAGGGGAGAGGGAGAGGACAAGGGGGAGAGGGAGAGGACAAGGGGGAGAGGGAGAGGACAAGAGGGAGAGGGAGAGGACAAGGGGGAGAGGGACAGGGAGAGGACAAGGGGGAGAGGGAGAGGGAGAGGACAAGAGGGAGAGGGAGAGGGAGAGGATAAGGGGGAGAGGCAGAGGGAGAGGACAAGGGGGAGAGGGAGAGGGGAGAGGACAAGGGGGAGAGGGAGAGGGAGAGGACAAGAGGGGAGAGGGAGAGGACAAGGGGGAGAGGGAGAGGGAGAGGACGAGAGGGAGAGGACAAGGGGGAGAGGGAGAGGGAGAGGAAAAGAGGGAGAGGGAGAGGGAGAGGACAAGTGGGAGAGGGAGAGGGAGAGGACAAGGGGGAGAGGGAGAGGACAAGGGGGGAGAGTGAGAGGGAGAGGGAGAGGACAAGGGGAAGAGGACAAGGGGGAGAGGGAGAGTGAGAGGACAAGGGGGAGAGGGAGAGGATAAGGGGGAGAGGGAGAGGACAAGAGGGAGAGGGAGAGGACAAGAGGGAGAGGGAGAGGGCAAGAGGGAGAGGGAGAGGGCAAGAGCGAGAGGGAGAGGACAAGGGGGCGAGGGAGAGGGAGAGGACAAGGGGGAGAGGGAGAGGACAAGAGGGAGAGGGCAAGGGGGGCGAGGACAAGGGGGCGAGGGAGAGAGAGAGGACAAGGGGGAGAGGGAGAGGGAGAGGACAAGGGGAGAGGGAGAGGGAGAGGACAAGGGGGAGAGGGAGAGGCAGAGGACAAGGGGGAGAGGGAGAGGACAAGGGGGAGAGGGAGAGGACAAGGGGGAGAGGGAGAGGACAAGAGGGAGAGGGAGAGGACAAGGGGGAGAGGGAGAGGGAGAGGACAAGAGGGAGAGGGAGAGGACAAGGGGGAGAGGGAGAGGACAAGGGGGAGAGGGAGAGGACAAGAGGGAGAGGGTGAGGACAAGAGGGAGAGGGAGAGGGAGAGGGAGAGGACAAGAGGGAGAGGGAGAGGGAGAGGACAAGAGGGAGAGGGAGAGGGAGAGGAAAAGGGGGAGAGGGAGAGGGAGAGGACAAGGGGGAGAGGGAGAGGACAAGGGGGGAGAGGGAGAGGACAAGGGGGAGAGGGAGAGGACAAGAGGGAGAGGGAGAGGACAAGGGGGAAAGGGAGAGGGAGAGGACAAGGGGGAGAGCGGGAGAGGGAGAGGGAGAGGACAAGGGGGAGAGGGAGAGGGAGAGGGAGAGGACAAGGGGGAGAGGGAGAAGGAGAGGGAGAGGACAAGGGGGAGAGGAGAGGGAGAGGGAGAGGGGGAGAGGGGGAGAGGGAGAGGACAAGGGGGAGAGGGAGAGGGAGAGGACAAGGGGGAGAGGGAGAGGGAGAGGACAAGGGGGAGAGGGAGAGTACAAGGGGGAGAGGGAGAGGGAGAGGACAAGGGGGAGAGGGAGAGGGAGAGGGAGAGGACAAGGGGGAGAGGGAGAGGACAAGGGGAGAGGGAGAGGGAGAGGACAAGGGGGAGAGGGAGAGGACAAGGGGGAGAGGGAGAGGACAAGGGGGAGAGGGAGAGGACAAGGGGGAGAGGGAGAGGACAAGGGGGAGAGGGAGAGGGAGAGGACAAGGGGGAGAGGGAGATGGAGAGGGAGAGGACAATGGGGAGAGGGAGAGGGAGAGGGGGAGAGGGAGAGGACAACGGGAAGAGGGAGAGTGAGAGGACAAGGGGGAGAGGGATAGGGAGAGGGAGAGGACAAGGGGGAGAGGGAGAGGACAAGGGGGAGAGGGCGAGGACAAGGGGGAGAGGGAGAGGACAAGGGGGAGAGGGAGAGGACAAGGGGGAGAGGGAGAGGGAGAGGACAAGGGGGAGAGGGAGAGGGAGAGGACAAGGGGGAGAGGGAGAGGGAGAGGACAAGGGGGAGAGGGAGAGGGAGAGGACAAGGACAAGGGGGAGAGGGAGAGGGAGAGGACAAGGGGGAGAGGGAGAGGAAAAGGGGGAGAGGGAGAGGACAAGGGGGAGAGGGAGATGGGAGAGGGAGTGGGAGAGGACAAGGGGGAGAGGGAGAGAGGGAGGGAGAGGGAGAGGACAGGGGGGAGAGGGAGAGGGAGAGGACAAGCGGGAGAGGGAGAGGCAGAGGACAAGGGGGAGAGGAAGAGGACAAGGGGGAGAGGGAGAGGACACGGGGGAGAGGGAGAGGGCAAGAGGGAGAGGGAGAGGACAAGGGGGAGAGGGAGAGGGAGAGGGAGAGGACAAGGGGGAGAGGGAGAGGGAGAGGACAAGGGGGAGAGGGGAAAGGGAGAGGACAAGGGGGGAGAGGGAGAGGACAAGGGGGAGAGGGAGAGGACAAGAGGGAGAGGGAGAGGACAAGAGGGAGAGGGAGAGGACAAGGGGGAGAGGGAGAGGGAGGGGGAGAGGACAAGGGGGAGAGGACAAGGGGGAGAGGGAGAGTGAGACGACAAGGGGGAGAGGGAGAGGAGAGGACAAGAGGGAGAGGGAGAGGGAGAGGACAAGAGGGTGAGGGAGAGTGAGAGGGAGAGGACAAGGGGGAGAGGGAGAGGGAGAGGACAAGGGGGAGAGGGAGAGGACAAGGGGGAGAGGGAGAGGACAAGAGAGAGAGGGAGAGGGCAAGAGGGAGAGTGAGAGGGCAAGAGGGAGAGTGAGAGGACAAGGGGGAGAGGGAGAGGACAAGGGGGAGAGGGAGAGGACAAGAGGGAGAGGGAGAGGACAAGGGGGAGAGGGAGAGGGAGAGGACAAGGGGGAGAGGGAGAGGGAGAGGACAAGGGGGAGAGGGAGAGGACAAGAGGGAGAGGGAGAGGACAAGGGGGAGAGGGAGAGTGTGCGAGATAAGTGGCTATCCAGCCCCCTCTACGGCACTTTTCATTTCCCTTCCCAGGAACAAAGACACGGAGGAGTCAGTCCAAAACTTTTCATTCAACTTTGCAAAGTCGGGTGCTGTTCCCAAAGGTACACACACACAAGCATAGTAATCTCCACACATTATATACATGTATATGTGGGCTGGGTTTACTACTGCTGCCTTGACCAACGAGTGCTCGGATTCCGCACTGTTTTCCTTTTTTGGGTTCTGGTGCCTGCGATTCTTTTATCATTCACTTGGCCAATCAGTGTTTGAGCTTCCCATTCTTCCCTTATATGGATGATGTTGTACAACTGTGGTTAAGGGCGGCCTCTCAACTATCGAGGAAAGCTGTTACAACTGTTTCATTCATATAAACGTGGGGGAGGTCCGGCAACAGTTTCGAGTGTCTGCTTGTGTTTACTATGAGGTAGAAAAGACTAAAAGGCAGCTAACCGTTTAAAAATTACACTACCCCCTACAAATCCCCCGTGTCTTTTCTTACGGCCTGTAATTTTTCAACCGTAAGTTTCTTCTCCAGGGCATTTAATAACTCCCGAGCTTGTTCATCAAACTGCCCTTCTCTAATACTACCCCCGCCCAAGAGGGATTCACGTTGTTCCATCTCGAGATTTATTCGTTCAACCTGCCCATAGGGAACATCTTTCTTAGTAAGGGCGGTTTCGATCAGTCGTTGCGTTATTCCCTGTGTCCGGGGATTAACTCAACACCCAAGGGCAGTGAGTACCCCTGCCACCACTATACATGAGACAAGAAAGGGAACGACCACCCCCGTCCATTTACCGAACCAAGCTTCCAACCAGTCCGTGAGGCCAGAGTCAATGCCCGAGTTTTCGGCCAGTTCGTCCGCCAATGTGGTGAGTCCATCCAGGGCGCGGGTGATGGACCCATCAGGGGCTGTGTTGTTGGGGATGAAAGTGCAGCACTGAGTGCCTATCATGACGCAAACACCCCCCTTCTCTGCCAACATCATGTCTAAGGCCAACCTATTTTCCCACGCCATCCTACTAGTGGCGTCCAGTTGTTCTGCTATTCCTTTCACTGCATCCCGGGTATAATTAATGAACCTCTGCTGATTGTAGTAAATATAATTAATCCAATCCACATTCTTATTGATGGTCACCCACCAGAACAGTGACGACTCAAAACCCGCCGCTATCTGGTTCCTCGCCTTGTATTCGTCAGGAACACCCCTGGGGACCCCTATGGCATCTAAATATATGTTATCATCGAAAGAGGTCTCCAAAGCTCTCTCAGTTCTTCCACTAGAACGGGGTTGCTCTTGATTTTCGAATACCAGGGTGAATGGGATGGCCAATTGAACGATCGCACAAGCGCCCGTCCATTTTTGGGGCAGAGTCGGTCGCAGAACCCTCCCACCACAGTACCACCAGAGGTCTGCCCTAGGTACATGAATGTGGGAGTAATTCCCGCCCCCGGTAGTTTCATTGACCAGCCGGATTGATCCGCTGCACTTGTCAAATGTCCCCACATCGTCGTCCCACTGTAGTCCCGTCCGAGAGACGCAGGCCTGGTGCGTACCCGTTACCCCTGAGAATGATGGCGGGCGGGGCGCCCCCTCAGACCTGACGGGGGGAAACTTCAAACTCAAGGGTCGACAAGTGGGGTCGTTCCAGGCCTCTCGGTCCTGGTACAGCCTTATCATGCAGTCCATGGCTCGTGGGTGTTTCTCCCATCCCAGCGGGAATGGGACCACCTGAGGGTTAGGGCGGGCACTCGTGCATGCGTAGCAATCACTCTTTTTTATGCTCCTCACAGTATATTTGACCCATTCCATCCAGGCATTCGCCTCCCCGTATCCCGTTTCTATTTCAAAGGTCTTTTCCAAATCCGTTGTCTCAATTATTCTAATCTTTTCCTGCTTACCAGTGGTGGATGAGCCCCCAGACTCAGCTTCAATGACCGTGATATACGTACAGCACAGCTGCATCCCCCTCCATCCTGCCTGGCCCCCAACTCTAATACCCAGTATTGTTCTATTAAGGCTCGCCTCGTTCTTTTCCAAGTTCTTTATGGTCAGATAGAGCGGATTGCACTGATTCTGCCCACAATCCCGTCCAGGGGTGATGGGATCACGGACAACTGACACCATAGCCTGGACCCCGGGGGCTGGAGGCCTACTTAGGCCTTCCCTACCATGCAATTGTAATACTAACGTCTGACCCTGGAATCCCCTTTCTCTCTCTAGATTCTGCTTAGTTTGATTCAGTTGACTTTTAGTCCTACAGGGCACCAACTCACATAGGTCTAAGCTAAGTGTCTGTGTTGATTGGTTGGCAAGCACGGAGATGGTGAACCACTGACGGTCCTCTGCTTGTTTTAACCAGAGGCCAAATTGGGTAACACGCACACAAAGACCCAGCCCAAGGATAATGGCATAGCAAGTTAACAATACGATTGACCGCATTTTGTCGCGACACCCGTAGCCCGAGGGCACAGTTCCTTTAGACTCGCCAAAGTCCGATTAGTTCGTTCTCAGGGTCTCTGTTCCTTAGATGCCTTTGTCAGAGAGGTTCGTTCGTCCTCCGTCGGTTGTGGCACTGGTCCCTTGACTCGAGTGTAATGTGTCCAGCCCTTTTCGGCCGTACGGACAGCCGTTTCGGTCGTCAAAAGTACCAGGAAGGGACCATCCCAAGTTGGTTCGAGGGTACGTTGCTTCCAGCTTTTAATCAGGACCCACTGACCCGGCTTGACGGTGTGCACCGCAAACTCGAGGGGCGGCGTCTGTGCCAAAAGTCCCTGTTGGCGTAAACGAGATAGAGCAGACCCCAGAGCCACCACATATTTTTGCACAAACATATCCCGAGACTCAAATACAGGAGGTTCCCCCTTCGGCCCATGGAACGGGAGGCCAAATAACATTTCGAAAGGGGAGACGCCCAAATCCCGCCTTGGCTGGGTGCGAATTTGCAACAGGGCAAGGGGTAGGCATTTGGTCCAAGGCAGGCCGATTTCACTAGTGAGCTTGGTTAGCTGCTTTTTGATGGTCTGGTTCATCCTTTCGACCTTGCCCGAGGAGGAGGGATGCCAGGGGGTGTGCAAATCCCAGTCAATCCCCATTGCTTGCACTACATTCTGGAGGACGGTCGAGGTGAAGTGGCTCCCCTGGTCAGAGTCAATAGCGCGGGGTAGCCCAAATCGTGGGATGATTTGCTCGAGTAGAATCTTGCTAACCTGAGTTGCCGTTGCCGTGGTAGTGGGGAAAGCTTCCACCCATCCTGTCAGGTGATCTACCACTACTAATAGATACTTCAGTCGACCTATGGGGGGGAGCTCAGTGTAATCTACCTGGATATACTCAAACGGCCTATAGGCCGGACTCCTACCCCCTTGTCTTGCATGCTGCCGCAGCCCCCTTTTGTTAATCTTTCGACACGTTATGCAATCTCCTGTGACCTGCTTGGCTACCGTGTACAGACCAGGGTGAGCATATCGGCGCAGGAAGGCATCACACAGTGCCTGGGCGCCCCAGTGACCCCCTTGGTGTAAACGGGCAATAATGTCCCGCGTCAACGGTCGATTTAGTAGCTGGCGGCCATCGGGTAAGGTCCACTTGCCTTCCCTATCCTTTGTACCCCCCAGAGACGCGAGAAGAGTTTCTTCTTTGTCAGTAAACGTGGGCACTTCGGTAATTTCGGATATCTGTGGAATCCTTACCAGGCAGTTTATTACTTCCTTCCCCATCCCAGCCAATTTTGCCTGTTCATCTGCCAATTGATTCCCCAGGGTCTCTATTTTATCGTCTTTCTGGTGTCCTTTCACATATACTACAGCAATCTCTTGTGGCAGCAACAAATCCTCCAAGATCATGGCTACTAGTTCCTCATGGACCAACTCCTTTCCTCTACTATTTATCATTCCCCTTTCTTTCCAGATCTTCCCAAAGGTGTGTACTACCCCAAAGGCATACTTAGAGTCAGTGTAGATTGTCCCGGCTATTCCCTTTAAATTCCTCAGAGCTCGGTGCAAGGCGTACAATTCGCACGTTTGTGCGGACCAGGCATTCGGTAGCCGTCCACTTTCCACTAATTCCCAACCAGTCTCACTAATGACTGCATAACCGTTGTGTCTCTTCCCATCTATCACTCGAGAGGACCCATCAATGTACCACCGCCTTCCTGCATGTAAGGGGGTATCCCTCAGATCTTCCCTCACTTTACTCTGGTACTCTATTATGTCTGAACAGCAGTGTTCCAGTTCCTCCTCGCCCTCCCCTTTCCAAAGGAAGTCCGCCGGGTTCTGGCAGCCCCCGACTTCTATTCGGAGGTCTTCTTGGTCTAACAATATGGCTTCATATTTCAGAATTCTCGAGTCAGTCAGCCACCTCCCGGCCTTCTGATTCAGAATAGTTCGAACCTGATGGGGAGTAGTGACTGTCAAGGGGGCCCCAAAAGTCAACTTCCTGCTTTCCTCTACCAGCTTAGCCGTGGCTGCCACCGCTTGGACACACTCCGGCCACCCTCGGGAGACTGGATCCAGAATTTTTGACAGGAAAGCCACGGGCTTCCTTTTACCCCCCCAGTCCTGGGTCAATACTCCAAGAGCGGTTCCCTTTCTGGAGTTCACAAAGAGGCGAAATGTCTTACTAAAATCCGGCAAGCTTAAAACAGGTGCGGCCATCAATTTTCCTTTTAGGATTTCAATTAACTTTTTCTCCTCCTCCTCCCATTTTATTCTGTTGGGTGCCTCCTCAATGAGTTTTAGGTACAAGTCTTTAGTAAGGGGGGCATAGTCGTCTATCCTTAACCGACAATAGCCTAAGAGTCCCAAGAACTTCCGCAACTCCCTCTTGGTCGTTGGGAGGCCGAGTTCGATTATTGCCCGCACTCTTCCCGGACTTATTCGTTTCTGTCCCTGGCTTATCAAGTGTCCCAGGTACTTAACCTCTTTCTCAACATATTGGAGCTTCTTCTGACTCACTCTTAACCCCTTCTCAGCTAGGTAATTTAACAGGGCATTAGTCCCAAGTAGGACGTCCTCCTCCGCCGGTCCGGATAAAAGGAGATCGTCCACATATTGTATAAGCTTAAGGGACGGGGACAAGGTTAGTCCCTCCAATAATTGTTCCAGAATCTGCCCGAACAGAGTCGGGGACTCAGTGAATCCTTGGGGGAGCACGGTCCACCTGTACTGTTGTTTTCTGCCAGTATCAGGATCCTCCCATTCAAAAGCAAAAAGATCCCTACTGTCCTTGTCCAGGGGACACGCCCAGAAGGCATCCTTTAAGTCTATAACACTAAACCAGCCGTGGTCCGGGGGAATTCGCCCCAGAATAGTGTATGGGTTCGGTACCACAGGGTGCCGTACTTGGACAATTTTATTTACCTCCCTTAGGTCTTGGACCATTCGGTAGCTCCCATCCGACTTCCGGACCGGCAGGATTGGGGAATTGTATCGTGACATACAGGGCTCTACCAATCCATCTTTTATTAGGTCTTCCATAACTGTCTTCAGGCCCTGCCTCCCTTCCCAAGAGATGGGGCATTGGCGCACTCTGACGTCGGGGCTCTGGGGCTTTAATTTTACCTCCACAGGTCGAATTGCGAGTCCCCCCCGGTTCCCTTTGGCGACCCAAACCCTAGGGTCTATCTCTGTCAATCGGGACTCACTAAGGTATGACATGGTAACGGCTAATTCTTCCTCTTCTCCCACTTCTATTCGCAATCCGAAACGGACTATCAAATCCCGTCCCAACAACCCATAGGGAAGATGGGGGAGGTGAAGGAGTTCAACCTGGAGTTCCTCCTCCTCCAGCCGCAAGGGTTGTGGTTCGAATATTCTCGCACTAAAAACCCCACCCTTAACTCCTGAAATGTTTAATGTTTTAGCTTGGAAGCCAACCCCCCTCGGATGGAGGGGAATTGAGGACCTGCCAGCGCCTGTGTCAACTAAGAAGGTAACATCTTGTCTAAATGGGCCCACCCGTAAATTTACCAGGGGTTCTTGGTAGGCCCGTGTTCCGATCCTCCCCTGACTTCCCTAATCCATTTGTTCACACTCCATTTCATACATCCCTTCTCTTTCCCTTTTAAACTCGGGACAATCCCTTTTGAAGTGTCCCAGTTTCCCGCAATGGTAACATCCAGCCTTCTGAGGGCGCTCAATTCCATAAGATCCTCCTCTCTCACTTCTGCCCCGTCTCGCTTCTCTCCCTCTCCAACTTTTCTTCGACGTTCCTCTTTCCACCCCAGAATCTCCCTCCCCCATTCCGGTGGACTTACAAGCTTCCCGTACGGCTGCCACCATCATTTTTGTCTTATGTTTCTCCCTTATTACATCCCTCTGAACGTACACCTTCTGTGCTTCCCGTAATAATTCTGCAACATCCTTTTCAGCCCAATCCTCCACTTTCTGTAATTTCTTCTGAATGTCAGGCCATGACTTAGTCACAAAGTGCACCTTAAGCATGCTCTTGCCTATTTCCCCATCGGGGTCTAAACCTGAATACTTTCGCATGGACTCCCGCAAACGGTCTAAAAACTCACTCGGGGATTCATCCTTTTTCTGTCCAACTTCAAATGCTTTTGCTAAATTCCGCTGTTTGGGCACGCAGGTTTGGATCCCCCTGATTATAAGGCTTCTGAGGTCTGTCATATTGGCCCTTCCCCCCGCGTCGTTATGATCCCACCGGGGGTCCTCTAAGGGGTACTTCTGCTGTCCACGCTGAGGCCCGTCCTGATGCTCCCTATCCCAAATGGCCATTGCACTATTCCGGATCATAACAATTTCATCGTAATTAAATAGTATTCTCATCATGGCCTGCAGTTCAGCCCATGTGTATATACTGGGCCCCAGAAATTGGTCCAGTTGTATTCCCACACTGATGGGGTCGTCCAGTAGACGGGGTAGTTCATTACGGAGATGCCGGATATCCCCAGAATTTAAAGGTTGTACTACAAACCCGGTCCGTTCGTTCCCAAACGGCACCTCTCGTAAGGGGTTCAGCTGTTCAATATTATCACTCCTCCCAGCTCTCAATCCCTCTTCTCGACCTCTCCGCATCTCGAGTCGGACTGATTTCCTAGTGCCTGGGGTGAGTTCTGCGCCCCCTCCTGTACACCCCCCAGCAGTCCCTTCCTCACTGGTCGTAGCCTGCTGGGACTCGGAATTATCCATCGCAGGAGGGAGGTCCGCGCTGGACGCCTGGTCGTGCGCGGGTGGTATATATGGGGGCGGGGAAGACGGTGGCAAACCGTCGGTGAGGATGTCCCAAGACTTCTGGGGCTTCCTCGGGTCTGTTTGGGGAGTCAGAGGATAGAGACGCGTGGGACTCTCGCCGTCTCCCGCCAACCAGGCGGCGGCATATTTGCTCTCCTCTGGGTCAAACGGTTGTTTTCTGTTAACATATACATTTAGGATTTGACACACCCAGTCTTCATCAGACCCATACTCGGGCCAAACTACCGAGGGGGCGCGGATAGGTTCTTTGGTCCATATAAAACAACAATATTTTATCATGGTCTCTTTCTTTAAGTCCTTCGTTCTACTACTGTCCGTCCATAGACTTAACTTCCGACCTAATGGACTATCGGGGGGTATTTCTTTCCCATTTGCAGTCTTCCCTGACTTTTCCTTAGTAAATCTAGAAGTCTGATTTCCCATGGTTTATCTTCGGTCCTGGTCTTAAACGCCCAAAGCGTTTTCACAGATGACCGTCAAAACCACAATTTCCCGTGGTTTATCTTCAGTCCTGGTCTTAAACGCCCAAAGCGTTTTCACAGATGACCGTCAAAACCACGCGGCCAACAAGGAAGAACAAAAGAATCTCTTACCTTGATCCGTGCACGGAGTTGTCTGGCCTTTTTAAATGTGTGTACCCCCGTGTATAGTCACTAACCGGTCGTCCCAGCACTCGTCCGTGTGTTCCTTTTCCAGGATTCAAAATTATTTTTAAATGAGCCGGGTCACATCGTCCCTTGGCCGACGGCCAACGGACCAAGCCGATCAGTGAGAAGTATAAATATATACTAGACGCGTCTTTGTTGTAATCAGGCTTGATCCGTGAGCCGAAGAGACTGCCCCCCCCCCCGGCAATAATTATTTCATCCCGGAGGAGCCCCCAATTGTGCGAGATATGTGGCTATCCAGCCCCATCTACGGCACTTTTCATTTCCCTTCCCAGGAACAAAGACACGGAGGAGTCAGTCCAAAACTTTTCATTCAACTTTGCAAAGTCGGGTGCTGTTCCCAAAGGTACACACACACAAGCATAGTAATCTCCACACATTATATACATGTATATGTGGGCTGGGTTTACTACTGCTGCCTTGACCAACGAGTGCTCGGATTCCGCACTGTTTTCCTTTTTTGGGTTCTGGTGCCTGCGATTCTTTTATCATTCACTTGGCCAATCAGTGTTTGAGCTTCCCATTCTTCCCTTATATGGATGATGTTGTACAACTGTGGTTAAGGGCGGCCTCTCAACTATCGAGGAAAGCTGTTACAACTGTTTCATTCATATAAACGTGGGGGAGGTCCGGCAACAGTTTCGAGTGTCTGCTTGTGTTTACTATGAGGTAGAAAAGACTAAAAGGCAGCTAACCGTTTAAAAATTACACTACCCCCTACAAGAGGACAAGGGGGAGAGGGAGAGGACAAGGGGGAGAGGGAGAGGACAATGGGGAGAGGGAGAGGACAAGGGGGAGAGGGAGAGGGAGAGGACAAGAGGGAGAGGGAGAGGACTAGAGAGAGAGGGAGAGGGCAAGAGGGAGAGGTAGAGGGCAAGAGGGAGAGGGAGAGGACAAGGGGGAGAGGGAGAGGACAAGGGGGAGAGGGAGAGGACAAGGGGGAGAGGGAGAGGGAAAGGACAAGGGGGAGAGGGAGAGGACAAGAAGGAGAGGGAGAGGACAAGGGGGAGAGGGAGAGGGAGAGGGAGAGGACAAGGGGGAGAGGACAAGGGGGAGAGGGAGAGGGAGAGGACAAGAGGGAGAGGGAGAGGACAAGTGGGAGAGGGAGAGGACAAGGGGGAGAGGGAGAGGACAAGGGGGAGAGGGAGAGGACAAGAGGGAGAGGGAGAGGACAAGAGGGAGAGGGAGAGGACAAGAGGGAGAGGGAGAGGACAAGAGGGAGAGGGAGAGGACAAGGGGGAGAGGGAGAGGGAGAGGGAGAGGACAAGAGGGAGAGGGAGAGGGAGAGGGAGAGGACAAGGGGGAGAGGGAGAGGGAGAGGACAAGGGGGAGAGGGAGAGGACAAGGGGGAGAGGGAGAGGACAAGGGGGAGAGGGAGAGGGAAAGGACAAGGGGGAGAGGGAGAGGACAAGAAGGAGAGGGAGAGGACAAGGGGGAGAGGGAGAGGGAGAGGGAGAGGACAAGGGGGAGAGGACAAGGGGGAGAGGGAGAGGGAGAGGACAAGGGGGTGAGGGAGAGGGAGAGGACAAGAGGGAGAGGGAGAGGGAGAGGTCAAGTGGGTGAGGGAGAGTGAGAGGGAGAGGACAAGGGGGAGAGGGAGAGGGAGAGGACAAGGTGGAGAGGGAGAGGACAAGGGGGAGAGGGAGAGGACAAGAGGGAGAGGGAGAGGACAAGGGGGAGAGGGAGAGGACAAGGGGGAGAGGGAGAGGACAATGGGGAGAGGGAGAGGACAAGGGGGAGAGGGAGAGGGAGAGGACAAGAGGGAGAGGGAGAGGACTAGAGAGAGAGGGAGAGGGCAAGAGGGAGAGGTAGAGGGCAAGAGGGAGAGGAAGAGGACAAGGGGGAGAGGGAGAGGACAAGGGGGAGAGGGAGAGGACAAGAGGGAGAGGGAGAGGACAAGAGGGAGAGGGAGAGGACAAGGGGGAGAGGGAGAGGGAGAGGACAAGGGGGAGAGGCAGAGGGAGAGCACAAGAGGGAGAGGGAGAGGGACAGGACAAGGGGGAGAGGCAGAGGGAGAGGACAAGGGGGAGAGGGAGAGGGAGAGGACAAGGGGGAGAGGGAGAGGGAGAGGACAAGAGGGAGAGGGAGAGGACAAGGGGGAGAGGGAGAGGGAGAGGACAAGAGGGAGAGGACAAGGGGGAGAGGGAGAGGGAGAGGACAAGGGGGAGAGGGAGAGGACAAGGGGGAGAGTGAGAGGGAGAGGGAGAGGACAAGGGGGAGAGGACAAGGGGGAGAGGGAGAGGGAGAGGACAAGGGGGAGAGGGAGAGGGAGAGGACAGAGGGAGAGGGAGAGGGAGAGGACAAGAGGGAGAGGGAGAGGGAGAGGGAGAGGACAAGGGGGAGAGGGAGAGGGAGAGGACAAGGGGGAGAGGGAGAGGATAAGGGGAAGAGGGAGAGGACAAGAGGGAGAGGGAGAGGACAAGAGGGAGAGGGAGAGGGCAAGAGGGAGAGGGAGAGGGCAAGAGGGAGAGGGAGAGGACAAGGGGGAGAGGGAGAGGACAAGGGGGAGAGGGAGAGGACAAGGGGGAGAGGGAGAGGGAGAGGGAGAGGACAAGGGGGAGAGGACAAGGGGGCGAGGGAGAGGGAGAGGGAGAGGACAAGGGGGAGAGGGAGAGGGAGAGGACAAGGGGGAGAGGGAGAGGACAAGAGGGAGAGGGAGAGGACAAGGGGGAGAGGGAGAGGACAAGGGGGAGAGGGAGAGGGAGAGGGAGAGGACAAGGGGGAGAGGACAAGGGGGCGAGGGAGAGGGAGAGGACAAGGGGGAGAGGGAGAGGGAGAGGACAAGGGGGAGAGGGAGAGGCAGAGGACAAGGGGGAGAGGGAGAGGACAAGGGGGAGAGGGAGAGGACAAGGGGGAGAGGGAGAGGACAAGAGGGAGAGGGAGAGGACAAGGGGGAGAGGGAGAGGGAGAGGACAAGGGGGAGAGGGAGAGGGAGAGGACAAGGGGGAGAGGGAGAGGGAGAGGACAAGGGGGAGAGGGAGAGGACAAGAGGGAGAGGGAGAGGACAAGAGGGAGAGGGAGAGGGAGAGGGAGAGGACAAGGGGGAGAGGGAGAGGGAGAGGACAAGGGGGAGAGGGAGAGGATAAGGGGGAGAGGGAGAGGGAGAGGACAAGGGGGAGAGGGAGAGGGAGAGGACAAGGGGGAGAGGGAGTGGGAGAGGTCAAGGGGGAGAGGGAGAGGACAAGGGGGAGAGGGAGAGGGAGAGGACAAGTGGGAGAGGGAGAGGACAAGGGGGAGAGGGAGAGGGAGAGGACAAGAGGGAGAGGACAAGGGGGAGAGGGTTAGGGAGATGAAAAGAGGGAGAGAGAGAGGGAGAGGACAAGGGGGAGAGGGAGAGGACAAGGGGGAGAGGGAGAGGGAGAGGACAAGGGGGAGAGGGAGAGGACAAGAGTGAGAGGGAGAGGACAAGGGGGAGAGGGAGAGGGAGAGGGAGAGGACAAGGGGGAGAGGACAAGGGGGAGAGGGAGAGGGAGAGGACAAGGGGGAGAGGACAAGGGGGAGAGGGAGAGGGAGAGGACAAGGGGGAGAGGGAGAGGGAGAGGACAAGAGGGAGAGGGAGAGGGAGAGGACAAGAGGGAGAGGGAGAGGGAGAGGGAGAGGACAAGGGGGAGAGGGAGAGGGAGAGGACAAGGGGGAGAGGGAGAGTATAAGGGGGAGAGGGAGAGGATAAGGGGGAGAGGGAGAGGACAAGAGGGAGAGGGAGAGGGCAAGAGGGAGAGGGAGAGGGCAAGAGGGAGAGGGAGAGGACAAGGGGGCGAGGGAGAGGGAGAGGACAAGGGGGAGAGGGAGAGGACAAGGGGGAGAGGGAGAGGACAAGAGGGAGAGGGAGAGGACAAGAGGGAGAGGGAGAGGACAAGAGGGAGAGGGAGAGGACAAGGGGGAGAGGGAGCGGGAGAGGACAAGGGGGAGAGGGAGAGGGAGAGGGCAAGGGGGAGAGGGAGAGGACAAGGTGGAGAGGGAGAGGACAAGGGGGAGAGGGAGAGGGAAAGGACAAGGGGGAGAGGGAGAGGACAAGAAGGAGAGGGAGAGGACAAGGGGGAGAGGGAGACGGAGAGGGAGAGGACAAGGGGGAGAGGACAAGGGGGAGAGGGAGAGGGAGAGGACAAGGGGGTGAGGGAGAGGGAGAGTACAAGAGGGAGAGGGAGAGGGAGAGGTCAAGTGGGTGAGGGAGAGTGAGAGGGAGAGGACAAGGGGGAGAGGGAGAGGGAGAGGACAAGGTGGAGAGGGAGAGGACAAGGGGGAGAGGGAGAGGACAAGAGGGAGAGGGAGAGGGAGAGGGAGAGGACAAGGGGGAGAGGGAGAGGGAGAGGACAAGGGGGAGAGGGAGAGGGAGAGGACAAGAGGGAGAGGGAGAGGACAAGTGGGAGAGGGAGAGGACAAGGGGGAGAGGGAGAGGACAAGGGGGAGAGGGAGAGGACAAGAGGGAGAGGGAGAGGACAAGAGGGAGAGGGAGAGGACAAGAGGGAGAGGGAGAGGACAAGGGGGAGAGGGAGAGGGAGAGGGAGAGGACAAGAGGGAGAGGGAGAGGGAGAGGACAAGAGGGAGAGGGAGAGGGAGAGGACAAGGGGGAGAGGGAGAGGGAGAGGACAAGGGGGAGAGGGAGAGGACAAGGGGGAGAGGGAGAGGACAAGGGGGAGAGGGAGAGGACAAGGGGGAGAGGGAGAGGGAAAGGACAAGGGGGAGAGGGAGAGGACAAGAAGGAGAGGGAGAGGACAAGGGGGAGAGGGAGAGGGAGAGGGAGAGGACAAGGGGGAGAGGACAAGGGGGAGAGGGAGAGGGAGAGGACAAGGGGGTGAGGGAGAGGGAGAGGACAAGAGGGAGAGGGAGAGGGAGAGGTCAAGTGGGTGAGGGAGAGTGAGAGGGAGAGGACAAGGGGGAGAGGGAGAGGGAGAGGACAAGGTGGAGAGGGAGAGGACAAGGGGGAGAGGGAGAGGACAAGAGGGAGAGGGAGAGGACAAGGGGGAGAGGGAGAGGACAAGGGGGAGAGGGAGAGGACAAGGGGGAGAGGGAGAGGACAAGGGGGAGAGGGAGAGGACAATGGGGAGAGGGAGAGGACAAGGGGGAGAGGGAGAGGGAGAGGACAAGAGGGAGAGGGAGAGGACTAGAGAGAGAGGGAGAGGGCAAGAGGGAGAGGTAGAGGGCAAGAGGGAGAGGAAGAGGACAAGGGGGAGAGGGAGAGGACAAGGGGGAGAGGGAGAGGACAAGAGGGAGAGGGAGAGGACAAGAGGGAGAGGGAGAGGACAAGGGGGAGAGGGAGAGGGAGTGGACAAGGGGGAGAGGGAGAGGGAGAGCACAAGAGGGAGAGGGAGAGGGACAGGACAAGGGGGAGAGGCAGAGGGAGAGGACAAGGGGGAGAGGGAGAGGGAGAGGACAAGGGGGAGAGGGAGAGGGAGAGGACAAGAGGGAGAGGGAGAGGACAAGGGGGAGAGGGAGAGGGAGAGGACAAGAGGGAGAGGACAAGGGGGAGAGGGAGAGGGAGAGGACAAGGGGGAGAGGGAGAGGACAAGGGGGAGAGTGAGAGGGAGAGGGAGAGGACAAGGGGGAGAGGACAAGGGGGAGAGGGAGTGGGAGAGGACAAGGGGGAGAGGGAGCGGGAGAGGACAGAGGGAGAGGGAGAGGGAGAGGACAAGAGGGAGAGGGAGAGGGAGAGGGAGAGGACAAGGGGGAGAGGGAGAGGGAGAGGACAAGGGGGAGAGGGAGAGGATAAGGGGGAGAGGGAGAGGACAAGAGGGAGAGGGAGAGGACAAGAGGGAGAGGGAGAGGGCAAGAGGGAGAGGGAGAGGGCAAGAGGGAGAGGGAGAGGACAAGGGGGCGAGGGAGAGGGAGAGGACAAGAGGGAGAGGGAGAGGGAGAGGACAAGGGGGAGAGGGAGAGGACAAGAGGGAGAGGGAGAGGACAAGGGGGAGAGGGAGAGGACAAGGGGGAGAGGGAGAGGAAGAGGGAGAGGACAAGGGGGAGAGGACAAGGGGGCGAGGGAGAGGGAGAGGACAAGGGGGAGAGGGAGAGGGAGAGGACAAGGGGGAGAGGGAGAGGCAGAGGACAAGGGGGAGAGGGAGAGGACAAGGGGGAGAGGGAGAGGACAAGGGGGAGAGGGAGAGGACAAGAGGGAGAGGGAGAGGACAAGGGGGAGAGGGAGAGGGAGAGGACAAGGGGGAGAGGGAGAGGGAGAGGACAAGGGGGAGAGGGAGAGGGAGAGGACAAGGGGGAGAGGGAGAGGACAAGAGGGAGAGGGAGAGGACAAGAGGGAGAGGGAGAGGGAGAGGGAGAGGAAAAGAGGGAGAGGAAGAGGGAGAGGACAAGAGGGAGAGGGAGAGGGAGAGGAAAAGGGGGAGAGGGAGAGGGAGAGGACAAGGGGGAGAGGGAGAGGACAAGGGGGAGAGGGAGAGGACAAGGGGGAGAGGGAGAGGACAAGGGGGAGAGGGAGAGGACAAGAGGGAGAGGGAGAGGAAAAGGGGGAGAGGGAGAGGGAGAGGACAAGGGGGAGAGCGGGAGAGGGAGAGGGAGAGGACAAGGGGGAGCGGGAGAGGGAGAGGGAGAGGGAGAGGACAAGGGGGAGAGGGAGAGGGAGAGGACAAGGGGGAGAGGGAGAGGGAGAGGGAGAGGACAAGGGGGAGAGGGAGAGGGGGAGAGGGGGAGAGGGAGAGGACAAGGGGGAGAGGGAGAGGGAGAGGACAAGGGGGAGAGGGAGAGGGAGAGGGAGAGGACAAGGGGGAGAGGGAGAGTACAAGGGGGAGAGGGAGAGGGAGAGGACAAGGGGGAGAGGGAGAGGGAGAGGGAGAGGACAAGGGGGAGAGGGAGAGGACAAGGGGGAGAGGGAGAGGGAGAGGACAAGGGGGAGAGGGAGATGGAGAGGGAGAGGACAAGGGGGAGAGGGAGAGGGAGAGGGGGAGAGGGAGAGGATAAGGGGAAGAGGGAGAGGGAGAGGACAAGGGGGAGAGGGATAGGGAGAGGGAGAGGACAAGGGGGAGAGGGAGAGGACAAGGGGAAGAGGGCGAGGACAAGGGGAAGAGGGCGAGGACAAGGGGGAGAGGGAGAGGACAAGGGGGAGAGGGAGATGGAGAGGACAAGGGGGAGAGGGAGAGGGAGAGGACAAGGGGGAGAGGGAGAGGGAGAGGACAAGGGGGAGAGGGAGAGGGAGAGGACAAGGGGGAGAGGGAGAGGGAGAGGACACGGGGGAGAGGGAGAGGACAAGGGGGAGAGGGAGAGGACAAGGGGGAGAGGGAGATGGGGAGAGGGAGAGGGAGAGGACAAGGGGGAGAGGGAGAGGGAGAGGGAGAGGGAGAGGACAAGGGGAGAGGACAAGGGGGAGAGGGAGAGGGAGAGGACAGGGGGGAGAGGGAGAGGGAGAGGACAAGGGGGAGAGGGAGAGGCAGAGGACAAGGGGGAGAGGAAGAGGACAAGGGGGAGAGGGAGAGGACAAGGGGGAGAGGGAGAGGGCAAGAGGGAGAGGGAGAGGACAAGGGGAGAGGGAGAGGGAGAGGGAGAGGACAAGGGGGAGAGGGAGAGGGAGAGGACAAGGGGGAGAGGGAGAGGGAGAGGACAAGGGGGAGAGGGAGAGGACAAGGGGGAGAGGGAGAGGACAAGAGGGAGAGGGAGAGGACAAGAGGGAGAGGGAGAGGACAAGGGGGAGAGGGAGAGGGAGGGGGAGAGGACAAGGGGGAGAGGACAAGGGGGAGAGGGAGAGGGAGACGACAAGGGGGAGAGGGAGAGGGAGAGGACAAGAGGGAGAGGGAGAGGGAGAGGAGAAGAGGGTGAGGGAGAGTGAGAGGGAGAGGACAAGGGGGAGAGGGAGAGGGAGAGGACAAGGGGGAGAGGGAGAGGACAAGGGGGAGAGGGAGAGGACAAGAGAGAGAGGGAGAGGGCAAGAGGGAGAGGGAGAGGGCAAGAGGGAGAGGGAGAGGACAAGGGGGAGAGGGAGAGGACAAGGGGGAGAGGGAGAGGACAAGAGGGAGAGGGAGAGGACAAGAAGGAGAGGGAGAGGACAAGGGGGAGAGGGAGAGGGAGAGGACAAGGGGAAGAGGGAGAGGGAGAGGACAAGGGGGAGAGGGAGAGGGAGAGGACAAGAGGGAGATGGAGAGGACAAGGGGTAGAGGGAGAGGGAGAGGACAAGAGGGAGAGGACAAGGGGGAGAGGGAGAGGGAGAGGACAAGGGGGAGAGGGAGAGGACAAGGGGGAGAGGGAGAGGGAGAGGACAAGGGGGAGAGGGAGAGGGGGAGAGGGAGAGGGAGAGGACAAGGGGGAGAGGGAGAGGGAGAGGGAGAGGACAAGGGGGAGAGGACAAGGGGGAGAGGGAGAGGGAGAGTACAAGGGGGAGAGGGAGAGGGAGAGGACAAGAGGGAGAGGGAGAGGGAGAGGACAAGAGGGAGAGGGAGAGGGAGAGGGAGAGGACAAGGGGGAGAGGGAGAGGGAGAGGACAAGGGGGAGAGGGAGAGGATAAGGGGGAGAGGGAGAGGGAGAGGACAAGGGGGAGAGGGAGAGGGAGAGGACAAGGTGGAGAGGGAGTGGGAGAGGTCAAGGGGGAGAGGGAGAGGACAAGGGGGAGAGGGAGAGGGAGAGGACAAGTGGGAGAGGGAGAGGACAAGGGGGAGAGGGAGAGGGAGAGGACAAGAGGGAGAGGACAAGGGGGAGAGGGTTAGGGAGATGAAAAGAGGGAGAGGGAGAGGGAGAGGACAAGGGGGAGAGGGAGAGGGAGAGGACAAGGGGGAGAGGGAGAGGACAAGGGGGAGAGGGAGAGGGAGAGGACAAGGGGGAGAGGGAGAGGACAAGAGGGAGAGGGAGAGGACAAGGGGAGAGGGAGAGGGAGAGGGAGAGGACAAGGGGGAGAGGACAAGGGGGAGAGGGAGAGGGAGAGGACAAGGGGGAGAGGACAAGGGGGAGAGGGAGAGGGAGAGGACAAGGGGGAGAGGGAGAGGGAGAGGACAAGAGGGAGAGGGAGAGGGAGAGGACAAGAGGGAGAGGGAGAGGGAGAGGGAGAGGACAAGGGGTAGAGGGAGAGGGAGAGGACAAGGGGGAGAGGGAGAGGATAAGGGGGAGAGGGAGAGGACAAGAGGGAGAGGGAGAGGACAAGAGGGAGAGGGAGAGGGCAAGAGGGAGAGGGAGAGGGCAAGAGGGAGAGGGAGAGGGAGAGGGAGAGGACAAGGGGGAGAGGACAAGGGGGCGAGGGAGAGGGAGAGGACAAGGGGGAGAGGGAGAGGGAGAGGACAAGGGGGAGAGGGAGAGGCAGAGGACAAGGGGGAGAGGGAGAGGACAAGGGGGAGAGGGAGAGGACAAGGGGGAGAGGGAGAGGACAAGAGGGAGAGGGAGAGGACAAGGGGGAGAGGGAGAGGGAGAGGACAAGGGGGAGAGGGAGAGGGAGAGGACAAGGGGGAGAGGGAGAGGGAGAGGACAAGGGGGAAAGGGAGAGGACAAGAGGGAGAGGGAGAGGACAAGAGGGAGAGGGAGAGGGAGAGGGAGAGGACAAGAGGGAGAGGGAGAGGGAGAGGACAAGAGGGAGAGGGAGAGGGAGAGGAAAAGGGGGAGAGGGAGAGGGAGAGGACAAGGGGGAGAGGGAGAGGACAAGGGGGAGAGGGAGAGGACAAGGGGGAGAGGGAGAGGACAAGAGGGAGAGGGAGAGGACAAGGGGGAGAGGGAGAGGGAGAGGACAAGGGGGAGAGCGGGAGAGGGAGAGGGAGAGGACAAGGGGGAGCGGGAGAGGGAGAGGGAGAGGGAGAGGACAAGGGGGAGAGGGAGAGGGAGAGGACAAGGGGGAGAGGGAGAGGGAGAGGGAGAGGACAAGGGGGAGAGGGAGAGGGAGAGGGAGAGGGGGAGAGGGGGAGAGGCAGAGGACAAGGGGGAGAGGGAGAGGGAGAGGACAAGGGGGAGAGGGAGAGGGAGAGGGAGAGGACAAGGGGGAGAGGGAGAGTACAAGGGGGAGAGGGAGAGGGAGAGGACAAGGGGGAGAGGGAGAGGGAGAGGGAGAGGACAAGGGGGAGAGGGAGAGGACAAGGGAGAGAGGGAGAGGGAGAGGACAAGGGGTAGACGGAGATGGAGAGGGAGAGGACAAGGGGTAGAGGGAGAGGGAGAGGGGGAGAGGGAGAGGATAAGGGGAAGAGGGAGAGGGAGAGGACAAGGGGGAGAGGGATAGGGAGAGGGAGAGGACAAGGGGGAGAGGGAGAGGACAAGGGGAAGAGGGCGAGGACAAGGGGGAGAGGGAGAGGACAAGGGGGAGAGGGAGAGGACAAGGGGGAGAGGGAGAGGGAGAGGGAGAGGACAAGGGGGAGAGGGAGAGGGAGAGGACAAGGGGGAGAGGGAGAGGGAGAGGACAAGGGGGAGAGGGAGAGGGAGAGGACACGGGGGAGAGGGAGAGGACAAGGGGGAGAGGGAGAGGACAAGGGGGAGAGGGAGATGGGGAGAGGGAGAGGGAGAGGACAAGGGGGAGAGGGAGAGGGAGAGGGAGAGGACAAGGGGAGAGGACAAGGGGGAGAGGGAGAGGGAGAGGACAGGGGGGAGAGGGAGAGGGAGAGGACAAGGGGGAGAGGGAGAGGCAGAGGACAAGGGGGAGAGGAAGAGGACAAGGGGGAGAGGGAGAGGACAAGGGGGAGAGGAGAGGGCAAGAGGGAGAGGGAGAGGACAAGGGGGAGAGGGAGAGGGAGAGGGAGAGGACAAGGGGGAGAGGGAGAGGGAGAGGACAAGGGGGAGAGGGAGAGGGAGAGGACAAGGGGGAGAGGGAGAGGACAAGGGGGAGAGGGAGAGGACAAGAGGGAGAGGGAGAGGACAAGAGGGAGAGGGAGAGGACAAGGGGGAGAGGGAGAGGGAGGGGGAGAGGACAAGGGGGAGAGGACAAGGGGGAGAGGGAGAGGGAGACGACAAGGGGGAGAGGGAGAGGGAGAGGACAAGAGGGAGAGGGAGAGGGAGAGGACAAGAGGGTGAGGGAGAGTGAGAGGGAGAGGACAAGGGGGAGAGGGAGAGGGAGAGGACAAGGGGGAGAGGGAGAGGACAAGGGGGAGAGGGAGAGGACAAGGGGGAGAGGGAGAGGACAAGAGAGAGAGGGAGAGGGCAAGAGGGAGAGGGAGAGGGCAAGAGGGAGAGGGAGAGGACAAGGGGGAGAGGGAGAGGACAAGGGGGAGAGGGAGAGGACAAGAGGGAGAGGGAGAGGACAAGAAGGAGAGGGAGAGGACAAGGGGGAGAGGAAGAGGGAGAGGACAAGGGGAAGAGGGAGAGGGAGAGGACAAGGGGGAGAGGGAGAGGGAGAGGACAAGAGGGAGAGGGAGAGGACAAGGGGTAGAGGGAGAGGGAGAGGACAAGAGGGAGAGGGAGAGGGAGAGGACAAGGGGGAGAGGGAGAGGGAGAGGACAAGGGGGAGAGTGAGAGGACAAGGGGGAGAGGGAGAGGGAGAGGACAAGGGGGAGAGGGAGAGGGAGAGGACAAGGGGGAGAGGGAGAGGACAAGGGGGAGAGGGAGAGGGAGAGGAGAAGGGGGAGAGGGAGAGGGGGAGAGGGAGAGGGAGAGGACAAGGGGGAGAGGGAGAGGGAGAGGGAGAGGACAAGGGGGAGAGGACAAGGGGGAGAGGGAGAGGGAGAGTACAAGGGGGAGAGGGAGAGGGAGAGGACAAGAGGGAGAGGGAGAGGGAGAGGACAAGAGGGAGAGGGAGAGGGAGAGCGAGAGGACAAGGGGGAGAGGGAGAGGGAGAGGACAAGGGGGAGAGGGAGAGGATAAGGGGGAGAGGGAGAGGGAGAGGACAAGGGGGAGAGGGAGAGGGAGAGGACAAGGGGGAGAGGGAGTGGGAGAGGTCAAGGGGGAGAGGGAGAGGACAAGGGGGAGAGGGAGAGGGAGAGGACAAGTGGGAGAGGGAGAGGACAAGGGGGAGAGGGAGAGGGAGAGGACAAGAGGGAGAGGACAAGGGGGAGAGGGTTAGGGAGATGAAAAGAGGGAGAGGGAGAGGGAGAGGACAAGGGGGAGAGGGAGAGGGAGAGGACAAGGGGGAGAGGGAGAGGACAAGGGGGAGAGGGAGAGGGAGAGGACAAGGGGGAGAGGGAGAGGACAAGAGGGAGAGGGAGAGGACAAGGGGGAGAGGGAGAGGGAGAGGGAGAGGACATGGGGAGAGGACAAGGGGGAGAGGGAGAGGGAGAGGACAAGGGGGAGAGGACAAGGGGGAGAGGGAGAGGGAGAGGACAAGGGGGAGAGGGAGAGGGAGAGGACAAGAGGGAGAGGGAGAGGGAGAGGACAAGAGGGAGAGGGAGAGGGAGAGGGAGAGGACAAGGGGGAGAGGGAGAGGGAGAGGACAAGGGGGAGAGGGAGAGGATAAGGGGGAGAGGGAGAGGACAAGAGGGAGAGGGAGAGGACAAGAGGGAGAGGGAGAGGGCAAGAGGGAGAGGGAGAGGGCAAGAGGGAGAGGGAGAGGACAAAGGGGCGAGGGAGAGGGAGAGGACAAGGGTGAGAGGGAGAGGACAAGGGGGAGAGGGAGAGGACAAGGGGGAGAGGGAGAGGACAAGAGGGAGAGGGAGAGGACAAGAGGGAGAGGGAGAGGACAAGAGGGAGAAGGAGAGGACAAGGGGGAGAGGGAGAGGGAGAGGACAAGGGGGAGAGGGAGAGGGAGAGGACAAGTGGGAGAGGGAGAGGGAGAGGACAAGGGGGAGAGGGAGAGGGAGAGGACAAGGGGGAGAGGGAGAGGGAGAGGACAAGGGGGAGAGGGAGAGGGAGAGGACAAGAGGGAGAGGGAGAGGACAAGTGGGAGAGGGAGAGGGAGAGGGAGAGGACAAGGGGGAGAGGGAGAGGACAAGCGGGAGAGGGAGAGGTAGAGGGAGAGGACAAGGGGGAGAGGGAGAGGACAAGGGGGAGAGGGAGCGGACAAGGGGGAGAGGGAGAGGGAGAGGACAAGGGGGAGAGGGAGAGGACAACGTGGAGAGGGAGAGGACAAGGGGGAGAGGGAGAGGGAGAGGACAAGGGGGAGAGGGAGAGGACAAGGGGGAGAGGGAGAGGGAGAGGACAAGGGGGAGAGGGAGAGGGGTAGGACAAGGGGGAGAGGGAGAGGGAGAGGACAAGAGGGAGAGGGAGAGGACAAGGGGGAGAGGGAGAGGGAGAGGGAGAGGACAAGGGGGAGAGGGAGAGGACAAGGGGGACCATTTGATAGAGGGTTCGAGCGACAGGGACAGAGATGGAGGTCTCCACAGGCAGGATGCTATTATTGTGGAAAGATAATAGTCACAAATGGTTTAGTGTGATATATTTAAAGGATGCCTTTTGGGCTTGTCTCTTGGCGGAGGAAAGGAGGAATTTGTTTACCGTTGAGTGGGAAGATCCCAAGACAGGACGGAAACAGCAATACCGGTGGGCTGTGCACCCCCAGGAGTTTACGGTCTCTCTGAGTTTATTTAGATAGCTGTTAGAACAAATATTAGAGAAATTTAGCAGCCCCAAGGGGACTACCCTGTTGCAGGATGTAGACGACCTCTTAGTAACAGGAAAAAGAAGAGAAAGAGTAGTAGAAGCCACGAACAAATTATTGAATTTCCTGGGTCAGCAGGGACTGAGGGTATCTTAGAACAAACTACAATATGTGGAGTGAGAAGTGAAATACTTGGGACATTTAGTTAGTGAGGGAAAGCGAAAGATAAGCCCGGAACAGATAGAGGGAATAGTGGGAATGCCACTGCCCAGGACTTAACGGGAGTTACGTACATTTTTGGGTCTAACGGGATATTGCAGATTGTGGATTGATTCCTATGGACAGAAGACTAAGAAATTATATCTCAAACTATTAGAGGGGGAACCAAAATGTCTAAGTTGGGATGATCGGGAAAACGAACGAGTTGAGGAACTCAAAAGAGATCTGATCCATGCCCCCGAGTCAGCCTTACCTTCTCTAGATAAACCTTTCCACCTCTTTGTTACCGTAGATAAGGGAGCGGCTCTGGGAGTATTGACCCAGAGGTGGGGAGGAATGAGACAACCAGGAGCATATCTTTCGAAGCTATTGGATCCAGTATCCCGGGGGTGGCCTGAGTGTGTGCAGGCTGTGGCTGCCACTGCACTGTTGGTGGAGGAAAGCAGGAAGCTTACATTTGGGGGAGCCCTAATAGTAAGCACCCCACACCAAGTGAGAACGATCCTAAACAAAAAAGCTGGGCGATGGTTGGCAGACTCGCGGATTCTGAAATATGAGGCAATATTAATAGAAAAGGATGATCTAGTGTTGGTCACGGACAACTCTTTAAATCCAGCTGCCTTTCTTTGGAAAGGGGAAGGAGAATCTCCTTAGAATCCAGGGCACGACTGCCTTGACATTATAGAATACCAAACTAAGGTCCGCATGGACCTGAGAGATGTTCCACTTCATGCAGGAGCCCCACAATTTATAGACAGATCATCCCGGGTGACTGAAGGGAAAAGACATAATGGGTATGCAGTCGTAGACGGGATGGAAGGTAGTGTGGTGGAGGCAGGAAGGTTGCCAAATGGGTGGTCAGCTCAGACCTGCGAACTCTATGCATTGGAAAGAGCCCTTAGGGCGTTAGAAAATAAAGAGGGAACAGTATACACTGACTCTAAATATGTATTTGGTGTTGGCACGTTCGGAAAGATATGGCAGGAAAGAGGACTGATCAATACCCGGGGGGAAGAATTAGTACACGAGGAGTTGATTAAACGGGTCTTGGAGTCTCTATTACTCCCCCGAGAAATAGCAGTAGTGCATGTAAATGGTCATCAGAAAGGAAATGAACCTGAAGTTAGGGGAAATAGATTAGCCGATGAAGTGGCTAAGGAAGCAGCCCTGAACCCACAAGAAGTGGTGATCCATTCCCTAATACCTACTGTCCCAGGTCCTAGGGAAGCTCCTATATTTACTGAAAGAGAGGAAAATAATTGAGAGATTTAGGGGCTGTAAAAACAGCAGATGGGCATTGGAGGTTACCTGATGGAAGGGAAATGTTGAACAAAATGATGATGGGAGAGATTATGGCTGTCCTACATCAAGGCAGGCATTGGGGAGTACAAGCAATGTGTGATTTAGTTCTTAGGGAATATGGATGTAAAGGAATGTATACAATTGTTAAACAAATATGTGAGGGATGTATAATATGCAGAAAGGTAAATCAGAAAGTCTTGAGAAAACAGACCCCAGGAGGAAGAGACCCAGGATTGAGATCCTTCCAGAGTATACAAGTAGATTATACTGAACTCCCCAGAGTAGGGAGACTAAAGTATATGTTGGTTATAGTAGATCATCGATCTGGTTGGGTTGAAGCATACTCCCGAGCTACTGCCACTGCGAGTGGTGTGTCTAAAACAATATTAGAGAACATAATTCCCCGATATGGGCTCGTGAACCATATAGATTCTGACCAAGGAACTTATTTTACCTCTAAAGTGTCACAGGGGGTAATGAAAGGGTTGGGAATTTCCTGGGAGTTCCATACTCAATGGCACCCGCCATCATCATGAAGGGTTGAGAGAATGAACCAAACACTCAAACGACAGCTCGCTAAACTGATAATAGAAACCAGACTCCCTTGGATCAAATGTTTACCTATAGCTCTCTTGTGAGTACGAACAGCCCCAAGGAAAGATTTGGGACTATCCCCCTATGAAATCTTATTTGGATTACCTTATCTGGGAACAAATGGGGAATTGCCACTTCCCGAAACTAAAGACTTGTTCTTAAAGAAGTATATACTGGGTTTGTCCTCCTCTTTGTCTTTCCTCAGGGAACAGGGTTTATTGGCACAGACTCCACCCCTTGAATTCACCGTTCATCCCATCCGGCCGGGAGATTGGGTCTCAGTAAAATCATGGACAGAGACTAAATTACAGCCGGACTGGGAAGGGCCGTACCAGGCTCTTTTGACGACCGAAACGTTAATAAGGACGGTGGGGGAAAGGCTGGACTCACTACACTCGGATCAAAGGGCCAGTGGAAGCTGCAGTTGAGGAAGAAGTCTGGACAGTCAAATCAACGCAAGACCCACTGAAACTCAGACGAAAGAGACTTTGAGTAACTGATTATACAGTGGTGACGCGAGCGCGGGATTATTTCGGTAAGATTGTATATTAAGTCGTTTTGTGCTTCCCCATCATGTTTAGAATGATGGAGATGCTTAGAGTTATGATGCTAGCTCTCTTCGTATTGGGATTTTGTCAAACACCATTTTCATATGTATTATTAACAGTCCCTGAGTCTGATAATCCACAAGTAATAGACGCTGATGTATGCAGCTTAAATTGTGGGGATGTAGATAATCAGACACAGTCCCACAGCTCTGAGATACATCTTAATCCTATGGGGATGGCCTTGGGGATGGTACTTGGTATAATAGTCTCGTCACAGTACACCGGGCCCCCGTCCGACCAGCTCTCGATTGTCCTGATAAAAAGTGTAACCCAATATACTTAATGATAAAAAAAAACACATGGCACAGAGCAATTCTGGGGGTGGGGGGTAGGGAGGGCACCTATGAGATACAATTAAATGAAACATTTGGGATAGAAATGAAAGCAAATGGGAAGGATTTCTTGGGCTGTTGTTTTTGAATTAGCGTAGGACAGGGAAAACGGGCAGAACTACTGCGTCACCCCTCCCAATGACCCTAAAATAGTAAAAATTACACAGGAAAAGGACTTAAAACAGACCATCGAAATAGAAACTGGGTACGGGGTTGAATGGGTAAAGTATCCTGTAAAAAGTCTGAACAAGACCAATTGTTATGTATGTGCCTCTGGTCGGACAGTGACCCAGGTGGTTCCCTTTCCACTCGGGTGGAAGGGAGACAGGAAGGGCATGGAATGTATGATAGCCCTGTATCAGGATGAGACTGCATGGAATGATCGGAACTGTACCTCCCTATCTCTGATGTTCCCTCCCTTGGAGAAGAAAGACTCAAAACCTCCACCCCCCCCCCACGTTTCCAGCCGCAGTCAGAAATCACACGTGGTGTGTGTGTAGACGAGGTACAAATCGGTCTGGAGACTTGGGGGGAGCTGAAATTATGTACAGAGATTAAGGATGTTACTGAAACGGAGAAGGGAGGGAACTACTCAGCACTGAAGGTTCCCCGAGTGGATCTGTGGTGGGACTGTGGAGGCAAAATATAGAGACCCACCCTCCCTCTGGATTGGAGAGGGATATGTGGAATTGTACAGTTGGCAATTCCATTTACCCTGGCATTTGAGAAGGAAAAGCTAGTAGGGAAAAAGAGAAGGGGTAAGAGATCACTGTTAGACACTTCTTTCGATGACAGGATTTATCTCGATTCTGTAGGAGTCCCTCGGGGGAGGTACCTGATGAATTCAAGGCTCGTAACCAGATTGCAGCAGGCTTTGAGTCAGCTCTCTTCTGGTGGGTAACAATTAATAAAAATATAGATTGGATAAATTACATTTTCTATAATCAACAGTGATTTATAAATTATACAAGAGATGTGGTTAAAGGAATATCAGACCAGCTTGATGTGACAAGTAGAATGGCATGGGAAAATAGAATGGCCCTTGAGATGATTCTAGCGGGAAAAGGGGGTGTGTGTGTGATGTTAGGAGGAAGCTGGTGCACCTTTATTCCTAATAACACTGCACCTGATGGTTCAATCACTCGGGCCTTAAGGGGATTGACTCCCTTAGCAGATGAACAGGCTGAGAATTCGGGAGTAGACACATCTCTCACGGGATGGCTTGAATCCTGGTTTGGAAAATGGAAGGGGGGTGGTGGTTTCTATCCTTCCTTCCCTGACAGTAGTAGCCGGGGTGTTGGTAGCCACTGGCTGTTGTATCATACCCTGTATACGAGGACTCACCCAAAGACTGATCGAGACAGCCTTAATGAAACAGATGCCCCTAAAAGGGAATCAGGCAGGGGAACTTTATCGACTAAATAATGAGGGGATGAGTGAGACCAAGATGGATGAAATCTCCGGAATGATGCTTGTGAATTTCGGGGGCGATGCTTAAAAGAAAAATTGCAGAAGGTAACAAATGGTAATTAAAGAAAATGGGGAAATTGTGGGATGTGGGAAAACTAGTGTTACTTCTGCAATTCCATTTACTTGTACAAGGCAAAAAAAACTCACACCAGTGTGTAATTGTTTTAGCCAAGAGCTGAGTCAACAAGAATGGAAACGATGTGGAGGAAATACATAATTGTTTTTGTATTAGCTAAAATTGTATGCAAGAATGAAACGTGACTGCAAAACAATGGTAGATATTACAGGCGAATAGATAAGATGCTGTGAGGGGAGGAAGTTCAGCTAGGTACGCCTGTACAAACAGGAGATATAAACATCTGTTTCCCACTTTTACAGAGACACAGGAACAAACCCCAATTAAAAGGGTCATAGGGATCAGGGGAAGGTACAGATGGAGGGGGTAGATAATGGTGAAGAAAGAATATGCCGAACAATGACCTACAGCAGGATGAGGTCAAACGGCCTTGTGAGGCCAGAAATAAGCATTTTGTCACAGACAAGGCCGGATAAGGCAAGAGATAAACAGGGGTAATGGGGGTCGGTCTTAGGGAAGTGGACGATGTAAACAGGGGAGGAGCAATGAAAAACAAAAGAAACCAAATTATATAAATATTGTGTATGAATTGAATTTGGGGTGTGTATGTCCCTTGCCTTGTAGACACTGGACATCACACCCTCTTGCAAGAGTAAAATAAAGGACACTACTGATTCAGATTTTGTCTCGGACTGCAATTATTGAAGTGTGTGAGCTTTGTTTCTCATAGTTCCAGACCCTAACCCCTGGATTAATCCAGCCTATCCCACTCTCTCAGACACTGTATTCCAGACCCTAACCACTGGATTAACCCGGCCAACCCCACATTCTCTGACACTGTATTCCAGACACTAAACTCTGGATTAATCCAACCTATCCCACTCTCTCAGACACTGTATTCCAGACCCTAACCACTGGATTAACCCGGCCAACCCCACATTCTCTGACACTGTATTCCAGACACTAAACCCTGGATTAATCCAACCTATCCCACTCTCTCAGGCACTGTCTTCTCAAACCTAACCATTGGATTAATCCAGCACACCCACACTCGCAGACACCGCATTCCAGAACCTACGTCCTGGATTAATCCGGCCTATCCCAAACATTCTCGGACACTGTGTTCTAGACCCTAATCCCTGGATTAATCCGAACAATCCCACACTCTCAGACATTGTGTTCCAGAAGGTAACTCGTTGATAGAATGGGCCGATCCTACACTCTCAGACACTGTGTTCCAGACCCTAGCCCCTGGATTAATCCGGCCTATCCCACACTCTCAGACACTGTGTTCCAGACCCTAACCCCTGGATTAATCCGACCAAATCCACATTCTCAAGCACTATGTTCCAGATCCTAACACCTGGATTAATCCGACCTATCCCACTCTCTCAGGAACTGTGTTCCAGACACTAACTGCTGGATTAGTCCGACCTATCCCACTCTCTCAGGAACTGTGTTCCAGTCCCTAACTCATGGATTAGTCCGGCCTATCCCACTCTCTCAGGCACTGTGTTCCAGACTCTATTCCCTGTATTAATCCTGCCTATCCTACTCTCTCAGGCACTTTGTTGCAGACACTAAACTCTGGATTAATCTGGCCTATCCAACAATGTCAGACACTCTGTTCCAGTCCCTAACCCCTGGATTAATCCAGCCTATCCAACTCTCTCAGGCACTGTGTTCCAGACCCTAACCACTGGATTGACCCTGCCTATCCCACACCCTCGGGCACTGTGTACTGACCCTAACCCCTGGATTAATTTAGCCTAACCCACACTCTCTAAAAGTGTATTCCAGACAACAAACCCTGGATTAATCCGACCTATCCTACTCTCTCAAGCACTGCTTTCCAGACCCTAAATCCTGGAATATTCCGGCCTATCCCACACTCACACACTGTGTTCCAGACCCTAACGCATGGATTAATCCAGTCTATCCCATAAACTCAGACATTGTATTCCAGACCCTAACCCATGGATTGACCCGGCCTCCCCAAACTCTCTGACACTGTGTTCCCGACCCTAACCCATGGATTGACCCGGCCTCCCCAAACTCTCTGACACTGTGTTCCAGACCCTAACCCATGGATTAATCCCGCCTATTCCACACTCTCAGATACTGTATTCCAGAGCCTAGCCCTTGGATAAATCTGGCCTATCCCACACCCTCAGACCCGTGTTCCAGACACTAATCCCTGGATTATTCCGACCTACGCCACTCTCACAAGTACTATAATCCAGACACAAACCCCTGGATTAATCCGGCCTAGCCCACATTCTCAGGCACTGTGTTCCCGACCCTAACCCCGGATTAATCTGGCCTATCCCACACTCTCAGGCACAGTGTTCCAGACCCTATTTCCTGTATTAATCCGACCTATCCCACTCTCTCAGACACTGTTTTCCAGAACCTAACCCTTGGATTAATCCGGCCTATCCCACTCTCTCAGGCACTGTGTTCCAGACTCTAACCCCTTGATTAATCCGACCAATCACACACTCTCAGACATTTTGTTCCAGAATGTAAACCCTGGATTGACCGGGCCTATCCCACACTCTCAGACATTGTATTCCAGACCCTAACCCCTGGATTAATCTGGCCTATCCCACACTCTCAGACACTGTGTTCTAGGACCTAACCCCTGGATTAATCTGGCCTATCACACACTGTCAGACACTGTTCCAGACCCTAACCCCTGGATTGACCCGGCCTCCAATACACTCTTAGACACTGTGTTTCAGATCTAATCCCTGGATTCTCCGGCCTCCCCCAGACTCTCAGGCACTGTGTTCGAGACCCTAAACCCAGGATTAATCCAGCCCATTCCACACTCTGAGGCACTGTGATGCAGACCCTAACCCCTGGATTAATCCGGCCTATCCCACAGTCTCAGGGACTGTGTTCGAGACCCTAAACCCAGGATTAATCCAGCCCATTCCACACTCTGAGGCACTGTGATGCAGACTCTAACCCCTGGATTAATCCGGCCTATCCCACAGTCTCAGGGACTGTGTTCCAGACACTAACCATTGGATTGACCCGGTCTATCCCACACTCTCAGACACTGTTCCAGACCCTAAATCCTGGAGTATTCCGGCCACCCCCACATTCTCAGGCTCTTTGTTCCAGAGCCTAGCCCCTGGATTAATCCGGCCTATCCCACACTCTCAGACACTGTGTTCCAGACCAAAACCCTGGAATATTCCAGCCTGCCCCACACTCTCAGACACTGTGTTCCAGACCCTAACCCCTGGATTATTCCGTCCTACCCCACACTCTCAGACACTGTGTTCCAGACCCTAATGCCTTGATTAATCCGGCCTATCCCACACTCCCAGGTACTTTGTTCCAGACTCTAACCCCGGGATTGAATCGGCCTTCTCCACACTTTCCGGAACTCTGTACCAGACCCTAACCCCTGGATTAATCCTGCCTATCCTACTCCCGCACTGTATTCCAGACCCAAACCGCTGGATTAATCCGGCCTATCCCACGCTCTCAGACACTGTGTTCCAGACCGTAACCCCTGGATTAATCCGACCTATCCTACTCCCGCACTGTGTTGCAGACCCTAACCCCTGGATTGACCCGGCCTATCCTACACTCTCAGACACTGTGTTCCAGACCGTAACCCCTGGATTAATCCGGCCTATCCCACTCTCTCAGACACTGTGTTCCAGACGCTAACTCCTGCATTAATCCGGCCTATCCCACTCTCTCAGACACTGTGTTCCAGACCCTAACCCCTGGATAGACCCGGTGTCCCCACACTCTCAGGCACTGAATTCCAGACCCTAACTCCTGCATTAATCCAGCCTATCCCACACTCTCAAACGTTGTGTCCCAGACCTTCACACCTGGATTAATCCGGCCTATCCCTCACGCTCATACACTGTGTTCCAGACCCCAACCCATGGATTAATCCAGTCATTACACACTCTCAGGCACTGTGTTTCAGACACTAACCCCTGGATTAATCCGACCTATCCCACTCTCTCAAGCACTGCATTCCAGACCCTAACTCCTGGAATATTCCGGTCTATCCCACACTCACACACTGTGTTCCAGACCCTAACCCCTGGATTAATCTGGTCTATCCCATAAACTCAGACAATGTATTCCAGACCCTAACCCCTGGATTGACTCGACCACCCCAAACTCTCTGACACTGTGTTCCAGATCCTAACCCCTGGATTAATCCAGTCAATACACACTCTCAGGCACTGTGTTTCAGACACTAACCCCTGGATTAATCCGACCTATCCCACTCTCTCAAGCACTGCATTCCAGACCCTAACACCTGGATTATTACGGCCTCCCCAAACTCTCATGCACTTTGTTCCAGACCCTAATCCCTGGATTAATCCGGCGTACCCACACTCTCAGACACCCTGTGTTCCAGACTCTAACCCCTGGATTAATCCGGCCCATCCCACACTCCTAAATAATTTGTTCCAGACTCTAAACCCGGGATTGAATCGGCCTTCCCCACACGTTCCGGCACTTTGTACCAGACCCTAATCCCTGGATTAATCCGGCCTATCCTACTCCCGCAGACACTGAATTCCAGACCCACACTGCTGGATTCATCCAGCCTATCCCACACTCTCAGACACTGTGTTCCAGACCCTAATCCCTGGATTAATCCGGCCTATCCTACTCCCGCAGACACTGAATTCCAGACCCACACTGCTGGATTCATCCAGCCTATCCCACACCCTCTGACACTGTGTTTCAGACCCTAACCCCTGGATTGATCTGGCCTATCCCATACTCTCAGGCACAGTGTTCCAGACCGTAACTCCTGCATTAATTCAGTCTATCCCACACTCTCAAATGCTGTGTCCCAGACCTCAACACCTGGATTAATCCGACCGATCCCACACTCTCAGAAATTGTGTTCCAGATCCTAACCCCTGGATAGACCGGGCCTATCCTACACTCTCAGACACTGTGTTCCAGGCCCTAACCCCTGGATTAATCCGGCCTCTCCCACACTCTCAGGTTCTTTGTTCCAGACCCTAATCCCTGGAATCTTCCGGCCTACCCCACACTCTCAGACACTGTGTTCCAGACCCGAACCTATGGATTATTCCAGCCCATCCCACACTCTCAGACACTGTGTTAGACACTAACCCCTGGACTATTCCGGCCAACTCCACACCCTCAGCCACTGTGTTCCAGACACTAACCCCTGGATTGTTCCGGCCTATCCCACACCCTCAGCCACTGTGTTCCATACGAGAACCCATGCATTAATCCGGCCTATCCCACACTTACCAGCACTTTGGTCCAGACCCTAAGCCCTGGATTTTCCGGCCTATCCCACACTCTCAGGCACTTTGTTCCAGATCCTAACCCCTGGATTAGTCCGGCCAATCCCTCACTCTCAGACACTGTGTTCCACACCGTAATGCATGGATTAATCCGGCCTATCCCACACTCCCAGATACTTTATTCCAGTCTCTAACCCAGGGATTCACCCGGCCACACCAAACTCTCTGACACTGTGTTCGAGACCCTAAATTCTGGATTGAACCGGCCATCAGTTCATCTCTTGGATCATCTCCACGAGCCTGTGTGAGTTAGATTGTCAGAGTGGGGTCAGTCTGCTCTTCCCTGGGTGTGTTACAGTGACAGAGTGGGGTCAGTCTGCTCTTCCCTGGGTGTGTTACATTGACAGAGTGGGGTCAGTCTGCTCTTCCCTGGGTGTGTTACATTGACAAAGTGGGGTCAGTCTGCTCTTCCCTGGGAGTGTTACATTGACAGAGTGAGGTCAGTCTGATCTTCACTGGGTGTGTTACATTGACAGAGTGAGGTCAGTCTGATCTTCCCTGGATGTGTTACATTGACAGAGTGGGGTCAGTCAGCACTTCCCTGGGTGGGCTACATTGACAGAGTGGGGTCAGTGTGCTCTTCCCTGGGTGGGCTACGTTGACAGAGTGGGGTCCGTCTGCTCTTCCCTGGGTGTGTTACATTGACAGAGTGGGGACAGTCTGCTCTTCCCTGGGTGGGCTACATTGACAGAGTGGGGTCAGTCTGCTCTTCCCTGGGTGTGTTACATTGACAGAGCGGGGTCCGTCTGTTCTTCCCTGGGTGTGTTACATTGACAGAGTGGGGTCAGTCTGCTCTTCCCTGGGTGTGTTACATTGACAGAGTGGGGTCAGTCTGCTCTTCCCTGGGTGGGCTACACTGACAGAGTGGGGTCAGTCTGCTCTTCCCTGGGTGTGTTACATTGACAGAGTGGGGTCAGTCTGCTCTTCCCTGGGTGTGTTACATTGACAGAGTGGGGTGAGTCTGCTCTTCCCTGGGTGTGTTATATCGGCAGAGTGGAATTAGTTTGCTCTTCCCTGGGTGGGTTACATTGACAGAGTGGGGTCAGTCTGCTCTTCACCCGGGTGAGTTACATTAACAGAGTGGGGTCTATCTGCTCTTCCTTGTGTGTGTTACTTTGACAGAGTGGGGTATGTCTGTTCTTGCCTTGGTGTGTTACATTGACAGAGTGAGTTCATTCTGCTCTTCCCTGGTTGGGTTACATTAACAGACTTGGGTCAGACTGCTCAACCCTGGGTGGGTTACATTGGCAGAGTGAGGTCTGTCTTCTCTTCCCTGGGTGTGTTACATTGAAAGAGTGAGGTCATTCTGCGATTCCCTGGGTGTGTTACATTGACAGAGTGGGGTCAGTCTGCTCTTCCCTGGGTGTGTTACATTGTCAGAGTGGGGTCAGTCTGCGCTTCCCTCGGTGTGTTACATTGACAGAGTGGGGTCAGTCTGCTCTTCCCTGGGTGTGTTACATTGACAGAGTGGGGTCATTCTGCTCTTCCCTGGGTATGTTACATTGACAGAGTGGTGTCATTCTGCTCTTCCCTTTGTGAGTTTCATTGACAGAGTGGGGTCAGTCTGCTCTTCCCTGGGTGTGTTATATTGACACAGTGGGGTCAGTCTGCTCTTTCCTGGTAGTGTTACATTGACAGAGTGGGGTCAGTCTGCCCTGCCCTGTGTGTGTTACATTGACAGAGTGTGATCAGTCTGCTCTTCCCTGGGGGTCTTACATTGACAGAGTGTGCTCAGTCTCCTCTTTCCTGGGGGTCTGACATTGACAGAGTGGGGTCAGTCTGCTCTTCCCTGGGGGTGTTAAATTGACAGATTGGGGTCAGTCTGCTCTTCCCTGGGTGTGTTACAGTGACAGAGTGGGGTCAGTCTGCTCTTCCCTGGGTGTGTTACTTTGATGGAATGGGGTCAGTCTGCTCTTCCCTGGGTGTGTTACATTGACAGAGTTCGGACAGTCTGCTCTTCCCTGGGTGTGTTACATTGACACAGTGGGATCAGTCTGCTCTTCCCTGGGTGTGTTACATTGACAGAGTGGGGCCAGTTGGATCTTCCCTGGGTGAGTTACATTAACAGAGTTGGGTCAGTCTGCTCTTCCCTGGGTGTGTTCCATTGACAGAGTGCGGTCTGTTTGCTCTACCTTGGGAAGGTTACATTGACCGATTGGGGTCAGTCTGCTCTTAACTGAGTGGGTTACATTGACAGAGTTGGGTCAATATGCTCATCCCTGTGTGTGTTACATTGACAGAGTGGGGTCAGTCTGCTCTTTCCTGGGTGGGCTACATTGACAGAGTGGGGTCAGTGTGCTCAAACCTGGGTGCATTAAATTGACAGAGTGGGGTCCGTCAGCTCTTCCCTGGGTGTGTTATATTGACAGAGTGGGGTCGGTCTGCTCTTTACAGGGTGTGTTACATTGACAGATTGGGGTCAGTCTGCTCTTCCCTGGGGGTGTTAAATTGACAGAGTGAGGTCAGTCTGCTCTTCCCTGGGTGTGTTACTTTGCTAGAATGGGGTCAGTCTGCTCTTCCCTGGGTGTGTTATATTGACAGAGTTGGGTCAGTCTGCTCTTCCCTGGGGGTGTTACATCGACAGAGTGGGGTGAGTCTGCTCTTCCCTGGGGGTGTTTTATTGACAGAGTGGGGCCAGTCTGCTCTTCCCTGGGTGTGTTATATTGACAGAGTGGGGTCAGTCTGCTCTTCCCTGGGTGTGTTACATTGACAGAGTGGGGTCAGTCTGCTCTTCCCTGTGTGTGTTACATTGACAGAGTGGGGTCAGTCTGCTCTTTCCTGAGTGGGTTACATTGACAGAGTGGGGTCAGTGTGCTCAAACCTGGGTGTGTTACATTGACAGAGTGGGGTCAGTCTGCTCTTTGCAGGGTGTGTTACATTGACAGAGTTAGGTTGGTCTGCCCTTCCCTGTGTGTGTTACGTTGACAGAGTGGGGTCGGTGTGCTCAAACCTGGGTGCGTTAAATTGACAGATTGGGGTCAGTCAGCTCTTCCCTGTGTGTGTTACATTGACAGAGTGGGGTCAGTCTGCTCTTTACAGGGTGTGTTACATTGACATAGTGGGGTCAGTCTGTTCTTCCATGGGTGTGTTACATTGACAGAGTTGTGTCAGTCTGCTCTTCCCTGGGTGAGTTACATTAACAGAGTGGGGTCAGTCTGCACTTCCCTGTGTGTGTTACATTGAAAGAGTGGGGTCAGTCTGCTCTTCCCTGGGGGTGTTAAATTAACAGAATGGGGTCAGTCTGCCCTTCCCTGGATGTGTTGCATTCACAGGGAAGGGTCAGTCTGCTCTTCCCTGGGTGTGTTACATTGTCAGAGTACGGTCGGTCTGCGCTTCCCTGTGTGTTTTACATTGACAGAGTGGGGTCAGTCTGCTCTTCCCTGGGGGTGTTACTTTGATAGAATGGGGTCAGTCTGCTCTTCCCTGTGTGTTACATTGACAGAGTGGGGTCAGTCTGCTCTTCCCTGGGGGTGTTACTTTGATAGAATGGGGTCTGTCTGCTCTTCCCTGGGTGTGTTATATTGACAGAGTTGGGTCAGTCTGCTCTTCCCTGGGGGTGTTACATCGACCGAGTGGGGTGAGTCTGCTCTTCCCTGGGGGTGTTTTATTGACAGAGTGGGGCCAGTCTGCTCTTCCCTGGGTGTGTTACATTGACAGAGTTCGGTCAGTCTGCTCTTCCCTGGGTGTGTTACATTGACACAGTGGGGTCAGTCTGCTCTTCCCTGGGTGTGTTACATTGACAGAGTGGGGCCAGTCTGCTCTTCCCTGGGTGTGTTATATTGACAGAGTGGGGTCAGTCTGCTCTTCACTGGGTGTGTTACATTGACAGAGTGGGGTCAGTCTGCTCTTCCCTGGTTGTGTTACATTGACACAGTGGGGTCAGTCTGCTCTTTCCTGGTAGTGTTACATTGACAGAGTGGGGCCAGTCTGCTCTTTCCTGGGTGGGTTACATTGACAGAGAGGGGTCAGCGTGCTATTCCCTGGGTGTCTTAAATTGACAGAGTGGGGTCAGTCTGCTCTTCCCTGGGTGTGTTACATTGACAGAGTGGGGTCAGTCTGCTCTTCCCTTTTTGAGTTACATTGACAGATTGGGGTCAGTCTGCTCTTCCCTGGGTGTGTTACATTGACAGTGTGGGGTCAGTCTGATCTTCCCTGTCGGTGTTACATTGACAGTGTGGGGTCAGTCTGCTCTTCCCTGGGTGTGTTACATTGATAGAGTGGGGTCAGTCTGCTCTTTCCTGAGTGGGTTACGTTGACAGAGTGGGGTCAGTGTGCTCTTCCCTGGGTGTGATACATTGACAGAGTGGTATCGGTCTGCTCTTCCCTGGGTGTGTTACATTGACAGAGGGGGGTCAGTAAGCCCTTTCCTGGGTGTGCTACATTGACAGAGGGGGGTCAGTCTGCCCTTCCCTGTGTGTGTTACATTGACAGAGTGTGCTCAGTCTGCTCTTCCCTGGGGGTCTTACATTGACAGAGTGGGGTCAGTCTGCTCTTCCCTGGGGGTGTTACATTGAAAGGGTGGGGTCAGTCTGCTCTTCCCTGGGGGTGTTAAATTGACAGAGTGGGGTCAGTCTGCTCTTCCCTGGGGGTGTTACATTGAAAGAGTGGGGTCAGTCTGCTCTTCCCTGGGGGTGTTAAATTGACAGAGTGAGATCAGTCTGCTCTTCACTGGGTGTGTTACATTGACAGAGTGCGGTCTGTCTGCACTTCCCTGCGTGTATTACTTTGATAGAATGGGGTCAGTCTGCTCTTCCCTGGGTGTGTTATATTGACAGAGTTGGGTCAGTCTGCTCTTCCCTGGGGGTGTTACATCGACAGAGTGGGGTCAGTCTGCTCTTCCCTGTGTGTGTTACATTGACAGAGTGGGGTCAGTCTGCTCTTTCCTGGGTGGGTTACATTGACAGTGTGGGGTCAGTGTGCTCAAACCTGGGTGGTTACATTGACAGAGTGGGGTCAGTCTGCTCTTTACAGGGTGTGTTACATTGACAGAGTTAGGTTGGTCTGCCCTTCCCTGTGTGTGTTACGTTGACAGAGTGGGGTCAGTGTGCTCAAACCTGGATGCGTTAAATTGACAGAGTGGGGTCAGTCAGCTCTTCCCTGTGTGTGTTACATTGACAGAGTGGGGTCAGTCTGCTCTTCCATGGGTGTGTTACATTGACAGAGTTGTGTCAGTCTGCTCTTCCCTGGGTGTGTTACATTGACAGAGTGGGGTCAGTCTGCTATTCCCTGTGTGTAACATTGACAGAGTGGGGTCAGTCTGCTCTTCCCTGTGTGTGTTAGATTGACAGAGTGGGGTCAGTCTGTTCTTCCATGTGTGTGTTACATTGACAGAGTTGGGTCAGTCTGTTCTTCCATGGGTGTGTTACATTGACAGAGTTGTGTCAGTCTGCTCTTCCCTGGGTGTGTTACATTGACAGAGTGGGGTCAGTCCGCTATTCCCTGTGTGTAACATTGACAGAGTGGGGTCAGTCTGCTCTTCCCTGTGTGTGTTAGATTGACAGAATGGGGTCAGTCTGACCTTCCCTGGATGTGTTACATTGACAGAGTGGGGGCAGTCTGCTCTTTCCAGGGTGGGTTACATTGACAGAGTGGGGTCATCTGCTCTTCCCTGGGTGTGTTACATTGACAGAATGGGGTCAGTCTGACCTTCCCTGGATGTGTTACATTGACAGAGTGGGGTCAGTCTGCTCATCCCTGGGTGTGTTCCATTGTCAGATTGGGGTCGGTCTGCCCTTCCCTGTGTGTTTTACATTGACAGAGTGGGGTCAGTCTGCTCTTTACAGAGTATGTTACATTGACAGAGTGGGGTCAGTCTGTTCTTCCTGGAGTGTGTTACATTGACAGAGTTGGGTCAGTCTGCTCTTCCCTGGGTGTGTTCCATTGACAGAGGGGGTCAGTCTGCTCTTTCCTGAGTGGGCTACATTGACAGAGTGGGGTCAGTGTGCTCAAACCTGGGTGCGTTAAATTGACAGAGTGGGGTCCTTCAGCTCTTCCCTGGGTGTGTTACATTGACAGAGTGGGGTCGGTCTGCCCTTCACTGTATGTGTTACATTGACAGAGTGGGGTCAGTCTGCTCTTTACAGGGTGTGTTACATTGACAGAGTGGGGTCAGTCTGCTCTTCCCTGGGTGTGTTACATTGACAGAGTGGGGTCAGTCTGCACTTCCCTGTGTGTTACATTGACAGAGTGGGGTCAGTCTGCTCTTCCCTGTGTGTGTTACATTGACAGAGTGGGGTCAGTCTGCACTTCCCTGGGTGTGTTAGATTGACAGAATGGGGTCAGTCTGCCCTTCCCTGGGTGTGTTACATTGACAGAGAAGGGTCAGTCTGCTCTTCCCTTTGTGAGTTTCATTGACAGAGGGGGGTCAGTCTGCCCTTTCCTTGGGTGTGTTACACTGACAGATTGGGGTCAGTCTGCTCTTCCCTGGGTCTGTTACATTGACAGAGTGGGGTCAGTCTGCTCTTCCCTGGGTGTGTTACATTGACAGAGTGTGCTCAGTCTGCTCTTCCCTGAGGGTCTTACATTGACAGAGTGGAGTCAGTCTGCTCTTCCCTGGGGGTGTTACATTGAAAGAGTGCGGTCAGTCTGCTCTTCCCTGGGGGTGTTAAATTGACAGAGTGAGGTCAGTCTGCTCTTCCGTGGGTGTGTTACAGTGACAGAGTGGGGTCAGTCTGCTCTTCCCTGGGTGTGTTACTTTGCTAGAATGGGGTCAGTCTGCTCTTCCCTGGGTGTGTTATATTTACAGAGTTGGGTCAGTCTGCTCCTCACTGGGGGTGTTACATCGACAGAGTGGGGTGAGTCTGCTCTTCCCTGGGGGTGTTTTATTGACAGAGTGGGGCCAGTCTGCTCTTCCCTGGGTGTGTTATATTGACAGAGTGGGGTCAGTCTGCTCTTCCCTGGGTGTGTTACATTGACAGAGTGGGTTCAGTCTGCTCTTTACAGAGTGTGTTACATTGACAGATTCGGGTCAGTCTGTTCTTCCATGTGTGTGTTACATTGACAGAGTTGGGTCAGTCTGCTCTTCCCTGGGTGTGTTACATTGACAGAGTGGAGTCAGTCTGCTCTTCCCTGTGTGTTACATTGACAGAGTGGGGTCAGTCTGCTCTTCCCTGGGGGTGTTACTTTGATAGAATGGGGTCAGTCTGCTCTTCCCTGGGTGTGATACATTGACAGAGAAGGGTCAGTCTGCTCTTCCCTGGGTGGGTTACATTGACAGAGTAGGGTGAGTCTGCTCTTCCCTGGGTGTTTTATATCGACAGAGTGGAATCAGTTTGCTCTTCCCTGGGTGTGTTACATTAACAGAGTGGGGTCAGTCTGCTCTTCCCTTTGTGAGTTTCATTGACAGAGTGGGGTCAGTCTGCTCTTCCCTGGGTGTGTTACATTGACACAGTGGGGTCAGTCTGCTCTTTCCTGGTAGTGTTACATTGACAGAGTGGGGTCAGTCTGCTCTTTCCAGGGTGGGTTACATTGACAGAGTGGGGTCAGTCTGCTCTTCCCTGGGTGTGTTACATTGACAGAATGGGGTCAGTCTGACCTTCCCTGGATGTGTTACATTGACAGAGTGGGGTCAGTTGGATCTTCCCTGGGTGAGTTACATTAACAGAGTGGGGTCAGTCTGCTCATCCCTGGGTGTGTTCCATTGTCAGATTGGGGTCGGTCTGCCCTTCCCTGTGTGTTTTACATTGACAGAGTGGGGTCAGTCTGCTCTTTACAGAGTATGTTACATTGACAGAGTGGGGTCAGTCTGTTCTTCCTTGAGTGTGTTACATTGACAGAGTTGGGTCAGTCTGCTCTTCCCTGGGTGTGTTCCATTGACAGAGTGCGGTCTGTTTGCTCTTCCCTGGGAAGGTTACATTGACCGATTGGGGTCAGTCTGCTCTTAACTGAGTGGGTTACATTGACAGAGTTGGGTCAATCTGCTCATCCCTGTGTGTGTTACATTGAGAGAGGGGGTCAGTCTGCTCTTTCCTGAGTGGGCTACATTGACAGAGTGGGGTCAGTGTGCTCAAACCTGGGTGCGTTAAATTGACAGAGTGGGGTCCTTCAGCTCTTCCCTGGGTGTTTTACATTGACATAGTGGGGTCGGTCTGCCCTTCACTGTATGTGTTACATTGACAGAGTGGGGTCAGTCTGCTCTTTACAGGGTGTGTTACATTGACAGAGTGGGGTCAGTCTGCTCTTCCCTGGGTGTGTTACATTGACAGAGTGGGGTCAGTCTGCACTTCCCTGTGTGTTACATTGACAGAGTGGGGTCAGTCTGCTCTTCCCTGTGTGTGTTACATTGACAGAGTGGGGTCAGTCTGCACTTCCCTGTGTGTGTTAGATTGACAGAATGGGGTCAGTCTGCCCTTCCCTGGGTGTGTTACATTGACAGAGAAGGGTCAGTCTGCTCTTCCCTTTGTGAGTTTCATTGACAGAGGGGGGTCAGTCTGCCCTTCCCTGGGTGTGTTACACTGACAGATTGGGGTCAGTCTGCTCTTCCCTGGGTCTGTTACATTGACAGAGTGAGGTCAGTCTGCTCTTCCCTGGGTGTGTTACATTGACAAAGTGTGCTCAGTCTGCTCTTCCCTGAGGGTCTTACATTGACAGAGTGGAGTCAGTCTGCTCTTCCCTGGAGGTGTTACATTGAAAGAGTGCGGTCAGTCTGCTCTTCCCTGGGGGTGTTAAATTGACAGAGTGAGGTCAGTCTGCTCTTCCGTGGGTGTGTTACAGTGACAGAGTGGGGTCAGTCTGCTCTTCCCTGGGTGTGTTACTTTGCTAGAATGGGGTCAGTCTGCTCTTCCATGGGTGTGTTATATTGACAGAGTTGGGTCAGTCTGCTCTTCACTGGGGGTGTTACATCGACTGAGTGGGGTGAGTCTGCTCTTCCCTGGGGGTGTTTTATTGACAGAGTGGGGCCAGTCTGCTCTTCCCTGGGTGTGTTATATTGACAGAGTGGGGTCAGTCTGCTCTTCCCTGGGTGTGTTACATTGACAGAGTGGGGTCAGTCTGCTCTTCACAGAGTGTGTTACATTGACAGAGTCGGGTCAGTCTGTTCTTCCATGTGTGTGTTACATTGACAGATTTGGGTCAGTCAGCTCTTCCCTGGGTGTGTTACATTGACAGAGTGGAGTCAGTCTGCTCTTCACTGTGTGTTACATTGACAGAGTGGGGTCAGTCTGCTCTTCCCTGGGGGTGTTACTTTGATAGAATGGTTTCAGTCTGTCTTCCCTGGGTGTGATACATTGACAGAGAAGGGTCAGTCTGCTCTTCCCTGGGTGGGTTACATTGACAGAGTGGGGTGAGTCTGCTCTTCCCTGGGTGTTTTATATCGACAGAGTGGAATCAGTTTGCTCTTCCCTGGGTGTGTTACATTAACAGAGTGGGGTCAGTCTGCTCTTCCCTTTGTGAGTTTCATTGACAGAGTGGGGTCAGTCTGCTCTTCCCTGGGTGTGTTACATTGACACAGTGGGGTCAGTCTGCTCTTTCCTGGTAGTGTTACATTGACAGAGTGGGGTCAGTCTGCTCTTTCCAGGGTGGGTTACATTGACAGAGTGGGGTCAGTCTGCTCTTCCCTGGGTGTGTTACATTGACAGAGTGGGGTCGGTCTGCTCTTCCCTGGGTGTGTTACATTGACATGGGGGGTCAGTCTGCTCTTCCCTGTGTGTGTTACATTGACAGAGTGGGGTCAGTCTGCTCTTCCCTGGGGGTCTTACATTGACAGAGTGGAGTCAGTCTGCTCTTCCCTGGGGGTGTTACATTGAAAGAGTGCGGTCAATCTGCTCTTCCCTGGGGGTGTTAAATTGACAGAGTGAGGTCAGTCTGCTCTTCCCTGGGTGTGTTACTTTGCTAGAATGGGGTCAGTCTGCTCTTCCCTGGGTGTGTTATATTGACAGAGTTGGGTCAGTCTGCTCTTCCCTGGGGGTGTTACATCGACAGAGTGGGGTGAGTCTGCTCTTCCCTGGGGGTGTTATATTGACAGAGTGGGGTCAGTCTGCTCTTCCCTGGGTGTGTTACATTGACAGAGTGGGGTCAGTCTGCTCTTCCCTGTGTGTGTTACATTGACAGAGTGGGGCCAGTCTGCTCTTCCCTGGGTGTGTTATATTGACAGAGTGGGGTCAGTCTGCTCTTCCCTGGGTGTGTTACATTGACAGAGTGGGGTCAGTCTGCTCTTCCCTGTGTGTGTTACATTGACAGAGTGGGGTCAGTCTGCTCTTCCCTGGGTGTGTTATATTGACAGAGTTGGGTCAGTCTGCTCTTCCGTGGGTGTGTTACAGTGACAGAGTGGGGTCAGTCTGCTCTTCCCTGGGTTTGTTATATTGACAGTGTGGGGTCAGTCTGCTCTTCCCTGGGGGTGTTTCATCGACAGAGTGGGGTCAGTCTGCTCTTCCCTGGGTGTGTTATATTGACAGAGTGGGGTCAGTCTGCTCTTCCCTGGGGGTGTTTCATCGACAGAGTGGGGTGATTCTGCTCTTTCCTGGGGGTGTTACATTGAAAGAGTGCGGTCAGTCTGCTCTTCCCTGGGGGTGTTAAATTGACAGAGTGAGGTCAGTCTGCTCTTCCGTCGGTGTGTTACAGTGACAGAGTGGGGTCAGTCTGCTCTTCCCAGGGTGTGTTACTTTGCTAGAATGGGGTCAGTCTGCTCTTCCCTGGGTGTGTTATATTGACAGAGTTGGGTCAGTCTGCTCTTCCCTGGGGGTGTTTCATCGACAGAGTGGGGTGAGTCTGCTCTTCCCTGGGGGTGTTTTATTGACAGAGTGGGGCCAGTCTGCTCTTCCCTGGGTGTGTTATATTGACAGAGTGGGGTCAGTCTGCTCTTCCCTGGGTGTGTTACATTGACAGAGTGGGGTCAGTCTGCTCTTCCCTGTGTGTGTTACATTGACAGAGTGGGGTCAGTCTGCTCTTTCCTGGGTGGGTTACATTGACAGAGTGGGGTCAGTGTGCTCAAACCTGGGTGTGTTACATTGACAGAGTGGGGTCAGTCTACTCTTTGCAGGGTGTGTTACATTGACAGAGTTAGGTTGGTCTGCCCTTCCCTGTGTGTGTTACGTTGACAGAGTGGGGTCAGTGTGCTCAAACCCGGGTGCGTTAAATTGACAGAGTGGGTTCAGTCAGCTCTTCCCTGTGTGTGTTACATTGACAGAGTGGGGTCAGTCTGCTCTTTACAGGGTGTGTTACATTGACAGAGTGGGGTCAGTCTGCTCTTCCCTGTGTGTGTAACATTGACAGAGAGTGCTCAGTCTGCTCTTCCCTGGGGGTCTTACATTGACAGAGTGGAGTCAGTCTGCTCTTCCCTGGGGGTGTTACATTGAAAGAGTGCGGTCAGTCTGCTCTTCCCTGTGTGTTTTACATTGACAGAGTGGGGTCAGTCTGCTCTTTACAGAGTATGTGACATTGACAGAGTGGGGTCAGTCTGTTCTTCCCTGAGTGTGTTACATTGACAGAGTGGGGTCAGTCTGTTCTTCCCTGAGTGTGTTACATTGACAGAGTGGGGTCAGTCTGCTCTTTACAGAGTATGTTACATTGACAGAGTGGGGTCAGTCTGTTCTTCCCTGTGTGTTTTACATTGACAGAGTGGGGTCAGTGTGCTCTTTACAGAGTATGTTACATTGACAGAGTTGGGTCAGTCTGCTCTTCCCTGGGTGTGTTCCATTGACAGAGTGCGGTCTGTTTGCTCTTCCCTGGGAAGGTTACATTGACCGATTGGGGTCAGTCTGCTCTTAACTGAGTGGGTTGCATTGACAGAGTTGGGTCAATCTGCTCATCCCTAAGCGTGTTACATTGACAGAGGGGGTCAGACTGCTCTTTCCTGAGTGGGCTACATTGACAGAGTGGGGTCAGTGTGCTCAAACCTGGGAGCGTTAAATTGACAGAGTGGGGTCCGTCAGCTCTTCCCTGGGTGTGTTACATTGACAGAGTGGGGTTGGTCTGCCCTTCACTGTATGTGTTACATTGACAGAGTGGGGTCAATCTGCTCTTTACAGGGTGTGTTACATTGACAGAGTGGGGTCAGTCTGCTCTTCCCTGGGTGTGTTACATTGACAGAGTGGGGTCAATCTGCACTTCCCTGTGTGTTACATTGACAGAGTGGGGTCAGTCTGCTCTTCCCTGTGTGTGTTACATTGACAGAGTGGGGTCAGTCTGCACTTCCCTGGGTGTGTTAGATTGACAGAATGGGGTCAGTCTGCCCTTCCCTGGGTGTGTTACATTGACAGAGAAGGGTCAGTCTGCTCTTCCCTTTGTGAGTTTCATTGACAGAGGGGGGTCAGTCTGCCCTTCCCTTGGGTGTGTTACACTGACAGATTGGGGTCAGTCTGCTCTTCCCTGGGTCTGTTACATTGACAGAGTGGGGTCAGTCTGCTCTTCCCTGGGTGTGTTACATTGACAGAGTGTGCTCAGTCTGCTCTTCCCTGAGGGACTTACATTGACAGAGTGGAGTCAGTCTGCTCTTCCCTGGGGGTGTTACATTGAAAGAGTGCGGTCAGTCTGCTCTTCCCTGGGGGTGTTAAATTGACAGAGTGAGGTCAGTCTGCTCTTCCGTGGGTGTGTTACAGTGACAGAGTGGGGTCAGTCTGCTCTTCCCTGGGTGTGTTACTTTGCTAGAATGGGGTCAGTCTGCTCTTCCCTGGGTGTGTTATATTTACAGAGTTGGGTCAGTCTGCTCCTCACTGGGGGTGTTACATCGACAGAGTGGGGTGAGTCTGCTCTTCCCTGGGGGTGTTTTATTGACAGAGTGGGGCCAGTCTGCTCTTCCCTGGGTGTGTTATATTGACAGAGTGGGGTCAGTCTGCTCTTCCCTGGGTGTGTTACATTGACAGAGTGGGTTCAGTCTGCTCTTTACAGAGTGTGTTACATTGACAGATTCGGGTCAGTCTGTTCTTCCATGTGTGTGTTACATTGACAGAGTTGGGTCAGTCTGCTCTTCCCTGGGTGTGTTACATTGACAGAGTGGAGTCAGTCTGCTCTTCCCTGTGTGTTACATTGACAGAGTGGGGTCAGTCTGCTCTTCCCTGGGGGTGTTACTTTGATAGAATGGGGTCAGTCTGCTCTTCCCTGGGTGTGATACATTGACAGAGAAGGGTCAGTCTGCTCTTCCCTGGGTGGGTTACATTGACAGAGTAGGGTGAGTCTGCTCTTCCCTGGGTGTTTTATATCGACAGAGTGGAATCAGTTTGCTCTTCCCTGGGTGTGTTACATTAACAGAGTGGGGTCAGTCTGCTCTTCCCTTTGTGAGTTTCATTGACAGAGTGGGGTCAGTCTGCTCTTCCCTGGGTGTGTTACATTGACACAGTGGGGTCAGTCTGCTCTTTCCTGGTAGTGTTACTTTGACAGAGTGGGGTCAGTCTGCTCTTTCCAGGGTGGGTTACATTGACAGAGTGGGGTCAGTCTGCTCTTCCCTGGGTGTGTTACATTGACAGAATGGGGTCAGTCTGACCTTCCCTGGATGTGTTACATTGACAGAGTGGGGTCAGTTGGATCTTCCCTGGGTGAGTTACATTAACAGAGTGGGGTCAGTCTGCTCATCCCTGGGTGTGTTCCATTGTCAGATTGGGGTCGGTCTGCCCTTCCCTGTGTGTTTTACATTGACAGAGTGGGGTCAGTCTGCTCTTTCCAGAGTATGTTACATTGACGGAGTGGGGTCAGTCTGTTCTTCCTTGAGTGTGTTACATTGACAGAGTTGGGTCAGTCTGCTCTTCCCTGGGTGTGTTCCATTGACAGAGTGCGGTCTGTTTGCTCTTCCCTGGGAAGGTTACATTGACCGATTGGGGTCAGTCTGCTCTTAACTGAGTGGGTTACATTGACAGAGTTGGGTCAATCTGCTCATCCCTGTGTGTGTTACATTGAGAGAGGGGGTCAGTCTGCTCTTTCCTGAGTGGGCTACATTGACAGAGTGGGGTCAGTGTGCTCAAACCTGGGTGCGTTAAATTGACAGAGTGGGGTCCTTCAGCTCTTCCCTGGGTGTTTTACATTGACATAGTGGGGTCGGTCTGCCCTTCACTGTATGTGTTACATTGACAGAGTGGGGTCAGTCTGCTCTTTACAGGGTGTGTTACATTGACAGAGTGGGGTCAGTCTGCTCTTCCCTGGGTGTGTTACATTGACAGAGTGGGGTCAGTCTGCACTTCCCTGTGTGTTACATTGACAGAGTGGGGTCAGTCTGCTCTTCCCTGTGTGTGTTACATTGACAGAGTGGGGTCAGTCTGCACTTCCCTGTGTGTGTTAGATTGACAGAATGGGGTCAGTCTGCCCTTCCCTGGGTGTGTTACATTGACAGAGAAGGGTCAGTCTGCTCTTCCCTTTGTGAGTTTCATTGACAGAGGGGGGTCAGTCTGCCCTTCCCTGGGTGTGTTACACTGACAGATTGGGGTCAGTCTGCTCTTCCCTGGGTCTGTTACATTGACAGAGTGGGGTCAGTCTGCTCTTCCCTGGGTGTGTTACATTGACAAAGTGTGCTCAGTCTGCTCTTCCCTGAGGGTCTTACATTGACAGAGTGGAGTCAGTCTGCTCTTCCCTGGAGGTGTTACATTGAAAGAGTGCGGTCAGTCTGCTCTTCCCTGGGGGTGTTAAATTGACAGAGTGAGGTCAGTCTGCTCTTCCGTGGGTGTGTTACAGTGACAGAGTGGGGTCAGTCTGCTCTTCCCTGGGTGTGTTACTTTGCTAGAATGGGGTCAGTCTGCTCATCCATGGGTGTGTTATATTGACAGAGTTGGGTCAGTCTGCTCTTCACTGGGGGTGTTACATCGACTGAGTGGGGTGAGTCTGCTCTTCCCTGGGGGTGTTTTATTGACAGAGTGGGGCCAGTCTGTTCTTCCATGTGTGTGTTACATTGACAGATTTGGGTCAGTCAGCTCTTCCCTGGGTGTGTTACATTGACAGAGTGGAGTCAGTCTGCTCTTCACTGTGTGTTACATTGACAGAGTGGGGTCAGTCTGCTCTTCCCTGGGGGTGTTACTTTGATAGAATGGGGTCAGTCTGTCTTCCCTGGGTGTGATACATTGACAGAGAAGGGTCAGTCTGCTCTTCCCTGGGTGGGTTACATTGACAGAGTGGGGTGAGTCTGCTCTTCCCTGGGTGTTTTATATCGACAGAGTGGAATCAGTTTGCTCTTCCCTGGGTGTGTTACATTAACAGAGTGGGGTCAGTCTGCTCTTCCCTTTGTGAGTTTCATTGACAGAGTGGGGTCAGTCTGCTCTTCCCTGGGTGTGTTACATTGACACAGTGGGGTCAGTCTGCTCTTTCCTGGTAGTGTTACATTGACAGAGTGGGGTCAGTCTGCTCTTTCCAGGGTGGGTTACATTGACAGAGTGGGGTCAGTCTGCTCTTCCCTGGGTGTGTTACATTGACAGAGTGGGGTCGGTCTGCTCTTCCCTGGGTGTGTTACATTGACATGGGGGGTCAGTCTGCTCTTCCCTGTGTGTGTTACATTGACAGAGTGGGGTCAGTCTGCTCTTCCCTGGGGGTCTTACATTGACAGAGTGGAGTCAGTCTGCTCTTCCCTGGGGGTGTTACATTGAAAGAGTGCGGTCAATCTGCTCTTCCCTGGGGGTGTTAAATTGACAGAGTGAGGTCAGTCTGCTCTTCCCTGGGTGTGTTACTTTGCTAGAATGGGGTCAGTCTGCTCTTCCCTGGGTGTGTTATATTGACAGAGTTGGGTCAGTCTGCTCTTCCCTGGGGGTGTTACATCGACAGAGTGGGGTGAGTCTGCTCTTCCCTGGGGGTGTTATATTGACAGAGTGGGGTCAGTCTGCTCTTCCCTGGGTGTGTTACATTGACAGAGTGGGGTCAGTCTGCTCTTCCCTGTGTGTGTTACATTGACAGAGTGGGGCCAGTCTGCTCTTCCCTGGGTGTGTTATATTGACAGAGTGGGGTCAGTCTGCTCTTCCCTGGGTGTGTTACATTGACAGAGTGGGGTCAGTCTGCTCTTCCCTGTGTGTGTTACATTGACAGAGTGGGGTCAGTCTGCTCTTCCCTGGGTGTGTTATATTGACAGAGTTGGGTCAGTCTGCTCTTCCGTGGGTGTGTTACAGTGACAGAGTGGGGTCAGTCTGCTCTTCCCTGGGTTTGTTATATTGACAGTGTGGGGTCAGTCTGCTCTTCCCTGGGGGTGTTTCATCGACAGAGTGGGGTCAGTCTGCTCTTCCCTGGGTGTGTTATATTGACAGAGTGGGGTCAGTCTGCTCTTCCCTGGGGGTGTTTCATCGACAGAGTGGGGTGATTCTGCTCTTTCCTGGGGGTGTTACATTGAAAGAGTGCGGTCAGTCTGCTCTTCCCTGGGGGTGTTAAATTGACAGAGTGAGGTCAGTCTGCTCTTCCGTCGGTGTGTTACAGTGACAGAGTGGGGTCAGTCTGCTCTTCCCAGGGTGTGTTACTTTGCTAGAATGGGGTCAGTCTGCTCTTCCCTGGGTGTGTTATATTGACAGAGTTGGGTCAGTCTGCTCTTCCCTGGGGGTGTTTCATCGACAGAGTGGGGTGAGTCTGCTCTTCCCTGGGGGTGTTTTATTGACAGAGTGGGGCCAGTCTGCTCTTCCCTGGGTGTGTTATATTGACAGAGTGGGGTCAGTCTGCTCTTCCCTGGGTGTGTTACATTGACAGAGTGGGGTCAGTCTGCTCTTCCCTGTGTGTGTTACATTGACAGAGTGGGGTCAGTCTGCTCTTTCCTGGGTGGGTTACATTGACAGAGTGGGGTCAGTGTGCTCAAACCTGGGTGTGTTACATTGACAGAGTGGGGTCAGTCTACTCTTTGCAGGGTGTGTTACATTGACAGAGTTAGGTTGGTCTGCCCTTCCCTGTGTGTGTTACGTTGACAGAGTGGGGTCAGTGTGCTCAAACCCGGGTGCGTTAAATTGACAGAGTGGGTTCAGTCAGCTCTTCCCTGTGTGTGTTACATTGACAGAGTGGGGTCAGTCTGCTCTTTACAGGGTGTGTTACATTGACAGAGTGGGGTCAGTCTGCTCTTCCCTGTGTGTGTAACATTGACAGAGAGTGCTCAGTCTGCTCTTCCCTGGGGGTCTTACATTGACAGAGTGGAGTCAGTCTGCTCTTCCCTGGGGGTGTTACATTGAAAGAGTGCGGTCAGTCTGCTCTTCCCTGTGTGTTTTACATTGACAGAGTGGGGTCAGTCTGCTCTTTACAGAGTATGTGACATTGACAGAGTGGGGTCAGTCTGTTCTTCCCTGAGTGTGTTACATTGACAGAGTGGGGTCAGTCTGTTCTTCCCTGAGTGTGTTACATTGACAGAGTGGGGTCAGTCTGCTCTTTACAGAGTATGTTACATTGACAGAGTGGGGTCAGTCTGTTCTTCCCTGTGTGTTTTACATTGACAGAGTGGGGTCAGTGTGCTCTTTACAGAGTATGTTACATTGACAGAGTTGGGTCAGTCTGCTCTTCCCTGGGTGTGTTCCATTGACAGAGTGCGGTCTGTTTGCTCTTCCCTGGGAAGGTTACATTGACCGATTGGGGTCAGTCTGCTCTTAACTGAGTGGGTTGCATTGACAGAGTTGGGTCAATCTGCTCATCCCTAAGTGTGTTACATTGACAGAGGGGGTCAGACTGCTCTTTCCTGAGTGGGCTACATTGACAGAGTGGGGTCAGTGTGCTCAAACCTGGGAGCGTTAAATTGACAGAGTGGGGTCCGTCAGCTCTTCCCTGGGTGTGTTACATTGACAGAGTGGGGTTGGTCTGCCCTTCACTGTATGTGTTACATTGACAGAGTGGGGTCAATCTGCTCTTTACAGGGTGTGTTACATTGACAGAGTGGGGTCAGTCTGCTCTTCCCTGGGTGTGTTACATTGACAGAGTGGGGTCAATCTGCACTTCCCTGTGTGTTACATTGACAGAGTGGGGTCAGTCTGCTCTTCCCTGTGTGTGTTACATTGACAGAGTGGGGTCAGTCTGCACTTCCCTGGGTGTGTTAGATTGACAGAATGGGGTCAGTCTGCCCTTCCCTGGGTGTGTTACATTGACAGAGAAGGGTCAGTCTGCTCTTCCCTTTGTGAGTTTCATTGACAGAGGGGGGTCAGTCTGCCCTTCCCTTGGGTGTGTTACACTGACAGATTGGGGTCAGTCTGCTCTTCCCTGGGTCTGTTACATTGACAGAGTGGGGTCAGTCTGCTCTTCCCTGGGTGTGTTACATTGACAGAGTGTGCTCAGTCTGCTCTTCCCTGAGGGTCTTACATTGACAGAGTGGAGTCAGTCTGCTCTTCCCTGGGGGTGTTACATTGAAAGAGTGCGGTCAGTCTGCTCTTCCCTGGGGGTGTTACGTTGACAGAGTGGAGTCAGTCTGCTCTTCCCTGTGTGTTACATTGACAGAGTGGGGTCAGTCTGCTCTTCCCTGGGGGTGTTACTTTGATAGAATGGGTTCAGTCTGTCTTCCCTGGGTGTGATACATTGACAGAGAAGTGTCAGTCTGCTCTTCCCTGGGTGGGTTACATTGACAGAGTGGGGTGAGTCTGCTCTTCCCTGGGTGTTTTATATCGACAGAGTGGAATCAGTTTGCTCTTCCCTGGGTGTGTTACATTAACAGAGTGGGGTCAGTCTGCTCTTCCCTTTGTGAGTTTCATTGACAGAGTGGGGTCAGTCTGCTCTTCCCTGGGTGTGTTACATTGACACAGTGGGGTCTGTCTGCTCTTTCCTGGTAGTGTTACATTGACAGAGTGGGGTCAGTCTGCTCTTTCCAGGGTGGGTTACATTGACAGAGTGGGGTCAGTCTGCTCTTCCCTGGGTGTGTTACATTGACAGAGTGGGGTCGGTCTGCTCTTCCCTGGGTGTGTTACATTGACATGGGGGGTCAGTCTGCTCTTCCCTGGGTGTGTTACATTGACAGAGTGGGGTCAGTCTGCTCTTCCCTGGGGATCTTACATTGACAGAGTGGAGTCAGTCTGCTCTTCCCTGGGGGTGTTACATTGAAAGAGTGTGGTCAGTCTGCTCTTCCCTGGGGGTGTTAAATTGACAGAGTGAGGTCAGTCTGCTCTTCCGTGGGTGTGTTACAGTGACAGAGTGGGGTCAGTCTGCTCTTCCCTGGGTGTGTTACTTTGCTAGAATGGGGTCAGTCTGCTCTTCCCTGGGTGTGTTATATTGACAGAGTTGGGTCAGTCTGCTCTTCCCTGGGGGTGTTACATCGACAGAGTGGGGTGACTCTGCTCTTCCCTGGGGGTGTTTTATTGACAGAGTGGGCCCAGTCTGCTCTTCCCTGCGTGTGTTATATTGACAGAGTGGGGTCAGTCTGCTCTTCCCTGGGTGTGTTACAATGACAGAGTGGGGTCAGTCTGCTCTTCCCTGTGTGTGTTACATTGACAGAGTGGGGTCAGTCTGCTCTTTCCTGGGTGGGTTACATTGACAGAGTGGGGTCAGTGTGCTCAAACCTGGGTGTGTTACATTGACAGAGTGGGGTCAGTCTACTCTTTGCAGGGTGTGTTACATTGACAGAGTTAGGTTGGTCTGCCCTTCCCTGTGTGTGTTACGTTGACAGAGTGGGGTCAGTGTGCTCAAACCTGGGTGCGTTGAATTGACAGAGTGGGGTCAGTCAGCTCTTCCCTGTGTGTGTTACATTGACAGAGTGGGGTCAGTCTGCTCTTTACAGGGTGTGTTACATTGACAGAGTGGTGTCAGTCTGCTCTTCCCTGGGTGTGTTACATTGACAGAGTGTGCTCAGTCTGCTCTTCCCTGGGGGTCTTACATTGACAGAGTGGAGTCAGTCTGCTCTTCCCTGGGGGTGTTACATTGAAAGAGTGCGGTCAGTCTGCTCTTCCCTGGGGGTGTTAAATTGACAGAGTGACGTCAGTCTGCTCTTCCCTGGGTGTGTTACTTTGCTAGAATGGGGTCAGTCTGCTCTTCCCTGGGTGTGTTATATTGACAGAGTTGGGTCAGTCTGCTCTTCACTGGGGGTGTTACATCGACAGAGTGGGGTGAGTCTGCTCTTCCCTGGGGGTGTTTTATTGACAGAGTGGGGCCAGTCTGCTCTTCCCTGGGTGTGTTATATTGACAGAGTGGGGTCAGTCTGCTCTTCCCTGGGTGTGTTACATTGACAGAGTGGGGTCAGTCTGCTCTTTACAGAGTGTGTTACATTGACAGAGTGGGGTCAGTCTGTTCTTCCATGTGTGTGTTAATTGACAGAGTTGGGTCAGTCTGCTCTTCCCTGGGTGTGTTACATTGACAGAGTGGAGTCAGTCTGCTCTTCCCTGTGTGTTACATTGACAGAGTGGGGTCAGTCTGCTCTTCCCTGGGGGTGTTACTTTGATAGAATGGGGTCAGTCTGCTCTTCCCTGGGTGCGATACGTTGACAGAGAAGGGTCAGTCTGCTCTTCCCTGGGTGGGTTACATTGACAGTTTGGGGTGAGTCTGCTCTTACCTGGGTGTTTTATATCGACAGAGTGGAATCAGTTTGCTCTTCCCTGGGTGTGTTACATTAACAGAGTGGGGTCAGTCTGCTCTTCCCTTTGTGAGTTTCATTTACAGAGTGGGGTCAGTCTGCTTTTCCCTGGGTGTGTTACATTGACACAGTGGGGTCTGTCTGCTCTTTCCTGGTAGTGTTACATTGACAGAGTGGGGTCAGTCTGCTCTTTCCAGGGTGTGTTACATTGACAGAGTGGGGTCAGTCTGCTCTTCCCTGGGTGTGTTACATTGACAGAGTGGGGTCGGTCTGCTCTTCCCTGGGTGTGTTACATTGACATGGGGGTTCATTGTGCCCTTCCCTGGGTGTGTTACACTGACAGATTGGGGTCAGTCTGCTCTTTCCAGGGTCTGTTACATTGACAGAGTGGGGTCAGTCTGCTCTTCCCTGGGTGTGTTACATTGACAGAGTGTGCTCAGTCTGCTCTTCCCTGGGGGTCTTACATTGACAGAGTGGAGTCAGTCTGCTCTTCCCTGGGGGTGTTACATTGAAAGAGTGCGGTCAGTCTGCTCTTCCCTGGGGGTGTTAAATTGACAGAGTGAGGTCAGTCTGCTCTTCCGTGGGTGTGTTACATTGACAGAGTGGGGTCAGTCTGCTCTTCCCTGGGTGTGTTACATTGACAGAGTGGGGTCAGTCTGCTCTTTACAGAGTGTGTTACATTGACAGAGTGGGGTCAGTCTGTTCTTCCATGTGTGTGTTACATTGACAGAGTTGGGTCAGTCTGCTCTTCCCTGGGTGTGTTACATTGACAGAGTGGGGTCAGTCTGCTCTTCCCTGTGTGTTACATTGACAGAGTTCGGTCAGTCTGCTCTTCCCTGGGTGTGTTACATTGACACAGTGGTGTCAGTCTGCTCTTCCCTGGGTGTGTTACATTGACAGAGTGGGGTCAGTCTGATCTTCCCTGGGTGTGTTACTTTGCTAGAATGGGGTCAGTCTGCTCTTCCCTGGGTGTGTTATATTGGCAGAGTTTGGTCAGTCTGCTCTTCCCTGGGGGTGTTACATCGACAGAGTGGGGTGAGTCTGCTCTTCCCTGGGGGTGTTTTATTGACAGAGTGGGGCCAGTCTGCTCTTCCCTGGGTGTGTTATATTGACAGAGTGGGGTCAGTCTGCTCTTCCCTGGGTGTGTTACATTGACAGAGTGGGGTCAGTCTGCTCTTCCCTGTGTGTGTTACATTGACAGAGTGGGGTCAGTCTGCTCTTTCCTGGGTGGGTAACATTGACAGAGTGGGGTCAGTGTGCTCAAACCTGGGTGTGTTACATTGACAGAGTGGGGTCAGTCTGTTCTTTGCAGGATGTGTTACATTGACAGAGTTAGGTTGGTCTGCCCTTCCCTGTGTGTGTTACGTTGACAGAGTGGGATCAGTGTGCTCAAACCTGGGTGCGTTAAATTGACAGAGTGGGGTCAGTCTGCTCTTCCCTGTGTGTTACATTGACAGAGTTCGATCAGTCTGCTCTTCCCTGGGTGTGTTACATTGACACAGTGGTGTCAGTCTGCTCTTCCCTGGGTGTGTTACATTGACAGAGTGGGGTCAGTCTGATCTTCCCTGGGTGTGTTACTTTGCTAGAATGGGGTCAGTCTGCTCTTCCCTGGGTGTGTTATATTGACAGAGTTGGGTCAGTCTGCTCTTCCCTGGGGGTGTTACATCGACAGAGTGGGGTGAGTCTGCTCTTCCCTGGGGGTGTTTTATTGACAGAGTGGGGCCAGTCTGCTCTTCCCTGGGTGTGTTATATTGACAGAGTGGGGTCAGTCTGCTCTTCCCTGGGTGTGTTACATTGACAGAGTGGGGTCAGTCTGCTCTTCCCTGTGTGTGTTACATTGACAGAGTGGGGTCAGTCTGCTCTTTCCTGGGTGGGTTACATTGACAGAGTGGGGTCAGTGTGCTCAAACCTGGGTGTGTTACATTGACAGAGTGGGGTCAGTCTGTTCTTTGCAGGGTGTGTTACATTGACTGAGTTAGGTTGGTCTGCCCTTCCCTGTGTGTGTTACGTTGACAGAGTGGGATCAGTGTGCTCAAACCTGGGTGCGTTAAATTGACAGAGTGGGGTCAGTCAGCTCTTCCCTGTGTGTTACATTGACAGAGTGGGGTCAGTCTGCTCTTTACAGGGTGTGTTACATTGACATAGTGGGGTCAGTCTGTTCTTCCATGGGTGTATTACATTGACAGAGTTGTGTCAGTCTGCTCTTCCCTGTGTGTGTTACATTGACAGAGTGGGGTCAGTCTGCTCTTTCCTGGGTGGGTTACATTGACAGAGTGGGGTCAGTGTGCTCAAACCTGGGTGTGTGACATTGACAGAGTGGGGTCAGTCTGTTCTTTGCAGGTTGTGTTACATTGACAGAGTTAGGTTGGTCTGCCCTTCCCTGTGTGTGTTACGTTGACAGAGTGGGATCAGTGTGCTCAAACCTGGGTGCGTTAAATTGACAGAGTGGGGTCAGTCAGCTCTTCCCTGTGTGTTACATTGACAGAGTGGGGTCAGTCTGCTCTTTACAGGGTGAGTTACATTAACAGAGTGGGGTCAGTCTGAACTTTCCTGTGTGTGTTACATTGAAAGAGTGGGGTCAGTCTGCCCTTCCCTGGATGTGTTGCATTCACAGAGAAGGGTCAGTCTGCTCTTCCCTGGGTGTGTTACATTGTCAGAGTAGGGTCGGTCTGCCCTTCCCTGTGTGTTTTACATTGACAGAGTGGGGTCAGTCTGCTCTTTACAGAGTGTGATACATTGACAGAGTGGGGTCAGTCTGTTCTTCCATGTGTTTGTTACATTGACAGAGTTGGGTCTGTCTGCTCTGCCCTGGGGGTGTTACTTTGATAGAATGGGGTCAGTCTGCTCTTCCCTGGGTGTGTTATATTGACAGAGTTGTGTCAGTCTGCTCTTCCCTGGGTGTGTTACATTGACAGAGTGGGGTCAGTCTGCTCTTCCCTGTGTGTTACATTGTCACAGTGGTGTCAGTCTGCTCTTCCCTGGGTGTGTTACATTGACAGAGTGGGGTCAGTCTGCTCTTCCCTGTGTGTTACATTGACAGAGTTCGATCAGTCTGCTCTTCCCTGGGTGTGTTACATTGACACAGTGGTGTCAGTCTGCTCTTCCCTGGGTGTGTTACATTGACAGAGTGGGGTCAGTCTGATCTTCCCTGGGTGTGTTACTTTGCTAGAATGGGGTCAGTCTGCTCTTCCCTGGGTGTGTTATATTGACAGAGTTGGGTCAGTCTGCTCTTCCCTGGGGGTGTTACATCGACAGAGTGGGGTGAGTCTGCTCTTCCCTGGGGGTGTTTTATTGACAGAGTGGGGCCAGTCTGCTCTTCCCTGGGTGTGTTATATTGACAGAGTGGGGTCAGTCTGCTCTTCCCTGGGTGTGTTACATTGACAGAGTGGGGTCAGTCTGCTCTTCCCTGTGTGTGTTACATTGACAGAGTGGGGTCAGTCTGCTCTTTCCTGGGTGGGTTACATTGACAGAGTGGGGTCAGTGTGCTCAAACCTGGGTGTGTTACATTGACAGAGTGGGGTCAGTCTGTTCTTTGCAGGGTGTGTTACATTGACAGAGTTAGGTTGGTCTGCCCTTCCCTGTGTGTGTTACCTTGACAGAGTGGGATCAGTGTGCTCAAACCTGGGTGCGTTAAATTGACAGAGTGGGGTCAGTCAGCTCTTCCCTGTGTGTTACATTGACAGAGTGGGGTCAGTCTGCTCTTTACAGGGTGTGTTACATTGACATAGTGGGGTCAGTCTGTTCTTCCATGGGTGTATTACATTGACAGAGTTGTGTCAGTCTGCTCTTCCCTGTGTGTGTTACATTGACAGAGTGGGGTCAGTCTGCTCTTTCCTGGGTGGGTTACATTGACAGAGTGGGGTCAGTGTGCTCAAACCTGGGTGTGTGACATTGACAGAGTGGGGTCAGTCTGTTCTTTGCAGGTTGTGTTACATTGACAGAGTTAGGTTGGTCTGCCCTTCCCTGTGTGTGTTACGTTGACAGAGTGGGATCAGTGTGCTCAAACCTGGGTGCGTTAAATTGACAGAGTGGGGTCAGTCAGCTCTTCCCTGTGTGTTACATTGACAGAGTGGGGTCAGTCTGCTCTTTACAGGGTGAGTTACATTAACAGAGTGGGGTCAGTCTGAACTTTCCTGTGTGTGTTACATTGAAAGAGTGGGGTCAGTCTGCCCTTCCCTGGATGTGTTGCATTCACAGAGAAGGGTCAGTCTGATCTTCCCTGGGTGTGTTACATTGTCAGAGTAGGGTCGGTCTGCCCTTCCCTGTGGGTTTTACATTGACAGAGTGGGGTCAGTCTGCTCTTTACAGAGTGTGATACATTGACAGAGTGGGGTCAGTCTGTTCTTCCATGTGTGTGTTACATTGACCGAGTTGGGTCAGTCTGCTCTGCCCTGGGGGTGTTACTTTGATAGAATGGGGTCAGTCTGCTCTTCCCTGGGTGTGTTATATTGACAGAGTTGTGTCAGTCTGCTCTTCCCTGGGTGTGTTACATTGACAGAGTGGGGTCAGTCTGCTCTTCCCTGTGTGTTACATTGACAGAGTGGGGTCAGTCTGCTCTGCCCTGGGGGTGTTACTTTGATAGAATGGGGTCAGTCTGCTCTTCCCTGGGTGTGTTATATTGACAGAGTTGTGTCAGTCTGCTCTTCCCTGGGGGTGTTACATCGACAGAGTGGGGTGAGTCTGCTCTTCCCTGGGGGTGTTTTATTGACAGAGTGGGGCCAGTCTGCTCTTCCCTGGGTGTGTTTTTTGACAGAGTTCGGTCAGTCTGCTCTTCCCTGGGTGTGTTACATTGACTCAGTGGGGTCAGTCTGCTCTTTCCTGGTTGTGTTACATTGACAGAGTGGGGTCAGTCTGCTCTTCCCTGGGTGTGTTATATTGACAGAGTGGGGTCAGTCTGCTCTTCACTGAGTGTGTTACATTGACAGAGTGGGGTCAGTCTGCTCTTCCCTGGGTGTGTTACATTGACACAGTGGGGTCAGTCTGCTCTTTCCTGGTAGTGTTACATTGACAGAGTGGGGTCAGTCTGCTCTTTCCTGGGTGGGTTACATTGACAGAGAGGGGTCAGTGTGCTATTCCCTGGGTGTGTTACATTGACAGAATGGGGTCAGTCTGCTCTTCCCTGGATGTGTTACATTGACAGAGTGGGGTCAGTCTGCTCTTCCCTTTTTGAGTTACATTGACAGATTGTGGTCATTCTGCTCTTCCCTGGGTGTGTTACATTGACAGTGTGGGGTCAGTCTGATCTTCCCTGTCGGTGTTACATTGACAGAGTGGGGTCAGTCTGCTCTTCCCTGGGTGTGTTACATTGATAGAGTGGGGTCAGTCTGCTCTTTCCTGGGTGGGTTACGTTGACAGAGTGGGGTCAGTGTGCTCTTCCCTGGGTGTGTTACATTGACAGAGTGAAGTCGGTCTGCTCTTCCCTGGGTGTGTTACATTGACAGAGGGGGGTCAGTCAGCCCTTTCCTGGGTGTGTTACATTGACAGATTGGAGTCAGTCTGCTCTTCCCTGGGTGTGCTACATTGACAGAGGGGGGTCAGTCTGCCCTTCCCTGTGTGTGTTACATTGACAGAGTGGGGTCAGTCTGCTCTTCCCTGGGGGTGTTACATTTAAAGGTTGGGGTCAGTCTGCTCGTCCCTGGGGGTGTTAAATTGACAGAGTGGGGTCAGTCTGCTCTTCCCTGGGTGTGTTACATTGAAAGAGTGGGGTCAGTCTGCTCTTCCCTGGGCGTGTTAAATTGACAGAGTGAGGTCAGTCTGCTCTTCTCTGGGTGTGTTACATTGACAGAGTGGGGTCTGTCTGCTCTTCCCTGCGTGTATTACTTTGATAGAATGGGGTCAGTCTGCTCTTCCCTGGGTGTGTTATATTGACAGAGTTGGGTCAGTCTGCTCTTCCCTGGGGGTGTTACATCGACAGAGTGGGGTCTGTCTGCTCTTCCCTGTGTGTGTTACATTGACAGAGTGGGGTCAGTCTGCTCTTTCCTGGGTGGGTTACATTGACAGTGTGGGGTCAGTGTGCTCAAACCTGGGTGGTTACATTGACAGAGTGGGGTCAGTCTGCTCTTTACAGGGTGTGTTACATTGACAGAGTTAGGTTGGTCTGCCCTTCCCTGTGTGTGTTACGTTGACAGAGTCGGGTCAGTGTGCTCAAACCTGGATGCGTTAAATTGACAGAGTTGGGTCAGTCAGCTCTTCCCTGTGTGTGTTACATTGACAGAGTGGGGTCAGTCTGCTCTTTACAGGGTGTGTTACATTGACATAGTGGGGTCAGTCTGTTCTTCCATGGGTGTGTTAAATTGACAGAGTTGTGTCAGTCTGCTCTTCCCTGGGTGTGTTACATTGACAGAGTGGGGTCAGTCTGGTATTCCCTGTGTGTAACATTGACAGAGTGGTGTCAGTCTGCTCTTCCCTGTGTGTGTTAGATTGACAGAGTGGGGTCAGTCTGTTCTTCCATGTGTGTGTTACATTGACAGAGTTGGGTCAGTCTGTTCTTCCATGGGTGTGTTACATTTGACAGAGTTGTGTCAGTCTGCTCTACCCTGGGTGTGTTACATTGACAGAGTGGGGTCAGTCTGCTATTCTCTGTGTGTAACATTGACAGAGTGGGGTCAGTCTGCTCTTCCCTGTGTGTGTTAGATTGACAGAATGGGGTCATTCTGACCTTCCCTGGATGTGTTACATAGACAGAGTGGGGTCAGTTGGATCTTCCCTGGGTGAGTTACATTAACAGAGTGGGGTCAGTCTGCACTTCACTGTGGGTGTTACATTGAAAGAGTGGGGTCAGTCTGCTCTTCCCTGGGGGTGTTAAATTAACAGAATGGGGTCAGTCTGCCCTTCCCTGGATGTGTTGCATTCACAGAGAAGGATCAGTCTGCTCTTCCCTGGGTGTGTTACATTGACAGAGTGGGGTCAGTCTGTTCTTCCATGTGTGTGTTACATTGACAGAGTTGGGTCAGTCTGCTCTTCCCTGGGTGTGTTACATTGACAGAGTGGAGTCAGTCTGCTCTTCCCTGTGTGTTACATTGACAGAGTGGGGTCAGTCTGCTCTTCCCTGGGGGTGTTACTTTGATAGAATGGGGTCAGTCAGCTCTTCCCTGTGTGTGTTACATTGACAGAGTGGGGTCAGTCTGCTCTTTACAGGGTGTGTTACATTGACATAGTGGGGTCAGTCTGTTCTTCCATGGGTGTGTTACATTGACAGAGTTGTGTCAGTCTGCTCTTCCGTGGGTGTGTTACATTGACAGAGTGGGGTCAGTCTGGTATTCCCTGTGTGTAACATTGACAGAGTGGGGTCAGTCTGCTCTTCCCTGTGTGTGTTAGATTGACAGAGTGGGGTCAGTCTGTTCTTCCATGTGTGTGTTACATTGACAGAGTTGGGTCAGTCTGTTCTTCCATGGGTGTGTTACATTTGACAGAGTTGTGTCAGTCTGCTCTTCCCTGTGTGTGTTACATTGACAGAGTGGGGTCAGTCTGCTATTCTCTTTGTGTAACATTGACAGAGTGGGGTCAGTCTGCTCTTCCCTGTGTGTGTTAGATTGACAGAATGGGGTCAGTCTGACCTTCCCTGGATGTGTTACATTGACAGAGTGGGGTCAGTTGGATCTTCCCTGGGTGAGTTACATTAACAGAGTGGGGTCAGTCTGCACTTCACTGTGGGTGTTACATTGAAAGAGTGGGGTCAGTCTGCTCTTCCCTGGGGGTTTTAAATTAACAGAATGGGGTCAGTCTGCCCTTCCCTGGATGTGTTGCATTCACAGAGAAGGATCAGTCTGCTCTTCCCTGGGTGTGTTACATTGACAGAGTGGGGTCAGTCTGTTCTTCCATGTGTGTGTTACATTGACAGAGTTGGGTCAGTCTGCTCTTTCCTGGGTGTGTTACATTGACAGAGTGGAGTCAGTCTGCTCTTCCCTGTGTGTTACATTGACAGAGTGGGGTCAGTCTGCTCTTCCCTGGGGGTGTTACTTTGATAGAATGGGGTCAGTCTGCTCTTCCCTGGGTGTGATACATTGACAGAGAAGGGTCAGTCTGCTCTTCCCTGGGTGGGTTACATTGACAGAGTGGGGTGAGTCTGCTCTTCCCTGGGTGTGTTATATCGACAGAGTGGAATCAGTTTCCTCTTCCCTGGGTGTTACATTGACAGAGTGGCGTCAGTCTGCTCTTCCCTTTGTGAGTTTCATTGACAGAGTGGGGTCAGTCTGCTCTTCCCTGGGTGTGTTACATTGACACAGTGGGGTCAGTCTGCTCTTTCCTGGTAGTGTTACATTGACAGAGTGGGGTCAGTCTGCTCTTTCCATGGTGGGTTACATTGACAGAGTGTGGTCGGTCTGCTCTTCCCTGGGTGTGTTACATTGACAGAGGGGGGTCAGTCTGGCCTTCCCTGGGTGTGTTACACTGACAGATTGGGGTCAGTCTGCTCTTCCCTGGGTCTGTTACATTGACAGAGTGGGGTCAGTCTGCTCTTCCCTGGGTGTGTTACATTGACAGAGTGTGCTCAGTCTGCTCTTCCCTGGCGGTCTTACATTGACAGAGTGGAGTCAGTCTGCTCTTCCCTGGGGGTGTTACATTGAAAGAGTGCGGTCAGTCTGCTCTTCCCTGGGGGTGTTAAATTGACAGAGTGAGGTCAGTCTGCTCTTCCCTGAGTGTGTTACATTGACACAGTGGGGTCAGTCTGCTCTTCCCTGGGTGTGTTACTTTGCTAGAATGGGGTCAGTCTGCTCTTCCCTGGGGGTGTTTTATTGACAGAGTGGGGCCAGTCTGCTCTTCCCTGGGTGTGTTACATTGACAGAGTTCTGTCAGTCTGCTCTTCCCTGGGTGTGTTACATTGACACAGTGGGGTCAGTCTGCACTTCCCTGGGTGTGTTACATTGACAGAATGGGGCCAGTCTGCTCTTCCCTGGGTGTGTTATATTGACAGAGTGGGGTCAGTCTGCTCTTCACTGGGTGTGTTACATTGACAGAGTGGGGTCAGTCTGCTCTTCCCTGGGTGTGTTACATTGACACAGTGGGGTCAGTCTGCTCTTTCCTGGTAGTGTTACATTGACAGAGTGGGGTCAGTCTGCTCTTTCCTGGGTGGGTTGCATTGACAGAGAGGGGTCAGTGTGCTATTCCCTGGGTGTGTTACATTGACAGAGTGGGGTCAGTCTGCTCTTCCCTGGGTGTGTTACATTGACAGAGTGGGGTCAGTCTGCTCTTCCCTTTTTGAGTTACATTGACAGATTGGGGTCAGTCTGCTCTTCCCTGTGTGTGTTACATTGACAGAGTGGGGTCAGTGTGTTCTTCCCTGGGTGTGTTACATTGACAGAGTGGGGTCGGTCTGCTCTTACCTGGGTGTGTTACATTGACAGAGGGGGGTCAGTCCGCCCTTTCCTGGGTGTGTTACATTGACAGATTGGGGTCAGTCTGCTCTTCCCTGGGTGTGCTACATTGACAGATGGGTGTCAGTCTGCCCTTCCCTGTGTGTGTTACATTGACAGAGTGTGCTCAGTCTGCTCTTCCCTGGGGGTGTTAAATTGACAGTGTGGGGTCAGTCTGCTCTTCCCTGGGTGTGTTACATTGACAGACTGGGGTCAGTCTGCTCTTCCCTTTTTGAGTTACATTGACAGATTGGGGTCAGTCTGCTCTTCCCTGTGTGTGTTACATTGACAGAGTGGGGTCAGTCTGCTCTTCCCTGGGTGTGTTACATTGATAGAGTGGGGTCAGTCTGCTCTTTCCTGGGTGGGTTACGTTGACAGAGTGGGGTCAGTGTGTTCTTCCCTGGGTGTGTTACATTGACAGAGTGGGGTCGGTCTGCTCTTACCTGGGTGTGTTACATTGACAGAGGGGGGTCAGTCAGCCCTTTCCTGGGTGTGTTACATTGACAGATTGGGGTCAGTCTGCTCTTCCCTGGGTGTGCTACATTGACAGAGGGGGGTCAGTCTGCCCTTCCCTGTGTGTGTTACATTGACAGAGTGTGCTCAGTCTGCTCTTCCCTGGGGGTGTTAAATTGACAGAGTGGGGTCAGTCTGCTCTTCCCTGGGTGTGTTACATTGAAAGAGTGGGGTCAGTCTGCTCTTCCCTGGGGGTGTTAAATTGACAGAGTGAGGTCAGTCTGCTCTTTACTGGGTGTGTTACATTGACAGAGTGGAGTCAGTCTGCTCTTCCCTGTGTGTTACATTGACAGAGTGGGGTCAGTCTGCTCTTCCCTGGGGGTGTTACTTTGATAGAATGGGGTCAGTCTGCTCTTCCCTGGGTGTGATACATTGACAGAGAAGGGTCAGTCTGCTCTTCCCTGGGTGGGTTACATTGACAGAGTGGGGTGAGTCTGCTCTTCCCTGGGTGTGTTATATCGACAGAGTGGAATCAGTTTGCTCTTCCCTGGGTGTTACATTGACAGAGTGGGGTCAGTCTGCTCTTCCCTTTGTGAGTTTCATTGACAGAGTGGGGTCAGTCTGCTCTTCCCTGGGTGTGTTACATTGACACAGTGGGGTCAGTCTGCTCCTTCCTGGTAGTGTTACATTGACAGAGTGGGGTCAGTCTGCTCTTTCCAGGGTGGGTTACATTGACAGAGTGGGGTCAGTCTGCTCTTCCCTGGGTGTGTTACATTGACAGAGTGTGGTCGGGCTGCTCTTCCCTGGGTGTGTTACATTGACAGAGGGGGGTCAGTCTGGCCTTCCCTGGGTGTGTTACACTGACAGATTGGGGTCAGTCTGCTCTTCTCTGGGTCTGTTACATTGACAGAGTGGGGTCAGTCTGCTCTTCCCTGGGTTTGTTACATTGACAGAGTGTGCTCAGTCTGCTCTTCCCTGGGGGTCTTACATTGACAGAATGGAGTCAGTCTGCTCTTCCCTGGGGGTGTTACATTGAAAGAGTGCGGTCAGTCTGCTCTTCCCTGGGGGTGTTAAATTGACAGAGTGAGGTCGGTCTGCACTTCCCTGGGTGTGTTACATTGACAGAGTGCGGTCAGTCTGCTCTTCCCTGGGTGTGTTACTTTGCTAGAATGGGGTCAGTCTGCTCTTCCCTGGGTGTGTTACATCGACAGATTGGGGTGAGTCTGCTCTTCCCTGGGGGTGTTTTATTGACAGAGTGGGGCCAGTCTGCTGTTCCCTGGGTGTGTTATATTGACAGAGTGGGGTCAGTCTGCTCTTCCCTGGGTGTGTTTCATTGACAGAGTGGGGTCAGTCTGCTCTTCCCTGTGTGTGTTACATTGACAGAGTGGGGTCAGTCTGCTCTTTCCTGGGTGGGTTACATTGACAGAGTGGGGTCAGTGTGCTCAAACCTGGGTGTGTTACATTGACAGAGTGGGGTCAGTCTGCTCTTTGCAGGGTGTGTTACATTGACAGAGTTAGGTTGGTCTGCCCTTCCCTGTGTGTGTTACGTTGACAGAGTCGGGTCAGTGTGCTCAAACCTGAGTGCGTTAAATTGACAGAGTGGGGTCAGTCAGCTCTACACTGTGTGTGTTACATTGACAGAGTGGGGTCAGTCTGCTCTTTACAGGGTGTGTTACATTGACATAGTGGGGTCAGTCTGTTCTTCCATGGGTGTGTTACATTGACAGAGTTGTGTCAGTCTGCTCTTCCCTGGGTGAGTTACATTAACAGAGTGGGGTCAGTCTGCACTTCCCTGTGAGTGTTACATTGAAAGAGTGGGGTCAGTCTGCTCTTCCCTGGGGGTGTTAAATTAACAGAATGGGGTCAGTCTGCCCTTCCCTGGATGTGTTGCATTCACAGAGAAGGGTCAGTCTGCTCTTCCCTGGGTGTGTTACATTGTCAGAGTAGGGTCGGTCTGCCATTCCCTGTTTGTTTTACATTGTCAGAGTGGGGTCAGTCTGCTCTTTACAGAGTGTGTTACATTGACAGAGTGGGGTCAGTCTGTTCTTCCATGTGTGTGTTACATTGACAGAGTTGGGTCAGTCTGCTCTTCCCTGGGTGTGTTACATTGACAGAGTGGGGTCAGTCTGCTCTTCCCTGTGTGTTACATTGACAGAGTGGGGTCAGTCTGCTCTTCCCTGGGGGTGTTACATTGACAGAGTGGGGTCAGTCTGCTCTTTCCTGGGTGGGTTACATTGACAGAGTGGGGTCAGTGTGCTCAAACCTGGGTGTTTTACATTGACAGAGTGGGGTCAATCTGATCTCGCCTGGGTGTGTTACATTGACAGTGTGGGGTCAGTCTGCACTTCCCTGGGTGTGTTACATTGACAGAGTGGGGTCAATCTGTTCTTCCCTGTGTGTGTTACATTTACAGAGTGTGGTCAGTCTGCTCTTCCCTGGGGGTGTTAAATTGACAGAGTGGGGTCAGTCTGCTCTTTCTTGGGAGGGTTACATTGACCGAGTGGGGTCAGTCTGCTCTCCCGTGGGTGGGTTACTTTGACTGGGTGGGGTCAGTCGGATCTTCCCTGAGAGTGTGACATTGACAGAGTGAGGTCAGTCTGCTCTTTCCTAGGTGTGTTTCATTGACAGAGTGGGGTCAGTCTGCTCTTCCCTGGGTGTGTTACATTGACAGAGTGGGGTCAGTCTGCTCTTTCCCGGGTGTATTACATTGACAGAGTGGGGTCAGTCTGCTCTTCCCTGGGTGTGTTACATTGACAGAGTGGGGTCAGTCTGCTCTTCCCTGGGTGTGTTACATTGACAGAGTCGGGTCAGTCTGCTCTTCACTGGGTGTGTTACATTGACGGGGGGGTCAGTCGGCTCTTCCCTGGGGGTGTTACATTGACAGAGTGGGGTCAGTCTGCACTTCCCTGGGTGTGTTACATTGACAGAGTTGGGTCAGTCTGTTCTTCCCTGGTTGTGTTACATTGACACAGTGGGAACAGTCTGCTCTTCCCTGGGTGTGATACATTGACAGAGAAGGGTCAGTCTGCCTTTCCATGGGTGTGTTACATTGACAGACTGGGGTGAGTCTGCTCTTCCCTGAGTGTGTTATATCGACAGAGTGGAATCAGTTTGCTCTTCGCTGGGTGGGTTACATTGACAGAGTGGGGTGAGTCTGCTCTTTCCTGGGTGTGTTATATCGACAGAGTGGAATCAGTTTGCTCTTCCCTGGGTGGGTTACATTAACAGGGGAGGGGTCAGTCTGCTCTTCCCTGGGTGTGTTACATTGACAGAGTCGGGTCAGTCTGCTCTTCGCTGGGTGTGTGACATTGACAGGGGGGTGGGTCAGTCTGCTCTTTCCTGGGTGTGTTTCATTGACAGAGTTGCGTCAGTCTGCTCTTCCCTGGGTGTGTTATATAGACAGAGTGGAATCAGTTTGCTCTTCCCTGGGTGGGCTACATTGACAGAGTGGGGTCAGTCTTCTCTTCCCTGTGTGTTACATTGACAGAGTGGGGTCAGTCTGCTCTTCCCTGGGGGTGTTACATTAACAGTGTGGGGTCAGTCTGCACTTCCCTGGGTGTGTTACATTGACAGAGTGGGGTCAATCTGATCTTCCCTGGGTGTGTTACATTGACAGAGGGGGGTCAGTCTGCTCTTCCCTGTGTGTGTTACATTGACAGAGTGTGGTCAGTCTGCTCTTCCCTGGGGGTGTTACATTGACAGAGTGGGGTCAGTCTGCACTTCCCTGGGTGTGTTACATTGACAGAGTTGGGTCAGTCTGCTCTTCCCTGGGTGTGTTACATTGACAGAGTGGGATCAGTCTGCTCTTCCCTGGGTGTGATACATTGACAGAGAAGGGTCAGTCTGCTCTTCCCTGGGTGTGTTACATTGACAGAGTGGGGTGAGTCTGCTCTTCCCTGGGTGTGTTATATCGACAGAGTGGAATCAGTTTGCTCTTCCCTGGGTGGGTTACATTGACAGAGTGGGGTCAGTCTGCTCTTCCCCGGGTGTATTACATTGACAGAGTGGGGTCAGTCTGCTCTTCCCTGGGTGTGTTACATTGACAGAGTCGGTTCAGTCTGCTCTTCCCTGGGTGTGTTACATTGACAGGGGGGGGTCAGCCTGATCTTTCCTGGGTGTGTTACATTGACAGAGTTGGGTCAGTCTGCTCTTCCCTGGGTGTGTTACATTGACAGAGTGGGGTCAGTCTGCTCTTTCCTGGGTGTGTTACATTGACAGAGTTGGGTCAGTCTGCTCTTCCCTGGGTGTGTTACATTGACAGACTGGGGGCAGTCTGCTCTTCCCTTTGTGAGTTACATTGAAAGAATGAGGTCAGTCTGCTCTTCCCTGGGTGTGTTACATTGACAGAGTGGGGTGAGTCTGCTCTTCCCTGGGTGTGTTATATCGACAGAGTGGAATCAGTTTGCTCTTCCCTGGGTGGGTTACATTGACAGAGTGGGGTCAGTCTGCTCTTCCCTGGGTGTGTTACATTGACAGAGTCGGGTCAGTCTGCACTTCCCTGGGTGTGTTACATTGACAGAGTTGGGTCAGTCTGTTATTCCCTGGGTGTGTTACATTGACAGAGTGGGAACAGTCTGCTCTTCCCTGGGTGTGATACATTGACAGAGTGTGGTCAGTCTGCTGTTCCCTGGGTGTGTTACATTGACAGAGTGGAGTCAATCTGATCTCGCCTGGGTGTCTTACATTGACAGTGTGGGGTCAGACTGCACTTCCCTGGGTGTGTTACATTGACAGAGTGGGGTCAATCTGATCTCGCCTGGGTGTGTTACATTGACAGTGTGGGGACAGTCTGCACTTCCCTGGGTGTGTTACATTGACAGAGTGGGGTCAATCTGATCTTCCCTGGGTGTGTTCCATTGACAGAGTTGTGTCAGTCTGTTCTTCCCTGTGTGTGTTACATTTACAGAGTGTGGTCAGTCTGCTCTTCCCTGGGGGTGTTAAATTGACAGAGTGGGGTCAGTCTGCTCTTTCTTGTGAGGGTTACATTGACCGAGTGGGGTCAGTCTGCTCTTCCGTGGGTGAGTTACTTTGACTGGGTGGGGTCAGTCGGATCTTCCCTGAGAGTGTGACATTGACAGAGTGAGGTCAGTCTGCTCTTTCCTAGGTGTGTTTCATTGACAGAGTGGGGTCAGTCTGCTCTTCCCTGGGTGTGTTACATTGACAGAGTGGGGTTAGTCGGATCTTCCCTGGGTGAGTTACATTGACAGAGTTGGGTCAGTCTGCACTTCCCTGGGTGTCTTACATTGACAGAGAAGCGTCAGTCTGCTCTTCCCTGGGGGTGTTACATTGACAGAGTGGGGTCAGTCTGCTCTTCCCTGGGTGGGTTACATTGAGAGAGTGGGGTGAATCTGCTCTTCCCAGGGTGTGTTACATCGACAGAGTGGGGTCAGTCTGCTCTTTCCTGGGTGGGTTACATTGACAGAGTGGGGTCAGTGTGCTCAAACCTGGGTGTGTTACATTGACAGAGTGGGGTCAATCTGATCTCGCCTGGGTGTGTTACATTGACAGTGTGGGGTCAGTCTGCACTTCCCTGGGTGTGTTACATTGACAGAGTGGGGTCAATCTGTTCTTCCCTGTGTGTGTTACATTTACAGAGTGTGGTCAGTCTGCTCTTCCCTGGGGGTGTTAAATTGACAGAGTGGGGTCAGTCTGCTCTTTCTTGGGAGGGTTACATTGACCGAGTGGGGTCAGTCTGCTCTCCCGTGGGTGGGTTACTTTGACTGGGTGGGGTCAGTCGGATCTTCCCTGAGAGTGTGACATTGACAGAGTGAGGTCAGTCTGCTCTTTCCTAGGTGTGTTTCATTGACAGAGTGGGGTCAGTCTGCTCTTCCCTGGGTGTGTTACATTGACAGAGTGGGGTCAGTCTGCTCTTCCCTGGGTGTGTTACATTGACAGAGTGGGGTCAGTCTGCTCTTCCCTGGGTGTGTTACATTGACAGAGTCGGGTCAGTCTGCTCTTCACTGGGTGTGTTACATTGACGGGGGGGTCAGTCGGCTCTTCCCTGGGGGTGTTACATTGACAGAGTGGGGTCAGTCTGCACTTCCCTGGGTGTGTTACATTGACAGAGTTGGGTCAGTCTGTTCTTCCCTGGTTGTGTTACATTGACACAGTGGGAACAGTCTGCTCTTCCCTGGGTGTGATACATTGACAGAGAAGGGTCAGTCTGCCTTTCCCTGGGTGTGTTACATTGACAGACTGGGGTGAGTCTGCTCTTTCCTGGGTGTGTTATATCGACAGAGTGGAATCAGTTTGCTCTTCCCTGGGTGGGTTACATTAACAGGGGGGGGGTCAGTCTGCTCTTCCCTGGGTGTGTTACATTGACAGAGTCGGGTCAGTCTGCTCTTCGCTGGGTGTGTGACATTGACAGGGGGGTGGGTCAGTCTGCTCTTTCCTGGGTGTGTTTCATTGACAGAGTTGCGTCAGTCTGCTCTTCCCTGGGTGTGTTATATAGACAGAGTGGAATCAGTTTGCTCTTCCCTGGGTGGGCTACATTGACAGAGTGGGGTCAGTCTTCTCTTCCCTGTGTGTTACATTGACAGAGTGGGGTCAGTCTGCTCTTCCCTGGGGGTGTTACATTAACAGTGTGGGGTCAGTCTGCACTTCCCTGGGTGTGTTACATTGACAGAGTGGGGTCAATCTGATCTTCCCTGGGTGTGTTACATTGACAGAGGGGGGTCAGTCTGCTCTTCCCTGTGTGTGTTACATTGACAGAGTGTGGTCAGTCTGCTCTTCCCTGGGGGTGTTACATTGACAGAGTGGGGTCAGTCTGCACTTCCCTGGGTGTGTTACATTGACAGAGTTGGGTCAGTCTGCTCTTCCCTGGGTGTGTTACATTGACAGAGTGGGATCAGTCTGCTCTTCCCTGGGTGTGATACATTGACAGAGAAGGGTCAGTCTGCTCTTCCCTGGGTTTGTTACAATGACAGAGTGGGGTGAGTCTGCTCTTCCCTGGGTGTGTTATATCGACAGAGTGGAATCAGTTTGCTCTTCCCTGGGTGGGTTACATTGACAGAGTGGGGTCAGTCTGCTCTTCCCCGGGTGTATTACATTGACAGAGTGGGGTCAGTCTGCTCTTCCCTGGGTGTGTTACATTGACAGAGTCGGTTCAGTCTGCTCTTCCCTGGGTGTGTTACATTGACAGGGGGGGGTCAGCCTGATCTTTCCTGGGTGTGTTACATTGACAGAGTTGGGTCAGTCTGCTCTTCCCTGGGTGTGTTACATTGACAGAGTGGGGTCAGTCTGCTCTTTCCTGGGTGTGTTACATTGACAGAGTTGGGTCAGTCTGCTCTTCCCTGGGTGTGTTACATTGACAGACTGGGGGCAGTCTGCTCTTCCCTTTGTGAGTTACATTGAAAGAATGAGGTCAGTCTGCTCTTCCCTGGGTGTGTTACATTGACAGAGTGGGGTGAGTCTGCTCTTCCCTGGGTGTGTTATATCGACAGAGTGGAATCAGTTTGCTCTTCCCTGGGTGGGTTACATTGACAGAGTGGGGTCAGTCTGCTCTTCCCCGGGTGTATTACATTGACAGAGTGGGGCCAGTCTGCTCTTCCCTGGGTGTGTTACATTGACAGAGTCGGGTCAGTCTGCACTTCCCTGGGTGTGTTACATTGACAGAGTTGGGTCAGTCTGTTATTCCCTGGGTGTGTTACATTGACAGAGTGGGAACAGTCTGCTCTTCCCTGGGTGTGATACATTGACAGAGTGTGGTCAGTCTGCTGTTCCCTGGGTGTGTTACATTGACAGAGTGGAGTCAATCTGATCTCGCCTGGGTGTCTTACATTGACAGTGTGGGGTCAGACTGCACTTCCCTGGGTGTGTTACATTGACAGAGTGGGGTCAATCTGATCTCGCCTGGGTGTGTTACATTGACAGTGTGGGGACAGTCTGCACTTCCCTGGGTGTGTTACATTGACAGAGTGGGGTCAATCTGATCTTCCCTGGGTGTGTTCCATTGACAGAGTTGTGTCAGTCTGTTCTTCCCTGTGTGTGTTACATTTACAGAGTGTGGTCAGTCTGCTCTTCCCTGGGGGTGTTAAATTGACAGAGTGGGGTCAGTCTGCTCTTTCTTGGGAGGGTTACATTGACCGAGTGGGGTCAGTCTGCTCTTCCGTGGGTGAGTTACTTTGACTGGGTGAGGTCAGTCGGATCTTCCCTGAGAGTGTGACATTGACAGAGTGAGGTCAGTCTGCTCTTTCCTAGGTGTGTTTCATTGACAGAGTGGGGTCAGTCTGCTCTTCCCTGGGTGTGTTACATTGACAGAGTGGGGTTAGTCGGATCTTCCCTGGGTGAGTTACATTGACAGAGTTGGGTCAGTCTGCACTTCCCTGGGTGTCTTACATTGACAGAGAAGCGTCAGTCTGCTCTTCCCTGGGGGTGTTACATTGACAGAGTGGGGTCAGTCTGCTCTTCCCTGGGTGGGTTACATTGAGAGAGTGGGGTGAGTCTGCTCTTCCCAGGGTGTGTTACATCGACAGAGTGGGGTCAGTCTGCTCTTTCCTGGGTGGGTTACATTGACAGAGTGGGGTCAGTGTGCTCAAACCTGGGTGTGTTACATTGACAGAGTGGGGTCAATCTGATCTCGCCTGGGTGTGTTACATTGACAGTGTGGGGTCAGTCTGCACTTCCCTGGGTGTGTTACATTGACAGAGTGGGGTCAATCTGTTCTTCCCTGTGTGTGTTACATTTACAGAGTGTGGTCAGTCTGCTCTTCCCTGGGGGTGTTAAATTGACAGAGTGGGGTCAGTCTGCTCTTTCTTGGGAGGGTTACATTGACCGAGTGGGGTCAGTCTGCTCTCCCGTGGGTGGGTTACTTTGACTGGGTGGGGTCAGTCGGATCTTCCCTGAGAGTGTGACATTGACAGAGTGAGGTCAGTCTGCTCTTTCCTAGGTGTGTTTCATTGACAGAGTGGGGTCAGTCTGCTCTTCCCTGGGTGTGTTACATTGACAGAGTGGGGTCAGTCTGCTCTTTCCCGGGTGTATTACATTGACAGAGTGGGGTCAGTCTGCTCTTCCCTGGGTGTGTTACATTGACAGAGTGGGGTCAGTCTGCTCTTCCCTGGGTGTGTTACATTGACAGAGTCGGGTCAGTCTGCTCTTCACTGGATGTGTTACATTGACGGGGGGGTCAGTCGGCTCTTCCCTGGGGGTGTTACATTGACAGAGTGGGGTCAGTCTGCACTTCCCTGGGTGTGTTACATTGACAGAGTTGGGTCAGTCTGTTCTTCCCTGGTTGTGTTACATTGACACAGTGGGAACAGTCTGCTCTTCCCTGGGTGTGATACATTGACAGAGAAGGGTCAGTCTGCCTTTCCCTGGGTGTGTTACATTGACAGACTGGGGTGAGTCTGCTCTTCCCTGGGTGTGTTATATCGACAGAGTGGAATCAGTTTGCTCTTCGCTGGGTGGGTTACATTGACAGAGTGGGGTGAGTCTGCTCTTTCCTGGGTGTGTTATATCGACAGAGTGGAATCAGTTTGCTCTTCCCTGGGTGGGTTACATTAACAGGGGGGGGGTCAGTCTGCTCTTCCCTGGGTGTGTTACATTGACAGAGTCGGGTCAGTCTGCTCTTCGCTGGGTGTGTGACATTGACAGGGGGGTGGGTCAGTCTGCTCTTTCCTGGGTGTGTTTCATTGACAGAGTTGCGTCAGTCTGCTCTTCCCTGGGTGTGTTATATAGACAGAGTGGAATCAGTTTGCTCTTCCCTGGGTGGGCTACATTGACAGAGTGGGGTCAGTCTTCTCTTCCCTGTGTGTTACATTGACAGAGTGGGGTCAGTCTGCTCTTCCCTGGGGGTGTTACATTAACAGTGTGGGGTCAGTCTGCACTTCCCTGGGTGTGTTACATTGACAGAGTGGGGTCAATCTGATCTTCCCTGGGTGTGTTACATTGACAGAGGGGGGTCAGTCTGCTCTTCCCTGTGTGTGTTACATTGACAGAGTGTGGTCAGTCTGCTCTTCCCTGGGGGTGTTACATTGACAGAGTGGGGTCAGTCTGCACTTCCCTGGGTGTGTTACATTGACAGAGTTGGGTCAGTCTGCTCTTCCCTGGGTGTGTTACATTGACAGAGTGGGATCAGTCTGCTCTTCCCTGGGTGTGATACATTGACAGAGAAGGGTCAGTCTGCTCTTCCCTGGGTGTGTTACATTGACAGAGTGGGGTCAGTCTGCTCTTCCCTGTGTGTGTTACATTGACAGAGTGTGGTCAGTCTGCTCTTCCCTGGGGGTGTTACATTGACAGAGTGGGGTCAGTCTGCACTTCCCTGGGTGTGTTACATTGACAGAGTTGGGTCAGTCTGCTCTTCCCTGGGTGTGTTACATTGACAGAGTGGGATCAGTCTGCTCTTCCCCGGGTGTATTACTTTGACAGAGTGGGGTCAGTCTGCTCTTCCCTGGGTGTGTTACATTCACAGAGTCGGGTCAGTCTGCACTTCCCTGGGTGTGTTACATTGACAGAGTTGGGTCAGTCTGTTATTCCCTGGGTGTGTTACATTGACAGAGTGGGAACAGTCTGCTCTTCCCTGGGTGTGATACATTGACAGAGTGTGGTCAGTCTGCTGTTCCCTGGGTGTGTTACATTGACAGAGTGGGGTCAGTGTGCTCTTCCCTGGGTGTGTTATATTGACAGAGTGGAGTCAATCTGATCTCGCCTGGGTGTCTTACATTGACAGTGTGGGGTCAGACTGCACTTCCCTGGGTGTGTTACATTGACAGAGTGGGGTCAATCTGATCTCGCCTGGGTGTGTTACATTGACAGTGTGGGGACAGTCTGCACTTCCCTGGGTGTGTTACATTGACAGAGTGGGGTCAATCTGATCTTCCCTGGGTGTGTTCCATTGACAGAGTTGTGTCAGTCTGTTCTTCCCTGTGTGTGTTACATTTACAGAGTGTGGTCAGTCTGCTCTTCCCTGGGGGTGTTAAATTGACAGAGTGGGGTCAGTCTGCTCTTTCTTGGGAGGGTTACATTGACCGAGTGGGGTCAGTCTGCTCTTCCGTGGGTGGGTTACTTTGACTGGGTGGGGTCAGTCGGATCTTCCCTGAGAGTGTGACATTGACAGAGTGAGGTCAGTCTGCTCTTTCCTAGGTGTGTTTCATTGACAGAGTGGGGTCAGTCTGCTCTTCCCTGGGTGTGTTACATTGACAGAGTGGGGTTAGTCGGATCTTCCCTGGGTGAGTTACATTGACAGAGTTGGGTCAGTCTGCACTTCCCTGGGTGTCTTACATTGACAGAGAAGCGTCAGTCTGCTCTTCCCTGGGGGTGTTACATTGACAGAGTGGGGTCAGTCTGCTCTTCCCTGGGTGGGTTACATTGAGAGAGTGGGGTGAGTCTGCTCTTCCCAGGGTGTGTTACATCGACAGAGTGGGGTCAGTCTGCTCTTTCCTGGGTGGGTTACATTGACAGAGTGGGGTCAGTGTGCTCAAACCTGGGTGTGTTACATTGACAGAGTGGGGTCAATCTGATCTCGCCTGGGTGTGTTACATTGACAGTGTGGGGTCAGTCTGCACTTCCCTGGGTGTGTTACATTGACAGAGTGGGGTCAATCTGTTCTTCCCTGGGGGTGTTAAATTGACAGAGTGTGGTCAGTCTGCTCTTCCCTGGGGGTGTTAAATTGACAGAGTGGGGTCAGTCTGCTCTTTCTTGGGAGGGTTACATTGACCGAGTGGGGTCAGTCTGCTCTCCCGTGGGTGGGTTACTTTGACTGGGTGGGGTCAGTCGGATCTTCCCTGAGAGTGTGACATTGACAGAGTGAGGTCAGTCTGCTCTTTCCTAGGTGTGTTTCATTGACAGAGTGGGGTCAGTCTGCTCTTCCCTGGGTGTGTTACATTGACAGAGTGGGGTCAGTCTGCTCTTTCCCGGGTGTATTACATTGACAGAGTGGGGTCAGTCTGCTCTTCCCTGGGTGTGTTACATTGACAGAGTGGGGTCAGTCTGCTCTTCCCTGGGTGTGTTACATTGACAGAGTCGGGTCAGTCTGCTCTTCACTGGGTGTGTTACATTGACGGGGGGGTCAGTCGGCTCTTCCCTGGGGGTGTTACATTGACAGAGTGGGGTCAGTCTGCACTTCCCTGGGTGTGTTACATTGACAGAGTTGGGTCAGTCTGTTCTTCCCTGGTTGTGTTACATTGACACAGTCTGAACAGTCTGCTCTTCCCTGGGTGTGATACATTGACAGAGAAGGGTCAGTCTGCCTTTCCCTGGGTGTGTTACATTGACAGACTGGGGTGAGTCTGCTCTTCCCTGGGTGTGTTATATCGACAGAGTGGAATCAGTTTGCTCTTCGCTGGGTGGGTTACATTGACAGAGTGGGGTGAGTCTGCTCTTTCCTGGGTGTGTTATATCGACAGAGTGGAATCAGTTTGCTCTTCCCTGGGTGGGTTACATTAACAGGGGGGGGGTCAGTCTGCTCTTCCCTGGGTGTGTTACATTGACAGAGTCGGGTCAGTCTGCTCTTCGCTGGGTGTGTGACATTGACAGGGGGGTGGGTCAGTCTGCTCTTTCCTGGGTGTGTTTCATTGACAGAGTTGCGTCAGTCTGCTCTTCCCTGGGTGTGTTATATAGACAGAGTGGAATCAGTTTGCTCTTCCCTGGGTGGGCTACATTGACAGAGTGGGGTCAGTCTTCTCTTCCCTGTGTGTTACATTGACAGAGTGGGGTCAGTCTGCTCTTCCCTGGGGGTGTTACATTAACAGTGTGGGGTCAGTCTGCACTTCCCTGGGTGTGTTACATTGACAGAGTGGGGTCAATCTGATCTTCCCTGGGTGTGTTACATTGACAGAGGGGGGTCAGTCTGCTCTTCCCTGTGTGTGTTACATTGACAGAGTGTGGTCAGTCTGCTCTTCCCTGGGGGTGTTACATTGACAGAGTGGGGTCAGTCTGCACTTCCCTGGGTGTGTTACATTGACAGAGTTGGGTCAGTCTGCTCTTCCCTGGGTGTGTTACATTGACAGAGTGGGATCAGTCTGCTCTTCCCTGGGTGTGATACATTGACAGAGAAGGGTCAGTCTGCTCTTCCCTGGGTGTGTTACATTGACAGAGTGGGGTGAGTCTGCTCTTCCCTGGGTGTGTTATATCGACAGAGTGGAATCAGTTTGCTCTTCCCTGGGTGGGTTACATTGACAGAGTGGGGTCAGTCTGCTCTTCCCCGGGTGTATTACATTGACAGAGTGGGGTCAGTCTGCTCTTCCCTGGGTGTGTTACATTGACAGAGTCGGTTCAGTCTGCTCTTCCCTGGGTGTGTTACATTGACAGGGGGGGGGTCAGCCTGATCTTTCCTGGGTGTGTTACATTGACAGAGTTGGGTCAGTCTGCTCTTCCCTGGGTGTGTTACATTGACAGAGTGGGGTCAGTCTGCTCTTTCCTGGGTGTGTTACATTGACAGAGTTGGGTCAGTCTGCTCTTCCCTGGGTGTGTTACATTGACAGACTGGGGGCAGTCTGCTCTTCCCTTTGTGAGTTACATTGAAAGAATGAGGTCAGTCTGCTCTTCCCTGGGTGTGTTACATTGACAGAGTGGGGTGAGTCTGCTCTTCCCTGGGTGTGTTATATCGACAGAGTGGAATCAGTTTGCTCTTCCCTGGGTGGGTTACATTGACAGAGTGGGGTCAGTCTGCTCTTCCCCGGGTGTATTACATTGACAGAGTGGGGTCAGTCTGCTCTTCCCTGGGTGTGTTACATTGACAGAGTCGGGTCAGTCTGCACTTCCCTGGGTGTGTTACATTGACAGAGTTGGGTCAGTCTGTTATTCCCTGGGTGTGTTACATTGACAGAGTGGGAACAGTCTGCTCTTCCCTGGGTGTGATACATTGACAGAGTGTGGTCAGTCTGCTGTTCCCTGGGTGTGTTACATTGACAGAGTGGGGTCAGTGTGCTCTTCCCTGGGTGTGTTACATTGACAGAGTGGAGTCAATCTGATCTCGCCTGGGTGTCTTACATTGACAGTGTGGGGTCAGACTGCACTTCCCTGGGTGTGTTACATTGACAGAGTGGGGTCAATCTGATCTCGCCTGGGTGTGTTACATTGACAGTGTGGGGACAGTCTGCACTTCCCTGGGTGTGTTACATTGACAGAGTGGGGTCAATCTGATCTTCCCTGGGTGTGTTCCATTGACAGAGTTGTGTCAGTCTGTTCTTCCCTGTGTGTGTTACATTTACAGAGTGTGGTCAGTCTGCTCTTCCCTGGGGGTGTTAAATTGACAGAGTGGGGTCAGTCTGCTCTTTCTTGGGAGGGTTACATTGACCGAGTGGGGTCAGTCTGCTCTCCCGTGGGTGGGTTACTTTGACTGGGTGGGGTCAGTCGGATCTTCCCTGAGAGTGTGACATTGACAGAGTGAGGTCAGTCTGCTCTTTCCTAGGTGTGTTTCATTGACAGAGTGGGGTCAGTCTGCTCTTCCCTGGGTGTGTTACATTGACAGAGTGGGGTTAGTCGGATCTTCCCTGGGTGAGTTACATTGACAGAGTTGGGTCAGTCTGCACTTCCCTGGGTGTCTTACATTGACAGAGAAGCGTCAGTCTGCTCTTCCCTGGGGGTGTTACATTGACAGAGTGGGGTCAGTCTGCTCTTCCCTGGGTGGGTTACATTGAGAGAGTGGGGTGAGTCTGCTCTTCCCAGGGTGTGTTACATCGACAGAGTGGAAACAGTTTGCTCTTCCCTGGGTGGGTTACATTAACAGAGTGGGGTCTGTCTGCTCTACCCTGGGTGGGTTACATTGACAGAGTGGGGTGAGTCTGCTCTTCGCTGGGTGCGTTACATTGACAGAGTGGGGTCAGTCTTGTCTGCCCTGGGTGTGTTACATTGACACAGAGGGGTCAGTCTGCTGTTTCCTGGGTGTGTTACATTGACAGAGTGGGGGCAGTCTGCTCTTCCCTTTGTGAGTTACATTGAAAGAATGAGGTCAGTCTGCTCTTCCCTGGGGTTGTTACATTGACAGAGTGAGGTCAGTGTGCTCTTCCCTGGGTGTGTTATATTAACAGAGTGAGGTCAGTCTGCTCTTCTCTGTGTGTTACATTGACTGAGTGGGGTCAGTCAGGTCTTCCCTGTGTGTGTTACATTGACAGAGTGGGATCAGTCTGCTCTTCCCTGGGTGTGTTCCATTGACGCAGTGGGGTCGATCTGCTCTTCCCTGGGTGGGTTACATTGACAGAGTGGGGTCAGTCTGCTCAAAGCTGGGTGCGTTAAATTGACAGAGTCGGGTCCGTCAGCTCTTCCCTGGGTGTGTTACATTGACAGAGTGGGGTCGGACTGCCCTTCACTGTATGTGTTACATTGACAGAGTGGGGTCAGTCTGCGCTTTACAGGGTGTGTTACAATGACAGAATGGGGTCAGTCTGTTCTTCCATGGGTGTGTTACATTGACAGAGTTGGGTCAGTCTGTCTTCCCTGGGTGTGCTACATTGACAGAGGGGGGTCAGTCTGCTCTTCCCTGTGTGTTACATTGACAGAGTGGGGTCAGTCTGCTCTTCCCTGTGTGTGTTACATTGACAGAGTGGGGTCGGTCTGCTCTTCCCTGGGTGTGTTACATTGACAGAGGGGGGTCAGTCAGCCCTTTCCTGGGTGTGTTACATTGACAGATTGGGGTCAGTCTGCTCTTCCCTGGGTGTGTTACATTGAAAGAGGGGGGTCAGTCTGCCCTTCACTGTATGTGTTACATTGACAGAGTGGGGTCAGTCTGCTCTTTACAGGGTGTGTTACATTGACAGAATGTGCTCAGTCTGCTCTTCCCTGGGTGTGTTACAATGACACAGTGGGGTCAGTCTGCTCTTCCCTGCGGGTCTTACATTGACAAAGTGGGGTCAGTCTGCACTTCCCTGGGGTTGTTACATTGAAAGAGTGGGGTCAGTCTGCTCTTCCCTGTGGGTGTTACATTGACAGAGTGGGGTCAGTCTGCTCTTCCCTGGGTGTGTTACCTTGATAGAATGGGGTCAGTCTGCTCTTCCCTGGCTGTGTTATATTGACAGAGTTGGGTCAGTCTGCTCTTCCCTTGGGGCGTTACATCGTCAGAGTGGGGTCAGTCTGCTCAAACCTGGGTGCGTTAAATTGACAGAGTGGGGTCCGTCAGCTCTTCCCTGGGTGTGTTACATTGACAGAGTGGGGTCGGACTGCCCTTCACTGTATGTGTTACATTGACAGAGTGGGGTCAGTCTGCTCTTTACAGGGTGTGTTACATTGACAGAATGGGGTCAGTCTGTTCTTCCATGGGTGTGTTACATTGACAGAGTTGGGTCAGTCTGCTCTTCCCTGGGTGCGCTACATTGACAGAGGGGCATCAGTCTGCTCTTCCCTGTGTGTTACATTGACAGAGTGGGGTCAGTCTGCTCTTCCCTGCGTGTGTTACATTGACAGTGTGGGGTCAGTCTGCCCTTCCCTGGGGGTGTTACATTGATAGAGTGGGGTCAGTCTGCTCTTTCCTGGGTGTGTCACATTGACAGAGTGGGGTCGGTCTGCTCTTCCCTGGGTGTGTTACATTGACAGAGGGGGGTCAGTCAGCCCTTTCCTGGGTGTGTTACATTGACAGATTGGGGTCAGTCTGCTCTTCCCTGGGTGTGTTACATTGAAAGACGGGGGTCAGTCTGCCCTTCACTGTATGTGTTACATTGACAGAGTGGGGTCAGTCTGCTCTTTACAGGGTGTGTTACATTGACATAATGTGCTCAGTCTGCTCTTCCCTGGGTGTGTTACATTGACACAGTGGGGTCAGTCTGCTCTTCCCTGCGGGTCTTACATTGACAGAGTGGGGTCAGTCTGCACTTCCCTGGGGGTGTTACATTGAAAGAGTGGGGTCAGTCTGCTCTTCCCTGTCGGTGTTACATTGACAGAGTGGGGTCAGTCTGCTCTTCCCTGGGTGTGTTAATTTGATAGAATGGGGTCAGTCTGCTCTTCCCTGGCTGTGTTATATTGACAGAGTTGGGTCAGTCTGCTCTTCCGTTGGGGCGTTACATCGTCAGAGTGGGGTCAGTCTGCTCTTCCCTGGGTGTGTTATATTGACAGAGTGGGGTCAGTCTGCTCTTCCCTGGGGGTGTTGTATTGAAAGAGTGGGGCCAGTCTGCTCTTCCCTGGGTGTGTTACATTGACAGAGTGGGGTCAGTCTGCTCTTTACAGGGTCTGTTACATTGACATAGTGGGGTCAGTCTGTTCTTCCATGGGTGTGTTACATTGATAGATTTGTGTCAGTCTGCTCGTCCCTCTGTGTGTTAGATTGACAGAATGGGGTCAGTCTCCCTTCCCTGGATGTGTTACATTGACAGAGTGGGGTCAGTTGGATCTTCCCTGGGTGAGTTACATTAACAGAGTGGGGTCAGTCTGCACTTCACTGTGGGTGTTACATTGAAAGAGTGGGGTCAGTCTGCTCTTCCCTGGGGGTGTTAAATTAACAGAATGGGGTCAGTCTGCACTTCCCTGGACGTGTTGCATTCACAGAAAAGGGTCAGTCTGCTCTTCCCTGAGTTTGTTACATTGACAGAGTTGGGTCAGTCTGCTCTTCCCTGGCTGTGTTCCATTGACAGAGTGCGGTTTGTTTGCTCTTCCCTGGGAAGGTTACATTGACCGAGTGGGGTCAGTCTGCTCTAAACTGAGTGGGTTACATTGACAGAGTTGGGTCAATCTGCTCTTCCCTGTGTGTGTTACATTGACAGAGTGGGGTCAGTCTGCTTTTTCCTGGGTGGGCTACATTGACAGAGTGGAGTCAGTGTGCTCAAACGTGGGTGCGTTAAATTGACAGAGTGGGGTCCGTCAGCTCTTCCCTGGGTGTGTTACATTGACAGAGTGGGGTCGGACTGCCCTTCACTGTATGTGTTACATTGACAGAGTGGGGTCAGTCTGCTCTTTACAGGGTGTGTTACATTGACAGAATGGGGTCAGTCTGTTCTTCCATGGGTGTGTTACATTGACAGAGTTGGGTCAGTCTGCTCTTTCCTGGGTGTGTTACATTGACAGAGTGGAGTCAGTCTGCTCTTCCCTGTGTGTTACATTGACAGAGTGGGGTCAGTCTGCTCTTCCCTGCGTGTGTTACATTGACAGTGTGGGGTCAGTCTGCCCTTCCCTGGGTGTGTTAGATTGACAGAATGGGGTCAGTCTGCCCTTCCCTGGGTGTGTTACATTGACAGAGAAGGGTCAGTCTGCTGTTCCCTGGGTGTGTTACATTGACAGAGAAGGGTCAGTCTGCTCTTCCCTGGGTGGGTTACATTGACAGAGTGGTGTGAGTCTGCTCTTCCCTGGGTGTGTTATATCGACAGAGTGGAATCAGTTTGCTCTTCCCTGGGTGTGCTACATTAACCGAGTGGGGTCAGTCTGCTCTTCCCTTTGTGAGTTTCATTGACAGAGTGGGGTCAGTCTGCACTTCCCTGGGTGTGTTACATTGACACAGTGGGGTCATTCTGCTCTTTCCTGGGAGTGTTACATTGTCAGAGTGCGTTAAGTCTGCTCTGTCCTGGGTGGGTTACATTGACAGAGTGGGGTCAGTGTGCTATTCCCTGGGTGTGTTAAATTGTCAGAGTGGGGTCAGTCTGCTCTTCCCTGGGTGTGTTACATTGACAGAGCGGGGTCAGTCTGCTCTTCCCTTTTTGAGTTACATTGACAGATTGGGGTCAGTCTGCTCTTCCCTGGGTGTGTTACATTGACAGAGAGGGGTCAGTCTGCTCTTCCCTGGGTGTGTTACATTGACAGAGTGGGGTCCGTCTGCTCTTCCCTGGGTGTGTTACATTGACAGAGTGGGGTCCGTCTGCTCTTCCCTGGCTGTGTTATATTGACAGAGTGGGGTCAGTCTGCCCTTCCCTGGGTGTGTTACACTGACAGATTGGGGTCAGTCTGCTCTTCCCTGGGTCTGATACATTGACAGAGTGGGGTCAGTCTGCTCTTCCCTGGGTGTGTTACATTGACAGAGTGTGCTCAGTCTGCTCTTCCCTGGGGGTCTTACATTGACAGAGTGTGCTCAGTCTGCCCTTACCTGGGGGTGTTACATTGACAGAGTGGGGTCAGTCTGCTCTTCCCTGGGGGTGTTACATTGAAAGAGTGGGGTCAGTCTACTCTTCCCTGGGGGTGTTATAGTGACAGAGTGGGGTCAGTCTGCTCTTCCCTGGGTGTGTTACTTTGATAGAATGGGGTCAGTCTGATCTTCCCTGGGTGTGTTACATCGACAGAGTGGGGTCAGTCTGCTCTTCCCTGGGGGTGTTGTATTGATGGAGTGGGGTCAGTCTGCTCTTCCCTGTGTGTTACATTGAAAGAGTGGGGTCAGTCTGCTCTTCCCTGGGTGTGTTACATTGACAGAGTGGGGTCAGTCTGCTCTTCCCTGTGTGTGTTACATTGACAGAGTGGGGTCAGTCTGCTCTTTCCTGGGTGGGTTACATTGACAGAGTGGGGTCAGTGTGCTCAAACCTGGGTGTGTTACATTGACAGAGTGGGGTCAGTCTGCTCTTTACAGGTTGTGTTACATTGACAGAGTTAGGTTGGTCTGCCCTTCCCTGTGTGTGTTACGTTTACAGAGTGGAGTCAGTCTGCTCAAAACTGGGTGCGTTAAATTGACAGAGTGGGGTCAGTCAGCTCTTCCCTGTGTGTGTTACATTGACAGAGTGGGGTCAGTCTGCTCTTTACAGGGTGTGTTACATTGACATAGTGGGGTCAGTCTGTTCTTCCATGGGTGTGTTACATTGACAGAGTGGGGTCAGTCTGCTATTCCCTGTGTGTAACATTGACAGAATGGGGTCAGTCTGCCCTTCCCTGGATGCGTTGCAATCACAGAGAAGGGTCAGTCTGCTCTTCCCTCGGTGGGTTACATTGACAGAGTGGGGTAAGTCTGCACTTCCCTGTGTGTGTTACATTGAAAGAGTGGGGTCAGTCTGCTCTTCCCTGGGTGTGTTACGTTGACACAGTGGGGTCAGTCTGCTCTTTCCTGGTAGTGTTACATTGACAGAGTGGGGTCAGTCTGCTCTTTCCTGGGTGGGTTACATTGACAGAGAGGGGTCAGTGTGCTATTCCCTGGGTGTCTTAAATTGACAGAGTGGGGTCAGTCTGTTCTTCCCTGGGTGTGTTACATTGTCAGAGTGGGGTCGGTCTGCCCTTCCCTGTGTGTTTTACATTGACAGAGTGGGGTCAGTCTGCTCTTTACAGAGTGTGTTACATTGACAGAGTGGGGTCAGTCTGCTCTTCCCCGGGTGTATTACATTGACAGAGTGGGGTCAGTCTGCTCTTCCCTGGGTGTGTTACATTGACAGAGTCGGGTCAGTCTGCTCTTCACTGGGTGTGTTACATTGACGGGGGGGGGGGGGGGGGTGGGGTTGGTCTGCCCTTCCCTGTGTGTTTTACATTGACAGAGTGGTGTCAGTCTGCTCTTTAAAGAGTGTGTTACATTGACAGAGTGGGGTCAGTCTGTTCTTCCATGTGTGTGTTACATTGACAGTGTTGGGTCAGTCTGCTCTTCCCTGGGTGTGTTCCATTGACAGAGTGGGGTCAGTCTGCTCTTCCCTGTGTGTTACATTGACAGAGTGGGGTCAGTCTGCTCTTCCCTGGGGGTGTTATATTAACAGTGTGGGGTCAGTCTACACTTCCCTGGGTGTGTTACATTGACAGAGTGGTGTCAATCTGATCTTCCCTGGGTGTGTTACATTGACAGAGGGGGGACAGTCTGCTCTTCCCTGTGTGTGTTACATTGACAGAGTGTGGTCAGTCTGCTCTTCCCTGGGGGTGTTACATTGACAGAGTGGGGTCAGTGTGCACTTCCCTGGGTGTGTTACATTGACAGAGTTGGGTCAGTCTGCTCTTCCCTGGGTGTGTTACATTGACAGAGTGGGATCAGTCTGCTCTTCCCTGGGTGTGATTCATTGACAGAGAAGGGTCAGTCTGCTCTTCCCTGGGTGTGGTACATTGACAGAGTGTGGTGAATCTGCTCTTCCCTGGGTGTGTTATATCGACACAGTGGAATCAGTTTGCTCTTCCCTGGGTTGGTTACATTGACAGAGTGTGGTCAGTCTGCTCTTCCCCGGGTGTATTACATTGACAGAGTGGGGTCAGTCTGCTCTTCCCTGGGTGTGTTACATTGACAGAGTCGGGTCAGTCTGCTCTTCCCTGGGTGTGTTACATTGACAGGGGGGGGGCCAGTCTGCTTTTTCCTGGGTGTATTACATTGACAGAGTGGGGTCAGTCTGCACTTCCCTGGGTGTGTTACATTGACAGAGTTCGGTCAGTCTGCTCCTCCCTGGGTGTATTACATTGACAGTGTGGGGTCAGTCTGCACTTCCCTGGGTGTGTTACATTGACAGGGTGGGGTCAGTCTGCTCTTTCCTGGGTGTGTTACATTGACAGAGTTGGGTCAGTCTGCTCTTCCCTGGGTGTGTTACATTGACAGAGTGGGGTCAGTCTGCACTTGCCAGTGTGTTTCATTGACAGAGTGGGTTCAGTCTGCTCTTCCCTCTGTGTGTTACATTGACAGAGTGGGGTCAGTCTGCTCTTTCCTGGTTGTGTAACTTTGACAGAGTTGGGTCAGTCTGCTCTTCCCTGGGTGTGTTACATTGAGAGAGGGGGTCAGTCTGCTCTTCCCTGTGTGTTACTTTGAGAGAGTGGGGCCAGTCTGCTCTTCCCAGGGTGTGTTATATTAACAGAGTGGGGTCAGTCTGCTCTTCCCTGGGTGTGTTACATTGACAGAGTGGGGTCAGTCAGCTCTTCCCTGTGTGTGTTACATTGACAGAGTGGGGTCAGTCTGCTCTTCCCTGGGTGTGTTACATTGTCAGAGTGGGGTCAGTCTGCTATTCCCTGTGTGTAACATTGACAGAGTGGGGTCAGTCTGCTCTTCCCTGTGTGTGTTAGATTAACAGAATGGGGTCAGTCTGCCCTTCCCTGGATGTGTTACTTTGACAGAGTGGGGTCATTCTGCTCTTCCCTGGGTGTGTTACATTGACAGAGTTGGGTCAGTCTGCTCTTCCCTGGGTGGGTTACATTGACAGAGTGGTGTGAGTGTGCTCTTCCCCGGGTGTGTTACATTGACAGAGTGGGGTCAGTCTGCACTTCCCTGGGTGTCTTACATTGACAGAGAAGGGTCAGTCTGCTCTTCCCTGCATGTGTTACATTGACAGAGTGGCGTCAGTCTGCTCTTCCCTGGGTGGGTTACATTTACAGAGTGGTGTGAGTCTGCTCTTCCCAGGGTGTGTTACATTGACAGAGTGGGGTCGGTCTGCTCTACTCTGGGTGGGTTACATTGACAGAGTGGAAAAAGTTTGCTCTTCCCTGGGTGCATTACATTGACACAGAGGGGTCAGTCTGCTCTTTCCTGGTAGTGTTACATTGATACAGAGTTATCAGTCTACTCTTCCCTGGGTGTGTTACATTGACAGAGTGGGGTCAGTCTGCTCTTTCCTGGGTGTGTTACATTGACAGAGTGGGGTCAGTCTGCTCTTCCCTGGGGGTGTTACATTGACAGAGTGGGGTCAGTCTGCTCTTCCCTGGGTGTGTTACATTGACAGAGTGGGGTCAGTCTGCTCTTCCATGGGTGTGTTCCATTGACAGAGTTGGGTCAGTCAGGTCTTCCGTGGGGATGTTATATTGACAGAGTGGGGTCAGTCTGCTCTTTCCTGAGTGGGTTACATTGACAGAGTGGGGTCAGTGTGCTTTTCCCTGGGTGTGTTACATTGACAGAGTGGGGTCAGTCTGCTCTTCCCTGGGGGTGTTACATTGACAGATTGGGGTCAGTCTGCTCTTCCCTTTGTGAGTTACATTGACAGAGTGGGGTCAGTCTGCCCTTCCCTGGGTGTGTTACATTGACAGAGTGTGGTTAGTCTGCTCTTCCCTGGGGGTGTTACATTGACAGAGTGGGGTTTGTTTGCTCTTCCCTGGGTGTGTTAAATTGACAGAGTCGGGTCAGTCAGCACTTCCCTGGGTGTGTTACATTGACAGAGTGGGGTCAATCTGATCTCGCCTGGGTGTGTTACGTTGACAGAGTGGGGTCAGTCTGCTCTTCACTGTGTGTGTTACATTGACAGAGTGGCGTCAGTCTGCTCTTCCTCGGGTGTGTTACATTGACAGAGTGGGGTCAGTCTGCTTTTCCCTGGGTGTGTTACATTGACAGAGTGGGGTCAGTCTGCTCTTCCCTGGGTGGGTTACATTGACAGTATGGGGTGAGTCTGCTCTTCCCAGGGTGTGTTACATAGACAGAGTGGAAACAGTTTGCTCGTCTCTGGGTGTGTTACATTGACACAGAGGCGTCAGTCTGCTCTTTCCTGGTAGTGTTACATTGACACAGTGGGATCAGTCTACTGTTCCCTGGGTGGGTTACATTGACAGAGTGGAAAAAGTTTGCTCTTCCCTGGGTGCATTACATTGACACAGAGGGGTCAGTCTGCTCTTTCCTGGTAGTGTTACATTGATACAGAGTTATCAGTCTACTCTTCCCTGGGTGTGTTACATTGACAGAGTGGGGTCAGTCTGCTCTTCCCTGGGGGTGTTACATTGACAGAGTGGGGTCAGTCTGCTCTTCCCTGGGGGTGTTACATTGACAGAGTGGGGTCAGTCTGCTCTTCCCTGGGTGTGTTACATTGACAGAGTGGGGTCAGTCTGCTCTTCCATGGGTGTGTTACATTGACAGAGTGGGGTCAGTCAGCTTTTCCCTGGGTGTGTTCCATTGACAGAGTGGGGTCAGTCTGCTTTTCCTGGTAGTGTTACATTGACACAGTGGGATCAGTCTACTGTTCCCTGGGTGGGTTACATTGACAGAGTGGGGTAGGTCTGCTCTTCACTGGGTGTGTTACATTGACAGAGTGGGGTTAGTCTGCTCTTCCCTGGGTGTGTTACATTGACAGAGTGGGGTTAGTCTGCTCTTTCCTGGGTGGGTTACATTGACAGATTGGGTTCAGTCTGCTCTTCCCTGGGTGTGTTAAATTGACAGAGTGGGACCGGTCTGCCCTTCCCTGTGTGTGTTACATTGACAGAGTGGGGCCAGTCTGCTCTTTACAGGTTGTGTTACATTGACAGAGTGGGGTCAGTCTGCTCTTCCCTGCGTGTTACATTGTCAGAGTGGGGTCAGTCTGCTCATCAATGGGTGTGTTACATTGGCAGAGTGGGGTTAGTCTGCTCTTCCCTGGGGGTGTTACATTGACAGAGTGGGGTCAGTCTGCACTTCCCTGGGTGTTTTACATTGACAGAGTGTGGTCAGTCTGCTCTTCCCTGGGGGTATTACATTGACAGAGTGGGGTCAGTCAGCTCTTCCCTGGGGGTGTTACATTGACAGAGTGGTGACAGTCTGCTCTTCCCTGGGTGTGTTACATTCACAGAGTGGGGTCGGTCTGCCCTTCCCTGTGTGTGTTACATTGACAGAGTGAGGTCAGTCTGCTCTTCCCTGTGTGTGTTACATTGACAGAGTGGGGTGAGTCTGCTCTTCCCTTTGTGAGTTACATTGACAGAGTGGGGTCAGTCTGCTCATCCCTGGGTGTTTTACATTGACAGAGTGGGGTCAGTCTGCACTTCCCTGGGTGTGTTACATTGACAGAGTGTGGTCAGTCTGCTGTTCCCTGGGTGTGTTACATTGACAGAATGGGGTCAGTGTGCTCTTCCCTGGGTGTGTTACATTGACAGTGTGGGGTCAGTCTGCGCTTCCCTGGGTGTGTTACATTGACAGAGTGGGGTCAATCTGGTCTCGCCTGGGTCTGTTACATTGACAGTGTGGGGACAGTCTGCACTTCCCTGGGTGTGTTACATTGACAGAGTGGGGTCAATCTGATGTTCCCTGGATGTGTTCCATTTACAGAGTTGTGTCAGTCTGCTCTTCCCTGTGTGTGTTACATTTACAGTTTGTGGTCAGTCTGCTCGTCCCTGGGGGTGTTACATTCACAGAGTGGGGTCAGTGTGCTCTTCCCTGGGTGTGGTACATTGACAGAGTGGGGTCAGTCTGCTCTTCCTTGGGTGGGTTACATTGACAGAGTTGGGTCAGTCTGCTCTTCCCTGGGGGTGTTACATTGACAGAGTGGGGTCAGTCTGCTCTTCCCTGTTTGTGGTTCATTGACAAAGTGGGGTCAGTCTGCTCTTCCCTGTGTGTGTTACATTGACAGAGTGGCGTCAGTCTGCTCTTCCCCGGGTGTGTTACATTGGCAGAGTTTGGTCAGTCTGCTCTTCCCTGGGTGGGTTACATTGACAGTATGGGGTGAGTCTGCTCTTCCCAGGGTGTGTTACATAGACAGAGTGGAAAAAGTTTGCTCGTCTCTGGGTGTGTTACATTGACACAGAGGCGTCAGTCTGCACTTTCCTGGTAGTGGAACATTGACACAGTGGGATCAGTCTACTCTTCCCTGGGTGGGTTACATTGACATAGTGGGGTAGGTCTGCTCTTCCCTGGGTGTGTTACATTGACAGAGTGGGGTCAGTCTGCTCTTCCCTGTGTGTGTTACATTGAGAGAGTGGGGTTAGTCTGCTCTTTCCTGGGTGGGTTACATAGACAGAGTGGGGTCGGTCTGCTCTTCCGTGGTTGTGTTAAATTGACAGTGTGGGATCGGTTTGCCCTTCCCTGTGTGTGTTACATTGACAGAGTAGGGTCATTCTGCTCTTTACAGGTTGTGTTACTTTGACAGAGTGGGGTCAGGCTGTTCTTCAATGGGTGTGTTACATTGACAGAGTGGGGTCAGTCTGCTCTTCCCTGTGTGTTACATTGACAGAGTGGGGTCAGTCTGCTCTTCCCTTTGTGAGTTACATTAACATAGTGGGGTCAGTCTGCACTTCCCTGGGTGTGTTACATTGACAGAGTGTGGTCAGTCTGCTCTTCCCTGGGGGTGTTACATTGACAGAGTGGGGTCAGTCTGCACTTCCCTGGGTGTGTTACATTGACAGAGTGTGGTCAGTCTGCTCTTCCCTGGGGGTGTTACATTGACAGAGTGGGGTCAGTCAGCTCTTCCCTGGGTGTGTTACATTGACACAGTGGGTTCAGTATGCTCTTCCCTGGGTGTGTTACATTCACAGAGTGGGGTCTGTCTGCCCTTCCCTGTGTGTGTTACATTCACAGAGTGAGGTCAGTCTGCTCTTCCCTGGGTGTGTTACATTGACAGAGTGGGGTCAGTGTGCTCTACCCTGGGTGTGTTACATTGACAGTGTGGGGTCAATCTGATCTCGCCTGGGTGTGTTACATTGACAGTGTGGGGTCAGTCTGCACTTCCCTGGGTGTGTTACATTGACAGAGTGGGGTCAATCTGATCTCGCCTGGGTGTGTTACATTGACAGTGTGGGGACAGTCTGCACTTCCCCGGATGTGTTACATTGACAGAGTGGGGGCAATCTGATCTTCCCTGGGTGTGTTCCATTGACAGAGTTGTGTCAGTCTGCTGTTCCCTGTGTGTATTACATTTACAGAGTGTGATCAGTCTGCTCTTCCCTGGGGGTGTTACATTGACAGAGTGGGGTCAGTCTGCTCTTTCTTTTTTGGTTACATTGACTGGGTGGGGTCAGTCGGATCTTCCCTGAGAGTGTGACATTGACAGAGTGAGGTCAGTGTGCTCTTTCCTAGGTGTGTTTCATTGACAGAGTGGGGTCAGTCTGCTCTTCCCTGGGTGTGTTACATTGACAGAGTGGGGTTAGTCGGATCTTCCCTGGGTGAGTTACATTGACAGAGTTGGGTCAGTCTGCTCTTCCCTGGGTGTCTTACATTGACAGAGAAGGGTCAGTCTGCTCTTCCCTGGGGGTGTTACATTGACAGAGTGGGGTCAGTCTGCTCTTCCCTGGGTGGGTTACATTGAGAGAGTGGGGTGAGTCTGCTCTTCCCAGGGTGTGTTACATCGACAGAGTGGAAACAGTTTGCTCTTCCCTGGGTGGGTTACATTAACAGAGTGGGGTCAGTCTGCTCTACCCTGGGTGGGTTACATTGACAAAGTGGGGTGAGTCTGCTCTTCGCTGGGTGCGTTACATTGACAAAGTGGGGTCAGTCTTGTCTGCCCTGGGTGTGTTACATTGACAGAGTGAGGTCAGTCTGCTCTTCCCTGGGTGTGTTACATTGACAGAGTGGGGGCAGACTGCTCTTCCCTTTGTGAGTTACATTGAAAGAATGAGGTCAGTCTGCTCTTCCCTGGGGGTGTTACATTGACAGAGTGAGGTCAGTGTGCTCTTCCCTGGGTGTGTTGCATTGACAGAGTGGGGTCGGTCTGCCCTTCCCTGTGTGTTTTATATGAACAGAGTGAGGTCAGTCTGCTCTTCCCTGTGTGTTACATTGACTGAGTGGGGTCAGTCAGGTCTTCCCTGTGTGTGTTACATTGACAGAGTGGGATCAGTCTGCTCTTCCCTGGGTGTGTTACATTGACGCAGTGGGGTCGGTCTGCTCTTCCCTGGGTGGTTTACATTGACAGAGTGGGGTCAGTCTGCTCTTCCCTTTGTGAGTTACATTGACAGACTGGGGTCAGTCTGCTCTTCCCTGGGTGTGTTACATTGACAGAGTGGAGTCAGTCTGCTCTTCCCTGGGTGTGTTACATTGACAGAGTGGGGTCAGTCTGCTCTTCCCTTTTTGAGTTACATTGACAGACTAGGGTCAGTCTGCTCTTCCCTGGGTGTATTAGATTGACAGAGTGGGGTCAGTCTGCACTTCCCTGGGTGTGTTACATTGACAGAGTGTGGTCAGTCTGCTCTTCCCTGGGTGTGTTACATTGACAGAGTGTGGTCAGTCTGCTCTTCCCTGGGTGTGTTACATTGACAGAGTGGAGTCAGTCTGCTCTTCCCTGGGTGTGTTACATTGACAGAGTGGAGTCAGTCTGCTCTTCCCTGGGTGGGTTACATTGACAGAGTGGGGTCAGTCTGCTCTTCCCTTTGTGAGTTACATTGACAGACTGTGGTCAGTCTGCTCTGCCCTGGGTGTGTTACATTGACAGAGTGGTGTCAGTCTGCTCTTCCCTTTGTGAGTTACATTGACAGACTGTGGTCAGTCTGCTCTGCCCTGGGTGCGTTACACTGACAGAGTGGGGTCAGTCGGCTATGCCCTGGTGGTGTTACTTTGACAGAGTGTGGTCAGTCTGCACTTCCCTGCGTGCGTTACATTGACAGATTGGAGTCAGTCTGCTCTTCCCTTTGTGAGATACATTGACAGAGTGGGGTCAGTCTGCTCTTCCCTGAGTGAGTTACATTGACAGATTGGAGTCAGTCTGCTCTTCCCTTGGTGAGTTACATTGACAGAGTTGGGTCAGTCTGCCCTTCCCTGGATGTGTTACATTGACAGAGTGGGGTGAGTCTGCTCTACCCAGGGTGTGTTACACAGACAGAGTGGAAACAGTTTGCTCTTCCCTGGGTGGGTTACATTAACAGAGTGTGGTCAGTCTGCTCTAACCTGACTGGGTTACATTGACAAAGTGGGGTCAGTCTGCTCTTCGCTGGGTGCGTTACATTGACAGAGTGGGGTCAGTCTGTTCTTCCCCGGGTGTGTTACATTGAGAGAGTGGGGTCAGTCTGCTTTTCCCTGGATGTGTTACATTGACAGAGTGGGGTCAGTCTGCTCTTCCCTGGGTGTGTTACATTGACAGAGTGGGGTCAGTCTGCTCTTCCCTGGGTGTGTTACATTGACAGAGTGGGGTCAGTCTGCCCTTCCCTGGGGGTGTTACATTGACAGAGTGGGGTCAGTCTGCTCTTCCCTGGGTGGGTTACATTGAGAGAGTGGGGTGAGTCTGCTCTTCCCAGGGTGTGTTACATCGACAGAGTGGAAACAGGTTGCTCTTCCCTGGGTGGGTTACATTAACAGAGTAGGGTCAGTCTGCTCTACCCTGGGTGGGTTACAGTGACAGAGTGGGGTCAGTCTGCTCCTCGCTGGGTGCGTTACATTGACAGAGTGGGGTCAGTCTTGTCTGCCCTGGGTGTGTTACATTGACAGAGTGGGGGCAGTCTGCTCTTCCCTTTGTGAGTTACATTGACAGACTGGGGTCAGTCTGCTCTTCCCTGGGTGTGTTAGATTGACAGAGTGGGGTCAGTCTGCACTTCCCTGCGTGTGTTACATTGACAGAGTGTGGTCAGTCTGCTCTTCCCTGGGTGGGTTACATTGACAGAGTGGGGTCAGTCTGCTCTTCCCTTTGTGAGTTACATTGACAGCCTGGGGTCAGTCTGCTCTGCGCTGAGTGTGTTACATTGACAGAGTGGGGTCAGTCTGCTCTTCCCTGGGTGTGTTACATTGACAGAGTGGGGTCAGTCGGCTATGCCCTGGTGGTGTTACTTTGACAGAGTGTGGTCAGTCTGCTCTTCCCTGGGTGTGTTACATTGACAGAGTGTGGTCAGCCTGCTCTTCCCTGGCTGTGTTACATTGACAGAGTGGAGTCAGTCTGCACTTCCCTGGGTGTGTTACATTGACAGAGTGGGGTCAGTCTGCTCTTCCCTGGATATGTTACATTGACAGGGTGGGGTCAGTCTGCTCTTCTCTTTGTGAGATACATTGACAGAGTGGGGTCAGTCTGCTCTTCCCTGAGTGAGTTACATTGACAGAGTGGGGTCAGTCGGCTCTTCCCTTTGTGAGTTACATTGACAGACTGGGGTCAGTCTGCTCTTCCCTGGGTGTGTTACATTGACACAGTGGGATCAATCTGCTCTTCCCTGGGTGTATTACATTGACAGAGTGCGGTCAGTCTGCTCTTCCCTGGGTGCGTTACATTGACAGAGTGTGGTCAGTCTGTTCTTCCCTGGGTGTGTTACATTGACAGAATGGGGTCAGTCTGCTCTTCCCTGGGTGTGTTACATTGACAGAGTGGGGTCAGTTTGCTCTTCCCTGGGGGTGTTACATTGACAGAGTGGGGTCAGTCTGCTCTTCCCTGGGTGGGTTACATTGAGAGAGTGGGGTGAGTCTGCTCTTCCCAGGGTGTGTTACATCGACAGAGTGGAAACAGTTTGCTCTTCCCTGGGTGGGTTACATTAACAGAGTGGGGTCAGTCTGCTCTACCCTGGGATGGTTACATTGACAGAGTGGGGTCAGTCTGCTCTTCGCTGGGTGCGTTACATTGCCAGAGTGGGGTCAGTCTTGTCTGCCCTGGGTGTGTTACATTGACACAGAGGGGTCAGTCTGCTGTTTCCTGGGTGTGTTACATTGACAGAGTGGGGGAAGTCTGCTCTTCCCTTTGTGAGTGACATTGAAAGAATGAGGGCAGTCTGCTCTTCCCTGGGGGTGTTACATTGACAGAGTGAGGTCAGTCTGCTCTTCCCTGGGTGTGTTACATTAACAGAGTGAGGTCAGTCTGCTCTTCTCTGTGTGTTACATTGACTGAGTGGGGTCAGTCAGGTCTTCCCTGTGTGTTTTACATTGACAGAGTGGGATCAGTCTGCTCTTCACTGGGTGTGTTACATTGACGCAGTGGGGTCGGTCTGCTCTTCACTGGGTGGGTTACATTGACGCAGTGGGGTCGGTCTGCTCTTCACTGGGTGGGTTACATTGACAGAGTGGGGTCAGTCTGCTCTTCCCTGGGTGTGTTACATTGACAGAGTGGGGTCAGTCTGCTCTTCCCTTTGTGAATTACATTGACAGACTGGGGTCAGTCTGCTCTTCCCTGGGTGTGTTAGATTGACAGAGTGGGGTCAGTCTGCACTTCCCTGCGTGTGTTACATTGACAGAGTGTGGTCAGTGTGCTCTTCCCTGGGTGTGTTACATTGACAGAGTGGAGTCAGTCTGCTCTTCCCTGGGTGTGTTACATTGACAGAGTGGGGTCAGTCTGCTCTTCCCTTTGTGAGTTACATTGACAGACTGGGGTCAGTCTGCTCTTCCCTGGGTGTGTTAGATTGACAGAGTGGGGTCAGTCTGCACTTCCCTGCGTGTGTTACATTGACAGAGTGTGGTCAGTGTGCTCTTCCCTGGGTGTGTTACACTGACAGAGTGGAGTCAGTCTGCTCTTCCCTGGGTGGGTTACATTGACAGCCTGGGGTCAGTCTGCACTGCCCTGAGTGTATTACATTGACAGAGTGGGGTCAGTCTGCTCTTCCCTGGGTGTGTTACATTGACAGAGTGGGGTCAGTCGGCTATGCCCTGGTGGTGTTACTTTGACAGAGTGTGGTCAGTCTGCACTTCCCTGCGTGTGTTACATTGACAGAGTGTGGTCAGCCTGCTCTTCCCTGGCTGTGTTACATTGACAGAGTGGAGTCAGTCTGCACTTCCCTGGGTGTGTTACATTGACAGAGTGGGGTCAGTCTGCTCTTCCCTGGATATGTTACATTGACAGGGTGGGGTCTGTCTGCTCTTCCCTTTGTGAGATACATTGACAGAGTGGGGTCAGTCTGCTCTTCCCTGGGTGAGTTACATTGACAGAGTTGGGTCAGTCTGCACTTCCCTGGGTGTCTTACATTGGCAGAGAAGGGTCAGTCTGCTCTTACCTGGATGTGTTACATTGACAGAGTGGGGTGAGTCTGCTCTTCCCAGGGTGTGTTACACAGACAGAGTGGAAACAGTTTGCTCTTCCCTGGGTGGGTTACATTAACAGAGTGGGGTCAGTCTGCTTTACCCTGACTGGGTTACATTGACAGAGTGGGGTCAGTCTGCTCTTCGCTGGGTGCGTTACATTGACAGAGTGGGGTCAGTCTTGTCTTGCCTGGGTGTGTTACATTGACACAGAGGGGTCAGTCTGCACTTTCCTGGGAGTGTTACATTGGCACAGTGGGATCAGTCTGTTCTTCACTGTGTGTGTTACATTGACAGAGTGGGGTCAGTCTGCTCTTCCCCGGGTGTGTTACATTGAGAGAGTGGGGTCAGTCTGCTCTTCCCTGGGTGTGTTACATTGACAGAGTGGGGTCAGTCTGCTCTTCCCTGGGTGTGTTACATTGACAGTGTGGGGTCGGTCTGCTCTTCCCTGGGTGTGTTACATTGACAGAGGGGCGTCAGTCTGCCCTTCCCTGGGTGTGTTACACTGACAGATTGGGGTCAGTCTGCTCTTCCCTGGGTCTGTTACATTGACAGAGTGGGGTCAGTCTGCTCTTCCCTGGGTGTTTGACAGAGTGGGGTCAGTCTGCTCTTCCCTGGGGGTCTTACATTGACAGAGTGGGGTCAGTCTGCTCTTCCCTGGTCGTGTTACATTGAAAGAGTGGTGTCAGTCTGCTCTTCCCTGGGTGTGTTATATTGACAGAGTTGGGTCAGTCTGCTCTTCCCTGGGTGTGTTACATTGACAGAGTGGGGTCAGTCTGCTCTTCCCTGGAGGTGTTACATTGACAGAGTGGGGTCAGTCTGCTCTTCCCTGGCTGGGTTATATTGGCAGAGTGGGGTCAGTCTACTCTTCCCTGGTTGTTTTTCATTGACAGAGGGGGGTAAGTCTGCTCTTCCCTGAGTGTGTTACATTGACAGGGTGGGGTCAGTCTGCTCTTCCCTTGGTGTGTTACATTGACAGAGTGGGGTCCGCGTGCACTTCCCTGGGTGTTTTAAATTGACAGAGTGGGGTCAGTCTGCTCTTCCCTGGGAGTGATACATTGACAGAGTGGGATCAGTCTGCTCTTCCCTGGGTGTGTTACTTTGACAGAGTGGGGTCAGGCTGCTCTTCCCTGGGTGTGTTACATTGATAGAGTGGGGTCAGTCTGCTGTTGCCTGGGTGTGTTACATTGACAGAGTGGGTTCAGTCTGCTCTTCCCTGGCTTTGTTACATTGACAGAGTGGGGTCAGTCTGCTCTTCCCTGGGTGTGTTACATTGACAGAGTGGGGTCAGTCTGCTCTTCCCTGGGTGTGTTACATTGACAGAGAGGGGACAGTCTGCTCTTCCCTGGGTGTGTTACAATGACTGAGTGGGGTCAGTCTGCTCTTCCTTGGGTGGTTCACATTGACAGAGTGGGGTCAGTCTCCTCTTCCCGCGGTGTGTTACATTGACAGAGTTGGGTCAGTCTGATCTTCCCTGGGTGTATAACGTTGACAGAAAGGGGTCAGTCTGCTCTTCCCTGGGTGTGTTGCAATGACAGAGTGTGGTCAGTCTGCTCTTCCCTGTGTCTGTTATATTTGACCGGATGAGGTCAGTCTGCTCTTCCCTCGGTGTGTTACATTGCCAGAGTGGTTTCAGTCTGCTCTTCCCTGGGTGTGTTACATTGACAGAGAGGGGTCAGTCTGCTCTTCCCTCGGTGGGTTACATTGAAAGTGTGGGGTCAGTCTGCTCTTCCCTGGGTGTGTTACATTGACAGTGTGCGGTCAGTCTGCTCTTCCCTGGGTGCATGACATTGACAGAGTGGGGTCAGTCTGCTCTTCCCTGGGTGTGTTACATTGACAGAGTGGGGTCCGTCTGCTCTTCCCTGGGTGTGTTACATTGACAGAGAGGGGTCAGTCTTCTCTTCCCTGGATGTGTTACATTGAAAGTGTGGGGTCAGTCTGCTCTTCCCTGGGTGTGTTACATTGACACAGTGGGGTCAGTCTGCTCTTCCCTGGGTGCGTGACATTGACAGAGTGCAGTCAGTCTGCTCTTCCCTGGGTGCGTGACATTGACAGAGTGGGGTCAGTCTGCTCTTCCCTGGGTGTGTTACATTGACAGAGTGGGGTCAGTCTGCTCTTCCCTGGCTGAGTTACATGGACGGAGAGGGGTCTGTCTGCTCTTCACTGGGTGGGTTACATTGACAGAGTGGGGTCAGTCCGCTCTTCTCTGCGTGTGTTACTTTGACAGAGTGGAGTCAGTCTGCTCTTCCCTGGGTGTGTTACATTGACAGAGAGGGGTCAGTCTGCTCTTCCCTGGATGTGTTACATTGAAAGTGTGGGGTCAGTCTGCTCTTCCCTGGGTGTGTTACATTGGCAGAGTGGGGTCAGTCTGCTCTTCCCTGGGTTTGTTACATTGACAGAGTGAGGAAAATCTGCTCTTCCCTGGGTGTGTTACATTGACAGAGAGGGGTCAGTCTGCTCTTCCCTGGGTGGGTTACATTGACCGAGTGCGGTCAGTCTGCTCTTCCCTGGATGCGTTACATTGAAAGTGTGGGGTCAGTCTGCTCTTCCCTGGGTGCGTGACATTGACAGAGTGCGGTCAGTCTGCTCTTCCCTGGGTGCGTGACATTGACAGAATGGGGTCAGTCTGCTCTTCCCTGGGTGTGTTACATTGACAGAGTGGGGTCAGTCTGCTCTTCCCTGGGTCTGTTACATTGACTGAGTGCGGTAAATCTGCTCTTCCCTGGCTGTGTTACATTGACACAGTGGGATCAATCTGCTCTTCCCTGGGTGTGGTACATTGACAGAGTGCGGTCAGTCTGCTCTTCCCTGGGTGCGTGACATTGACAGAGTGGGGTCAGTCTGTTCTTCCCTGGGTGTGTTACATTGACAGAATGGGGTCAGTCTGCCCTTCCCTGGGTGTGTTACATTGACAGAGTGGGGTCAGTCTGCTCTTCCCTGGGTCTGTTACATTGACAGAGTGGGGTAAATCTGCTCTTCCCTGGGTGTGTTACATTGACAGAGAGGGGTCAGTCTGCTCTTCCCTGGGTGGATTACATTGACCGAGTGCGGTCAGTCTGCTCTTCCTTGGATGTGTTACATTGACACAGTGGGATCAATCTGCTCTTCCCTGGGTGTGTTACATTGACAGAGTGCGGTCAGTCTGCTCTTCCCTGGGTGCGTGACATTGACAGAGTGGGGTCAGTCTGCTCTTCCCTGGGTGTGTTACATTGACAGAGTGGGGTCAGTCTGCTCTTCCCTGGGTGTGTTACATTGACACAGTGGGGTTAGTCTGCTCTTCCCTGGGTATAACATTGACCGAGTGAGGTCAATCTTCTGTTCCCTGGGTGAGTTACATTGACAGAGAGGGGTCAGTCTGCTCTTCCCTGGCTGTGTTACAATGACAGAGTGGGGTCAGACTGCTCTTCCTTGGGTGTGTTACATTGACAGAGTGGAGTCAGTCTGCACTTCCCTGGGTGTGTTACATTGACAGAGTGAGGTCAGTCTGCTCTTCCCTGGGTGAGTTAGATTGACAGGGTATGGTCAGTCTGCTCTCCCCTGGGTGTGATACATTGACAGAGTGGGGTCACTGCTATTCCCTGAGTATGTTACATTGACAGAGTATTGTCAGTCTGCTCTTCCCTGAGTGTGTTACTTTGACAGAGTGGGGTCAGTCTGCTCTTCCCTAGGTGAGTTACATTGAGATAGAGGGGTCACTCTGGTTTCCCCTGGGTGTGTTACATTGACAGAGTTGGGTGAGTCTGCTCTTCCCTGGGTGTGTTAGATTGACAGAGTGGGGTCAGTCTGCACTTCCCTGCGTGTGTTACATTGACAGAGTGTGGTCAGTGTGCTCTTCCCTGGGTGTGTTACACTGACAGAGTGGAGTCAGTCTGCTCTTCCCTGGGTGGGTTACATTGACAGCCTGGGGTCAGTCTGCTCTGCCCTGAGTGTATTACATTGACAGAGTGGGGTCAGTCTGCTCTTCCCTGGGTGTGTTACATTGACAGAGTGGGGTCAGTCGGCTATGCCCTGGTGGTGTTACTTTGACAGAGTGTGGTCAGTCTGCACTTCCCTGCGTGTGTTACATTGACAGAGTGTGGTCAGCCTGCTCTTCCCTGGCTGTGTTACATTGACAGAGTGGAGTCAGTCTGCACTTCCCTGGGTGTGTTACATTGACAGAGTGGGGTCAGTCTGCTCTTCCCTGGATATGTTACATTGACAGGGTGGGGTCTGTCTGCTCTTCCCTTTGTGAGATACATTGACAGAGTGGGGTCAGTCTGCTCTTCCCTGGGTGAGTTACATTGACAGAGTTGGGTCAGTCTGCACTTCCCTGGGTGTCTTACATTGGCAGAGAAGGGTCAGTCTGCTCTTACCTGGATGTGTTACATTGACAGAGTGGGGTGAGTCTGCTCTTCCCAGGGTGTGTTACACAGACAGAGTGGAAACAGTTTGCTCTTCCCTGGGTGGGTTACATTAACAGAGTGGGGTCAGTCTGCTTTACCCTGACTGGGTTACATTGACAGAGTGGGGTCAGTCTTGTCTTGCCTGGGTGTGTTACATTGACACAGAGGGGTCAGTCTGCACTTTCCTGGGAGTGTTACATTGGCACAGTGGGATCAGTCTGTTCTTCACTGTGTGTGTTACATTGACAGAGTGGGGTCAGTCTGCTCTTCCCCGGGTGTGTTACATTGAGAGAGTGGGGTCAGTCTGCTCTTCCCTGGGTGTGTTACATTGACAGAGTGGGGTCAGTCTGCTCTTCCCTGGGTGTGTTACATTGACAGTGTGGGGTCGGTCTGCTCTTCCCTGGGTGTGTTACATTGACAGAGGGGCGTCAGTCTGTCCTTCCCTGGGTGTGTTACACTGACAGATTGGGGTCAGTCTGCTCTTCCCTGGGTCTGTTACATTGACAGAGTGGGGTCAGTCTGCTCTTCCCTGGGTGTTTGACAGAGTGGGGTCAGTCTGCTCTTCCCTGGGGGTCTTATATTGACAGAGTGGGGTCAGTCTGCTCTTCCCTGGTCGTGTTACATTGAAAGAGTGGTGTCAGTCTGCTCTTCCCTGGGTGTGTTATATTGACAGAGTTGGGTCAGTCTGCTCTTCCCTGGGTGTGTTACATTGACAGAGTGGGGTCAGTCTGCTCTTCCCTGGAGGTGTTACATTGACAGAGTGGGGTCAGTCTGCTCTTCCCTGGCTGGGTTATATTGGCAGAGTGGGGTCAGTCTACTCTTCCCTGGTTGTTTTTCATTGACAGAGGGGGGTAAGTCTGCTCTTCCCTGAGTGTGTTACATTGACAGGGTGGGGTCAGTCTGCTCTTCCCTTGGTGTGTTACATTGACAGAGTGGGGTCCGCGTGCACTTCCCTGGGTGTTTTAAATTGACAGAGTGGGGTCAGTCTGCTCTTCCCTGGGAGTGATACATTGACAGAGTGGGATCAGTCTGCTCTTCCCTGGGTGTGTTACTTTGACAGAGTGGGGTCAGGCTGCTCTTCCCTGGGTGTGTTACATTGATAGAGTGGGGTCAGTCTGCTGTTGCCTGGGTGTGTTACATTGACAGAGTGGGTTCAGTCTGCTCTTCCCTGGCTTTGTTACATTGACAGAGTGGGGTCAGTCTGCTCTTCCCTGGGTGTGTTACATTGACAGAGTGGGGTCAGTCTGCTCTTCCCTGGGTGTGTTACATTGACAGAGAGGGGACAGTCTGCTCTTCCCTGGGTGTGTTACAATGACTGAGTGGGGTCAGTCTGCTCTTCCTTGGGTGGTTCACATTGACAGAGTGGGGTCAGTCTCCTCTTCCCGCGGTGTGTTACATTGACAGAGTTGGGTCAGTCTGATCTTCCCTGGGTGTATAACGTTGACAGAAAGGGGTCAGTCTGCTCTTCCCTGGGTGTGTTGCAATGACAGAGTGTGGTCAGTCTGCTCTTCCCTGTGTCTGTTATATTTGACCGGATGAGGTCAGTCTGCTCTTCCCTCGGTGTGTTACATTGCCAGAGTGGTTTCAGTCTGCTCTTCCCTGGGTGTGTTACATTGACAGAGAGGGGTCAGTCTGCTCTTCCCTCGGTGGGTTACATTGAAAGTGTGGGGTCAGTCTGCTCTTCCCTGGGTGTGTTACATTGACAGTGTGCGGTCAGTCTGCTCTTCCCTGGGTGCATGACATTGACAGAGTGGGGTCAGTCTGCTCTTCCCTGGGTGTGTTACATTGACAGAGTGGGGTCCGTCTGCTCTTCCCTGGGTGTGTTACATTGACAGAGAGGGGTCAGTCTTCTCTTCCCTGGATGTGTTACATTGAAAGTGTGGGGTCAGTCTGCTCTTCCCTGGGTGTGTTACATTGACACAGTGGGGTCAGTCTGCTCTTCCCTGGGTGCGTGACATTGACAGAGTGCGGTCAGTCTGCTCTTCCCTGGGTGCGTGACATTGACAGAGTGGGGTCAGTCTGCTCTTCCCTGGGTGTGTTACATTGACAGAGTGGGGTCAGTCTGCTCTTCCCTGGCTGAGTTACATGGACAGAGAGGGGTCTGTCTGCTCTTCACTGGGTGGGTTACATTGACAGAGTGGGGTCAGTCCGCTCTTCTCTGCGTGTGTTACTTTGACAGAGTGGAGTCAGTCTGCTCTTCCCTGGGTGTGTTACATTGACAGAGAGGGGTCAGTCTGCTCTTCCCTGGATGTGTTACATTGAAAGTGTGGGGTCAGTCTGCTCTTCCCTGGGTGTGTTACATTGGCAGAGTGGGGTCAGTCTGCTCTTCCCTGGGTTTGTTACATTGACAGAGTGAGGAAAATCTGCTCTTCCCTGGGTGTGTTACATTGACAGAGAGGGGTCAGTCTGCTCTTCCCTGGGTGGGTTACATTGACCGAGTGCGGTCAGTCTGCTCTTCCCTGGATGTGTTACATTGAAAGTGTGGGGTCAGTCTGCTCTTCCCTGGGTGCGTGACATTGACAGAGTGCGGTCAGTCTGCTCTTCCCTGGGTGCGTGACATTGACAGAATGGGGTCAGTCTGCTCTTCCCTGGGTGTGTTACATTGACAGAGTGGGGTCAGTCTGCTCTTCCCTGGGTCTGTTACATTGACTGAGTGCGGTAAATCTGCTCTTCCCTGGCTGTGTTACATTGACAGAGAGGGGTGAGTCTGCTCTTCCCTGGGTGGGTTACATTAACCGAGTGCGGTCAGTCTGCTCTTCCCTGGATGTGTTACATTGAAAGTGTGGGGCCAGTCTGCTCTTCCCTGGGTGTGTTACATTGACACAGTGGGATCAATCTGCTCTTCCCTGGGTGTGTTACATTGACAGAGTGCGGTCAGTCTGCTCTTCCCTGGGTGCGTGACATTGACAGAGTGGGGTCAGTCTGTTCTTCCCTGGGTGTGTTACATTGACAGAATGGGGTCAGTCTGCCCTTCCCTGGGTGTGTTACATTGACAGAGTGGGGTCAGTCTGCTCTTCCCTGGGTCTGTTACATTGACAGAGTGGGGTAAATCTGCTCTTCCCTGGGTGTGTTACATTGACAGAGAGGGGTCAGTCTGCTCTTCCCTGGGTGGATTACATTGACCGAGTGCGGTCAGTCTGCTCTTCCTTGGATGTGTTACATTGACACAGTGGGATCAATCTGCTCTTCCCTGGGTGTGTTACATTGACAGAGTGCGGTCAGTCTGCTCTTCCCTGGGTGCGTGACATTGACAGAGTGGGGTCAGTCTGCTCTTCCCTGGGTGTGTTACATTGACAGAGTGGGGTCAGTCTGCTCTTCCCTGGGTGTGTTACATTGACACAGTGGGGTTAGTCTGCTCTTCCCTGGGTATAACATTGACCGAGTGAGGTCAATCTTCTGTTCCCTGGGTGAGTTACATTGACAGAGAGGGGTCAGTCTACTCTTCCCTGGCAGTGTTACAATGACAGAGTGGGGTCAGACTGCTCTTCCTTGGGTGTGTTACATTGACAGAGTGGAGTCAGTCTGCACTTCCCGCGGTGTGTTACATTGACAGAGTGAGGTCAGTCTGCTCTTCCCTGGGTGAGTTAGATTGACAGGGTATGGTCAGTCTGCTCTCCCCTGGGTGTGATACATTGACAGAGTGGGGTCACTGCTATTCCCTGAGTATGTTACATTGACAGAGTATTGTCAGTCTGCTCTTCCCTGAGTGTGTTACTTTGACAGAGTGGGGTCAGTGTGCACTTCCCTGGGTGTGTTACATTGAAAGAGTGGGGTCAGTCTGCTCTTCCCTGGGTGAGTTACACGGAGGGAGAGGTGTCAGTCTGCTCTTCCCTGGGTGTGTTACATTGACAGAGTGGGGTCAGTCTGCTCTTCCCAGGGTGTGTTACATTGACAGAGTGAGGTCAGTCTGCCCTTCCCTGAGTGTGTTACTTTGACAGAGTGGGAAGAGTCTGCTCTTCCCTGAGTGTGTTACTTTGACAGAGTGTGGTCAGTCTGCTCTTCCCTAGGTGAGTTACATTGTGATAGAGGGGTCACTCTGGTCTCCCCTGGGTGTGTTACATTGACAGAGTTGGGTGAGTCTGCTCTTCCCTGGGTCTGTGATAATGACAGAGTGGGGTCAGTCTGCTCTTCCCTGGGTGGGTTACATTGACAGAGTGCGGTCAGTCTGCTCTTTTATGGGTGGGTTACATTGACAGAATGGGGTCAGTCTGCTCTTGCCTGGGTGAGTTACATGGAGGGAGAGGGGTCAGTCTGCTCTTCACTGGGTGGGTTACATTGACAGAGTGGGGTCAGTCTGTTCTTCCCTGGGTGGGTTACATTGACAGAACGGGGTCTGTCTGCTCTTCCCTGGTTGTGTTACATTGACAGAGTGGGGTCAGTCTGCTCTTCCATGGGTGTGTTACATTGACAGAGTGGGGTAAGTCTGCTCTCCTCTGGGTGTCTTACATTGACAGAGTGGGGTCAGTCTGTTCTTCCCTGGGTGTGTTACATTGACAGAATGGGGTCAGTCTGCTCTTCCCTGGGTGTGTTACATTGACAGAGTGGGGTCAGTCTGCTCTTCCCTGGGTTTGTTACATTGACAGAGTGGGGTAAATCTGCTCTTCCCTGGGTGTCTTACATTGACAGAGAGGGGTCAGTCTGCTCTTCCCTGGGTGGGTTACATTGACCGAATGCGGTCAGTCTGCTCTTCCCTGGATGTGTTACATTGAAAGTGTGGGGTCAGTCTGCTCTTCCCTGGGTGTGTTACATTGACACAGTGGGATCAATCTGCTCTTCCCTGGGTGTGTTACATTGACAGAGTGGGGTTAGTCTGCTCTTCCCTTGGTGAGTTACATTGACAGGGTTGGTTCAGTCTGCTCTCCCTGGGTGTGAAACATTGAAAGAGTGGGGTCAGACTGCTATTCCCTGAGTATGTTACATTGACAGAGTGGGGTGTGTCTGCTCTTCCCTGGGTGTGTTACATTGACAGGGTGGGGTCAGTCTGCTCTTCCCTGGGTGTGTTACATTGACAGAGTGGGGACAGTCAGCTCTTCCCTGGGTGTGTTACATTGACAGAGTGAGGTCAGTCTTCTCTTCCCTGAGTGTGTTATTTTGACAGAGTGGGAAGAGTCTGCTCTTCCCTGAGTGTGTTACTTTGACAGAGTGGGGTCAGTCTGCTCTTCCCTAGGTGAGTTACATTGAGATAGAGGGGTCACTCTGGTTTCCCCTGGGTGTGTTACATTGACAGAGTTGGGTGAGTCTGCTCTTCCCTGGGTCTGTGATATTGACAGAGTGGGGTCAGTCTGCTCTTCCCTGGGTGTGTTACATTGACAGAGTGGGGTCAGTCTGCTTTTCGCTGGGTGTGTTACATTGACAGAGTGGGGTCAGTCTGCTCTTCCCTGGGTGTGGTACATTGACAGAGTGGGGTCAGTCTGCACTTCCCTGGGTGTGTTACATTGAAAGAGTGGGGTCAGTCTGCTCTTCCCTGGGTGAGTTACACGGAGGGAGAGGTGTCAGTCTGCTCTTCCCTGGGTGTGTTACATTGACAGAGTGGGGTCAGTCTGCTCTTCCCTGGGTGTGTTACATTGACAGAGTGAGGTCAGTCTGCTCTTCCCTGAGTGTGTTACTTTGACAGAGTGGGAAGAGTCTGCTCTTCCCTGAGTGTGTTACTTTGACAGAGTGTGGTCAGTCTGCTCTTCCCTAGGTGAGTTACATTGTGATAGAGGGGTCACTCTGGTCTCCCCTGGGTGTGTTACATTGACAGAGTTGGGTGAGTCTGCTCTTCCCTGGGTCTGTGATAATGACAGAGTGGGGTCAGTCTGCTCTTCCCTGGGTGGGTTACATTGACAGAGTGCGGTCAGTCTGCTCTTTTATGGGTGGGTTACATTGACAGAATGGGGTCAGTCTGCTCTTCCCTGGGTGAGTTACATGGAGGCAGAGGGGTCAGTCTGCTCTTCACTGGGTGGGTTATATTGACAGAGTGGGCTCAGTCTGCTCTTCCCTGGGTGTGTTACATTGACAGAGTGGGGTCAGTCTGTTCTTCCCTGGGTGGGTTACATTGACAGAACGGGGTCTGTCTGCTCTTCCCTGGTTGTGTTACATTGACAGAGTGGGGTCAGTCTGCTCTTCCCTGGGTGTGTTACATTGACAGAGTGGGGTAAGTCTGCTCTCCTCTGGGTGTCTTACATTGACAGAGTGGGGTCAGTCTGTTCTTCCCTGGGTGTGTTACATTGACAGAATGGGGTCAGTCTGCTCTTCCCTGGGTGTGTTACATTGACAGAATGGGGTCAGTCTGCTCTTCCCTGGGTTTGTTACATTGACAGAGTGGGGTAAATCTGCTCTTCCCTGGGTGTGTTACATTGACAGAGAGGGGTCAGTCTGCTCTTCCCTGGGTGGGTTACATTGACCGAATGCGGTCAGTCTGCTCTTCCCTGGATGTGTTACATTGAAAGTGTGGGGTCAGTCTGCTCTTCCCTGGGTGTGTTACATTGACAGAGTGGGGTTAGTCTGCTCTTCCCTTGGTGAGTTACATTGACAGGGTTGGTTCAGTCTGCTCTCCCCTGGGTGTGAAACATTGAAAGAGTGGGGTCAGACTGCTATTCCCTGAGTATGTTACATTGACAGAGTGGGGTGTGTCTGCTCTTCCCTGGGTGTGTTACATTGACAGGGTGGGGTCAGTCTGCTCTTCCCTGGGTGTGTTACATTGACAGAGTGGGGACAGTCAGCTCTTCCCTAGGTGTGTTACATTGACAGAGTGAGGTCAGTCTGCTCTTCCCTGAGTGTGTTATTTTGACAGAGTGGGAAGAGTCTGCTCTTCCCTGAGTGTGTTACTTTGACAGAGTGGGGTCAGTCTGCTCTTCCCTAGGTGAGTTACATTGTGATAGAGGGGTCACTCTGGTCTCCCCTGGGTGTGTTACATTGACAGAGTTGGGTGAGTCTGCTCTTCCCTGGGTCTGTGAGAATGACAGAGTGGGGTCAGTCTGCTCTTCCCTGAGTGTGTTACTTTGACAGAGTGGGGTCAGTCTGCTCTTCCCTAGGTGAGTTACATTGTGATAGAGGGGTCACTCTGGTCTCCCCTGGGTGTGTTACATTGACAGAGTTGGGTGAGTCTGCTCTTCCCTGGGTCTGTGAGAATGACAGAATGGGGTCAGTCTGCTCTTCCCTGGGTGAGTTACATGGAAGGAGAGGGGTCAGCCTGCTCTTCCCTGGGTGTGTTACTTTGACAGATTGGGGTCAGGCTGCTCTTCCCTGGGTGTGTTACATTGATAGAGTGGGGTCAGTCTGCTGTTGCCTGGGTGTGTTACATTGACAGAGTGGGTTCAGTCTGCTCTTCCCTGGCTTTGTTACATTGACAGAGTGGGGTCAGTCTGCTCTTCCCTGGGTGTGTTACATTGACAGAGTGGGGTCAGTCTGCTCTTCCCTGGGTGTGTTACATTGACAGAGAGGGGACAGTCTGCTCTTCCCTGGGTGTGTTACAATGACAGAGTGGGGTCAGTCTGCTCTTCCTTGGGTGGTTTACATTGACAGAGTGGGGTCAGTCTCCTCTTCCCGCGGTGTGTTACATTGACAGAGTGGGGTCAGTCTGCTCTTCCCTGGGTGTGTTACATTGACACAGTGGGGTTAGTCTGCTCTTCCCTGGGTATAACATTGACCGAGTGAGGTCAATCTTCTGTTCCCTGCGTGAGTTACATTGACAGAGAGGGGTCAGTCTGCTCTTCCCTTGCTGTGTTACAATGACAGAGTGGGGTCAGACTGCTCTTCCTTGGGTGTGTTACATTGACAGAGTGGAGTCAGTCTGCACTTCCCGCGGTGTGTTACATTGACAGAGTGAGGTCAGTCTGCTCTTCCCTGGGTGAGTTAGATTGACAGGGTGGGGTCAGTCTGCTCTCCCCTGGGTGTGATACACTGACAGAGTGGGGTCACTGCTATTCCCTGAGTATGTTACATTGACAGAGTGGGGTCAGTCTGCCCTTCCCTGGTTGTGTTACATTGACAGAGTGAGGTCAGTCTGCTCTTCCCTGAGTGTGTTACTTTGACAGAGTGGGGTCAGTCTGCTCTTCCCTAGGTGAGTTACATTGAGATAGAGGGGTCGGTCTGGTTTCCCCTGGGTGTGTTACATTGACAGAGTTGGGTGAGTCTGCTCTTCCCTGGGTCTGTGATATTGACAGAGTGGGGTCAGTCTGTTCTTCCCTGGGTGTGTTACATTGACAGAGTGGGGTCAGTCTGCTTTTCCCTGGGTGTGTTACATTGACAGAGTGGGGTCAGTCTGCTCTTCCCTGGGTGTGTTACATTGACAGAGTGGGGTCAGTCAGCACTTCCCTGGGTGTGTTACATTGAAAGAGTGGGGTCAGTCTGCTCTTCCCTGGGTGGATTACATTGACCGAGTGCGGTCAGTCTGCTCTTCCTTGGATGTGTTACATTGACACAGTGGGATCAATCTGCTCTTCCCTGGGTGTGTTACATTGACAGAGTGCGGTCAGTCTGCTCTTCCCTGGGTGCGTGACATTGACAGAGTGGGGTCAGTCTGCTCTTCCCTGGGTGTGTTACATTGACAGAGTGGGGTCAGTCTGCTCTTCCCTGGGTGTGTTACATTGACACAGTGGGGTTAGTCTGCTCTTCCCTGGGTATAACATTGACCGAGTGAGGTCAATCTTCTGTTCCCTGGGTGAGATACATTGACAGAGAGGGGTCAGTCTGCTCTTCCCTGGCTGTGTTACAATGACAGAGTGGGGTCAGACTGCTCTTCCTTGGGTGTGTTACATTGACAGAGTGGAGTCAGTCTGCACTTCCCGCGGTGTGTTACATTGACAGAGTGAGGTCAGTCTGCTCTTCCCTGGGTGAGTTAGATTGACAGGGTATGGTCAGTCTGCTCTCCCCTGGGTGTGATACATTGACAGAGTGGGGTCACTGCTATTCCCTGAGTATGTTACATTGACAGAGTATTGTCAGTCTGCTCTTCCCTGAGTGTGTTACTTTGACAGAGTGGGGTCAGTCTGCTCTTCCCTAGGTGAGTTACATTGAGATAGAGGGGTCACTCTGGTTTCCCCTGGGTGTGTTACATTGACAGAGTTGGGTGAGTCTGCTCTTCCCTGGGTCTGTGTTATTGACAGAGTGGGGTCAGTCTGCTCTTCCCTGGGTGTGTTACATTGACAGAGTGGGGTAAGTCTGCTCTCCTCTGGGTGTCTTTCATTGACAGAGTGGGGTCAGTCTGCTCTTCCCTAGGTGAGTTACATTGAGATAGAGGGGTCACTCTGGTTTCCCCTGGGTGTGTTACATTGACAGAGTTGGGTGAGTCTGCTCTTCCCTGGGTCTGTGATATTGACAGAGTGGGGTCAGTCTGCTCTTCCCTGGGTGTGTTACATTGACAGAGTGGGGTCAGTCTGCTTTTCGCTGGGTGTGTTACATTGACAGAGTGGGGTCAGTCTGCTCTTCCCTGGGTGTGGTACATTGACAGAGTGGGGTCAGTCTGCACTTCCCTGGGTGTGTTACATTGAAAGAGTGGGGTCAGTCTGCTCTTCCCTGGGTGAGTTACACGGAGGGAGAGGTGTCAGTCTGCTCTTCCCTGGGTGTGTTACATTGACAGAGTGGGGTCAGTCTGCTCTTCCCTGGGTGTGTTACATTGACAGAGTGAGGTCAGTCTGCTCTTCCCTGAGTGTGTTACTTTGACAGAGTGGGAAGAGTCTGCTCTTCCCTGAGTGTGTTACTTTGACAGAGTGTGGTCAGTCTGCTCTTCCTTAGGTGAGTTACATTGTGATAGAGGGGTCACTCTGGTCTCCCCTGGGTGTGTTACATTGACAGAGTTGGGTGAGTCTGCTCTTCCCTGGGTCTGTGATAATGACAGAGTGGGGTCAGTCTGCTCTTCCCTGGGTGGGTTACATTGACAGAGTGCGGTCAGTCTGCTCTTTTATGGGTGGGTTACATTGACAGAATGGGGTCAGTCTGCTCTTCCCTGGGTGAGTTACATGGAGGCAGAGGGGTCAGTCTGCTCTTCACTGGGTGGGTTATATTGACAGAGTGGGCTCAGTCTGCTCTTCCCTGGGTGTGTTACATTGACAGAGTGGGGTCAGTCTGTTCTTCCCTGGGTGGGTTACATTGACAGAACGGGGTCTGTCTGCTCTTCCCTGGTTGTGTTACATTGACAGAGTGGGGTCAGTCTGCTCTTCCCTGGGTGTGTTACATTGACAGAGTGGGGTTAGTCTGCTCTCCTCTGGGTGTCTTACATTGACAGAGTGGGGTCAGTCTGTTCTTCCCTGGGTGTGTTACATTGAAAGAGTGGGGTCAGTCTGCTCTTCCCTGGGTGAGTTAGATTGACAGGGTATGGTCAGTCTGCTCTCCCCTGGGTGTGATACATTGACAGAGTGGGGTCACTGCTATTCCCTGAGTATGTTACATTGACAGAGTATTGTCAGTCTGCTCTTCCCTGAGTGTGTTACTTTGACAGAGTGGGGTCAGTGTGCACTTCCCTGGGTGTGTTACATTGACAGAGTGAGGTCAGTCTGTTCTTCCCTGGGTGGGTTACATTGACAGAACGGGGTCTGTCTGCTCTTCCCTGGTTGTGTTACATTGACAGAGTGGGGTCAGTCTGCTCTTCCCTGGGTGTGTTACATTGACAGAGTGGGGTAAGTCTGCTCTCCTCTGGGTGTCTTACATTGACAGAGTGGGGTCAGTCTGTTCTTCCCTGGGTGTGTTACATTGACAGAATGGGGTCAGTCTGCTCTTCCCTGGGTGTGTTACATTGACAGAGAGGGGTCAGTCTGCTCTTCCCTGGGTGGGTTACATTGACCGAATGCGGTCAGTCTGCTCTTCCCTGGATGTGTTACATTGAAAGTGTGGGGTCAGTCTGCTCTTCCCTGGGTGTGTTACATTGACAGAGTGGGGTTAGTCTGCTCTTCCCTTGGTGAGTTACTTTGACAGGGTTGGTTCAGTCTGCTCTCCCCTGGGTGTGAAACATTGAAAGAGTGGGGTCAGACTGCTATTCCCTGAGTATGTTACATTGACAGAGTGGGGTGTGTCTGCTCTTCCCTGGGTGTGTTACATTGACAGGGTGGGGTCAGTCTGCTCTTCCCTGGGTGTGTTACATTGACAGAGTGGGGACAGTCAGCTCTTCCCTAGGTGTGTTACATTGACAGAGTGAGGTCAGTCTGCTCTTCCCTGAGTGTGTTATTTTGACAGAGTGGGAAGAGTCTGCTCTTCCCTGAGTGTGTTACTTTGACAGAGTGGGGTCAGTCTGCTCTTCCCTAGGTGAGTTACATTGTGATAGAGGGGTCACTCTGGTCTCCCCTGGGTGTGTTACATTGACAGAGTTGGGTGAGTCTGCTCTTCCCTGGGTCTGTGAGAATGACAGAGTGGGGTCAGTCTGCTCTTCCCTGAGTGTGTTACTTTGACAGAGTGGGGTCAGTCTGCTCTTCCCTAGGTGAGTTACATTGTGATAGAGGGGTCACTCTGGTCTCCCCTGGGTGTGTTACATTGACAGAGTTGGGTGAGTCTGCTCTTCCCTGGGTCTGTGAGAATGACAGAATGGGGTCAGTCTGCTCTTCCCTGGGTGAGTTACATGGAAGGAGAGGGGTCAGCCTGCTCTTCCCTGGGTGTGTTACTTTGACAGATTGGGGTCAGGCTGCTCTTCCCTGGGTGTGTTACATTGATAGAGTGGGGTCAGTCTGCTGTTGCCTGGGTGTGTTACATTGACAGAGTGGGTTCAGTCTGCTCTTCCCTGGCTTTGTTACATTGACAGAGTGGGGTCAGTCTGCTCTTCCCTGGGTGTGTTACATTGACAGAGTGGGGTCAGTCTGCTCTTCCCTGGGTGTGTTACATTGACAGAGAGGGGACAGTCTGCTCTTCCCTGGGTGTGTTACAATGACAGAGTGGGGTCAGTCTGCTCTTCCTTGGGTGGTTTACATTGACAGAGTGGGGTCAGTCTCCTCTTCCCGCGGTGTGTTACATTGACAGAGTGGGGTCAGTCTGCTCTTCCCTGGGTGTGTTACATTGACACAGTGGGGTTAGTCTGCTCTTCCCTGGGTATAACATTGACCGAGTGAGGTCAATCTTCTGTTCCCTGCGTGAGTTACATTGACAGAGAGGGGTCAGTCTGCTCTTCCCTTGCTGTGTTACAATGACAGAGTGGGGTCAGACTGCTCTTCCTTGGGTGTGTTACATTGACAGAGTGGAGTCAGTCTGCACTTCCCGCGGTGTGTTACATTGACAGAGTGAGGTCAGTCTGCTCTTCCCTGGGTGAGTTAGATTGACAGGGTGGGGTCAGTCTGCTCTCCCCTGGGTGTGATACACTGACAGAGTGGGGTCACTGCTATTCCCTGAGTATGTTACATTGACAGAGTGGGGTCAGTCTGCCCTTCCCTGGTTGTGTTACATTGACAGAGTGAGGTCAGTCTGCTCTTCCCTGAGTGTGTTACTTTGACAGAGTGGGGTCAGTCTGCTCTTCCCTAGGTGAGTTACATTGAGATAGAGGGGTCGGTCTGGTTTCCCCTGGGTGTGTTACATTGACAGAGTTGGGTGAGTCTGCTCTTCCCTGGGTCTGTGATATTGACAGAGTGGGGTCAGTCTGTTCTTCCCTGGGTGTGTTACATTGACAGAGTGGGGTCAGTCTGCTTTTCCCTGGGTGTGTTACATTGACAGAGTGGGGTCAGTCTGCTCTTCCCTGGGTGTGTTACATTGACAGAGTGGGGTCAGTCAGCACTTCCCTGGGTGTGTTACATTGAAAGAGTGGGGTCAGTCTGCTCTTCCCTGGGTGGATTACATTGACCGAGTGCGGTCAGTCTGCTCTTCCTTGGATGTGTTACATTGACACAGTGGGATCAATCTGCTCTTCCCTGGGTGTGTTACATTGACAGAGTGCGGTCAGTCTGCTCTTCCCTGGGTGCGTGACATTGACAGAGTGGGGTCAGTCTGCTCTTCCCTGGGTGTGTTACATTGACAGAGTGGGGTCAGTCTGCTCTTCCCTGGGTGTGTTACATTGACACAGTGGGGTTAGTCTGCTCTTCCCTGGGTATAACATTGACCGAGTGAGGTCAATCTTCTGTTCCCTGGGTGAGTTACATTGACAGAGAGGGGTCAGTCTGCTCTTCCCTGGCTGTGTTACAATGACAGAGTGGGGTCAGACTGCTCTTCCTTGGGTGTGTTACATTGACAGAGTGGAGTCAGTCTGCACTTCCCGCGGTGTGTTACATTGACAGAGTGAGGTCAGTCTGCTCTTCCCTGGGTGAGTTAGATTGACAGGGTATGGTCAGTCTGCTCTCCCCTGGGTGTGATACATTGACAGAGTGGGGTCACTGCTATTCCCTGAGTATGTTACATTGACAGAGTATTGTCAGTCTGCTCTTCCCTGAGTGTGTTACTTTGACAGAGTGGGGTCAGTCTGCTCTTCCCTAGGTGAGTTACATTGAGATAGAGGGGTCACTCTGGTTTCCCCTGGGTGTGTTACATTGACAGAGTTGGGTGAGTCTGCTCTTCCCTGGGTCTGTGTTATTGACAGAGTGGGGTCAGTCTGCTCTTCCCTGGGTGTGTTACATTGACAGAGTGGGGTAAGTCTGCTCTCCTCTGGGTGTCTTTCATTGACAGAGTGGGGTCAGTCTGCTCTTCCCTAGGTGAGTTACATTGAGATAGAGGGGTCACTCTGGTTTCCCCTGGGTGTGTTACATTGACAGAGTTGGGTGAGTCTGCTCTTCCCTGGGTCTGTGATATTGACAGAGTGGGGTCAGTCTGCTCTTCCCTGGGTGTGTTACATTGACAGAGTGGGGTCAGTCTGCTTTTCGCTGGGTGTGTTACATTGACAGAGTGGGGTCAGTCTGCTCTTCCCTGGGTGTGGTACATTGACAGAGTGGGGTCAGTCTGCACTTCCCTGGGTGTGTTACATTGAAAGAGTGGGGTCAGTCTGCTCTTCCCTGGGTGAGTTACACGGAGGGAGAGGTGTCAGTCTGCTCTTCCCTGGGTGTGTTACATTGACAGAGTGGGGTCAGTCTGCTCTTCCCTGGGTGTGTTACATTGACAGAGTGAGGTCAGTCTGCTCTTCCCTGAGTGTGTTACTTTGACAGAGTGGGAAGAGTCTGCTCTTCCCTGAGTGTGTTACTTTGACAGAGTGTGGTCAGTCTGCTCTTCCTTAGGTGAGTTACATTGTGATAGAGGGGTCACTCTGGTCTCCCCTGGGTGTGTTACATTGACAGAGTTGGGTGAGTCTGCTCTTCCCTGGGTCTGTGATAATGACAGAGTGGGGTCAGTCTGCTCTTCCCTGGGTGGGTTACATTGACAGAGTGCGGTCAGTCTGCTCTTTTATGGGTGGGTTACATTGACAGAATGGGGTCAGTCTGCTCTTCCCTGGGTGAGTTACATGGAGGCAGAGGGGTCAGTCTGCTCTTCACTGGGTGGGTTATATTGACAGAGTGGGCTCAGTCTGCTCTTCCCTGGGTGTGTTACATTGACAGAGTGGGGTCAGTCTGTTCTTCCCTGGGTGGGTTACATTGACAGAACGGGGTCTGTCTGCTCTTCCCTGGTTGTGTTACATTGACAGAGTGGGGTCAGTCTGCTCTTCCCTGGGTGTGTTACATTGACAGAGTGGGGTTAGTCTGCTCTCCTCTGGGTGTCTTACATTGACAGAGTGGGGTCAGTCTGTTCTTCCCTGGGTGTGTTACATTGAAAGAGTGGGGTCAGTCTGCTCTTCCCTGGGTGAGTTAGATTGACAGGGTATGGTCAGTCTGCTCTCCCCTGGGTGTGATACATTGACAGAGTGGGGTCACTGCTATTCCCTGAGTATGTTACATTGACAGAGTATTGTCAGTCTGCTCTTCCCTGAGTGTGTTACTTTGACAGAGTGGGGTCAGTGTGCACTTCCCTGGGTGTGTTACATTGAAAGAGTGGGGTCAGTCTGCTCTTCCCTGGGTGAGTTACACGGAGGGAGAGGTGTCAGTCTGCTCTTCCCTGGGTGTGTTACATTGACAGAGTGGGGTCAGTCTGCTCTTCCCTTGGTGTGTTACATTGACAGAGTGAGGTCAGTCTGCCCTTCCCTGAGTGTGTTACTTTGACAGAGTGGGAAGAGTCTGCTCTTCCCTGAGTGTGTTACTTTGACAGAGTGTGGTCAGTCTGCTCTTCCCTAGGTGAGTTACATTGTGATAGAGGGGTCACTCTGGTCTCCCCTGGGTGTGTTACATTGACAGAGTTGGGTGAGTCTGCTCTTCCCTGGGTCTGTGATAATGACAGAGTGGGGTCAGTCTGCTCTTCCCTGGGTGGGTTACATTGACAGAGTGCGGTCAGTCTGCTCTTTTATGGGTGGGTTACATTGACAGAATGGGGTCAGTCTGCTCTTCCCTGGGTGAGTTACATGGAGGGAGAGGGGTCAGTCTGCTCTTCACTGGGTGGGTTACATTGACAGAGTGGGGTCAGTCTGTTCTTCCCTGGGTGGGTTACATTGACAGAACGGGGTCTGTCTGCTCTTCCCTGGTTGTGTTACATTGACAGAGTGGGGTCAGTCTGCTCTTCCCTGGGTGTGTTACATTGACAGAGTGGGGTAAGTCTGCTCTCCTCTGGGTGTCTTACATTGACAGAGTGGGGTCAGTCTGTTCTTCCCTGGGTGTGTTACATTGACAGAATGGGGTCAGTCTGCTCTTCCCTGGGTGTGTTACATTGACAGAGTGGGGTCAGTCTGCTCTTCCCTGGGTTTGTTACATTGACAGAGTGGGGTAAATCTGCTCTTCCCTGGGTGTCTTACATTGACAGAGAGGGGTCAGTCTGCTCTTCCCTGGGTGGGTTACATTGACCGAATGCGGTCAGTCTGCTCTTCCCTGGATGTGTTACATTGAAAGTGTGGGGTCAGTCTGCTCTTCCCTGGGTGTGTTACATTGACACAGTGGGATCAATCTGCTCTTCCCTGGGTGTGTTACATTGACAGAGTGGGGTTAGTCTGCTCTTCCCTTGGTGAGTTACATTGACAGGGTTGGTTCAGTCTGCTCTCCCCTGGGTGTGAAACATTGAAAGAGTGGGGTCAGACTGCTATTCCCTGAGTATGTTACATTGACAGAGTGGGGTAAGTCTGCTCTCCTCTGGGTGTGTTACATTGACAGGGTGGGGTCAGTCTGCTCTTCCCTTGGTGTGTTACATTGACAGAGTGGGGACAGTCAGCTCTTCCCTGGGTGTGTTGCATTGACAGAGTGAGGTCAGTCTTCTCTTCCCTGAGTGTGTTATTTTGACAGAGTGGGAAGAGTCTGCTCTTCCCTGAGTGTGTTACTTTGACAGAGTGGGGTCAGTCTGCTCTTCCCTAGGTGAGTTACATTGAGATAGAGGGGTCACTCTGGTTTCCCCTGGGTGTGTTACATTGACAGAGTTGGGTGAGTCTGCTCTTCCCTGGGTCTGTGATATTGACAGAGTGGGGTCAGTCTGCTCTTCCCTGGGTGTGTTACATTGACAGAGTGGGGTCAGTCTGCTTTTCGCTGGGTGTGTTACATTGACAGAGTGGGGTCAGTCTGCTCTTCCCTGGGTGTGGTACATTGACAGAGTGGGGTCAGTCTGCACTTCCCTGGGTGTGTTACATTGAAAGAGTGGGGTCAGTCTGCTCTTACTTGGGTGAGTTACACGGAGGGAGAGGTGTCAGTCTGCTCTTCCCTGGGTGTGTTACATTGACAGAGAGGGGTCAGTCTGCTCTTCCCTGGGTGTGTTACATTGACAGAGTGAGGTCAGTCTGCTCTTCCCTGAGTGTGTTACTTTGACAGAGTGGGAAGAGTCTGCTCTTCCCTGAGTGTGTTACTTTGACAGAGTGTGGTCAGTCTGCTCTTCCCTAGGTGAGTTACATTGTGATAGAGGGGTCACTCTGGTCTCCCCTGGGTGTGTTACATTGACAGAGTTGGGTGAGTCTGCTCTTCCCTGGGTCTGTGATAATGACAGAGTGGGGTCAGTCTGCTCTTCCCTGGGTGGGTTACATTGACAGAGTGCGGTCAGTCTGCTCTTTTATGGGTGGGTTACATTGACAGAATGGGGTCAGTCTGCTCTTCCCTGGGTGAGTTACATGGAGGCAGAGGGGTCAGTCTGCTCTTCACTGGGTGGGTTATATTGACAGAGTGGGCTCAGTCTGCTCTTCCCTGGGTTTGTTACATTGACAGAGTGGGGTCAGTGTGTTCTTCCCTGGGTGGGTTACATTGACAGAACGGGGTCTGTCTGCTCTTCCCTGGTTGTGTTACATTGACAGAGTGGGGTCAGTCTGCTCTTCCCTGGGTGTGTTACATTGACAGAGTGGGGTAAGTCTGCTCTCCTCTAGGTGTCTTACATTGACAGAGTGGGGTCAGTCTGTTCTTCCCTGGGTGTGTTACATTGACAGAATGGGGTCAGTCTGCTCTTCCCTGGGTGTGTTACATTGACAGAGTGGGGTCAGTCTGCTCTTCCCTGGGTTTGTTACATTGACAGAGTGGGGTAAATCTGCTCTTCCCTGGGTGTGTTACATTGACAGAGAGGGGTCAGTCTGCTCTTCCCTGGGTGGGTTACATTGACCGAATGCGGTCAGTCTGCTCTTCCCTGGATGTGTTACATTGAAAGTGTGGGGTCAGTCTGCTCTTCCCTGGGTGTGTTACATTGACACAGTGGGATCAATCTGCTCTTCCCTGGTTGTGTTACATTGACAGAGTGGGGTTAGTCTGCTCTTCCCTTGGTGAGTTACATTGACAGGGTTGGTTCAGTCTGCTCTCCCCTGGGTGTGAAACATTGAAAGAGTGGGGTCAGACTGCTATTCCCTGAGTATGTTACATTGACAGACTGGGGTGTGTCTGCTCTTCCCTGGGTGTGTTACATTGACAGGGTGGGGTCAGTCTGCTCTTCCCTGGGTGTGTTACATTGACAGAGTGGGGACAGTCAGCTCTTCCCTAGGTGTGTTACATTGACAGAGTGAGGTCAGTCTGCTCTTCCCTGAGTGTGTTATTTTGACAGAGTGGGAAGAGTCTGCTCTTCCCTGAGTGTGTTACTTTGACAGAGTGGGGTCAGTCTGCTCTTCCCTAGGTGAGTTACATTGTGATAGAGGGGTCACTCTGGTCTCCCCTGGGTGTGTTACATTGACAGAGTTGGGTGAGTCTGCTCTTCCCTGGGTCTGTGAGAATGACAGATTGGGGTCAGTCTGCTCTTCCCTGAGTGTGTTACTTTGACAGAGTGGGGTCAGTCTGCTCTTCCCTAGGTGAGTTACTTTGTGATAGAGGGGTCACTCTGGTCTCCCCTGGGTGTGTTACATTGACAGAGTTGGGTGAGTCTGCTCTTCCCTGGGTCTGTGAGAATGACAGAATGGGGTCAGTCTGCTCTTCCCTGGGTGAGTTACATGGAAGGAGAGGGGTCAGCCTGCTCTTCCCTGGGTGTGTTACTTTGACAGATTGGGGTCAGGCTGCTCTTCCCTGGGTGTGTTACATTGATAGAGTGGGGTCAGTCTGCTGTTGCCTGGGTGTGTTACATTGACAGAGTGGGTTCAGTCTGCTCTTCCCTGGCTTTGTTACATTGACAGAGTGGGGTCAGTCTGCTCTTCCCTGGGTGTGTTACATTGACAGAGTGGGGTCAGTCTGCTCTTCCCTGGGTGTGTTACATTGACAGAGAGGGGACAGTCTGCTCTTCCCTGGGTGTGTTACAATGACAGAGTGGGGTCAGTCTGCTCTTCCTTGGGTGGTTTACATTGACAGAGTGGGGTCAGTCTCCTCTTCCCGCGGTGTGTTACATTGACAGAGTGGGGTCAGTCTGCTCTTCCCTGGGTGTGTTACATTGACACAGTGGGGTTAGTCTGCTCTTCCCTGGGTATAACATTGACCGAGTGAGGTCAATCTTCTGTTCCCTGGGTGAGTTACATTGACAGAGAGGGGTCAGTCTGCTCTTCCCTGGCTGTGTTACAATGACAGAGTGGGGTCAGACTGCTCTTCCTTGGGTGTGTTACATTGACAGAGTGGAGTCAGTCTGCACTTCCCGCGGTGTGTTACATTGACAGAGTGAGGTCAGTCTGCTCTTCCCTGGGTGAGTTAGATTGACAGGGTGGGGTCACTGCTATTCCCTGAGTATGTTACATTGACAGAGTGGGGTCAGTCTGCCCTTCCCTGAGTGTGTTACATTGACAGAGTGAGGTCAGTCTGCTCTTCCCTGAGTGTGTTACTTTGACAGAGTGGGGTCAGTCTGCTCTTCCCTAGGTGAGTTACATTGAGATAGAGGGGTCAGTCTGGTTTCCCCTGGGTGTGTTACATTGACAGAGTTGGGTGAGTCTGCTCTTCCCTGGGTCTGTGATATTGACAGAGTGGGGTCAGTCTGTTCTTCCCTGGGTGTGTTACATTGACAGAGTGGGGTCAGTCTGCTTTTCCCTGGGTGTGTTACATTGACAGAGTGGGGTCAGTCTGCTCTTCCCTGGGTGTGTTACATTGACAGAGTTGGGTCAGTCTGCACTTCCCTGGGTGTGTTACATTGAAAGAGTGGGGTCAGTCTGCTCTTCCCTGGGTGAGTTACACGGAGGGAGAGGTGTCAGTCTGCTCTTCCCTGGGTGTGTTACATTAACAGAGTGGGGTCAGTCTGCTCTTCCCTGGGTGTGTTACATTGACAGAGTGAGGTCAGTCTGCTCTTCCCTGAGTGTGTTACTTTGACAGAGTGGGAAGAGTCTGCTCTTCCCTGAGTGTGTTACTTTGACAGAGTGGGGTCAGTCTGCTCTTCACTAGGTGAGTTACATTGACAGAGTTGGATGAGTCTGCTCTTCCCTGGGTCTGTGATTATGACAGAGTGCGGTCAGTCTGCTCTTTTATGGGTGGGTTACATTGACAGAATGGGGTCAGTCTGCTCTTCCCTGGGTGAGTTACATGGAGGGAGAGGGGTCAGTCTGCTCTTCACTGGGTGGGTTACATTGACAGAGTGGGCTCAGTCTGCTCTTCCCTGGGTGTGTTACATTGACAGAGTGGGGTCAGTCTGTTCTTCCCTGGGTGGGTTACATTGACAGAACGGAAAGTGTCTGCTCTTCCCTGGTTGTGTTACATTGACAGAGTGGGGTCAGTCTGCTCTTCCCTGGGTGTGTTACATTGACAGAGTGGGGTAAGTCTGCTCTCCTCTGGGTGTCTTACATTGACAGAGTGGGGTCAGTCTGTTCTTCCCTGGGTGTGTTACATTGACAGAATGGGGTCAGTCTGCTCTTCCCTGGGTGTGTTACATTGACAGAGTGGGGTCAGTCTGCTCTTCCCTGGGTTTGTTACATTGACAGAGTGGGGTAAATCTTCTCTTCCCTGGGTGTGTTACATTGACAGAGAGGGGTCAGTCTGCTCTTCCCTGGGTGGGTTACATTGACCGAATGCGGTCAGTCTGCTCTTCCCTGGATGTGTTACATTGAAAGTGTGGGGTCAGTCTGCTCTTCCCTGGGTGTGTTACATTGACACAGTCGGATCAATCTGCTCTTCCCTGGGTGTGTTACATTGACAGGGTGGGGTCAGTCTGCTCTTCCCTGGGTGTGTTACATTGACAGAGTGGGGACAGTCAGCTCTTCCCTGGGTGTGTTACATTGACAGAGTGAGGTCAGTCTGCTCTTCCCTGAGTGTGTTATTTTGACAGAGTGGGAAGAGTCTGCTCTTCCCTGAGTGCGTTACTTTGACAGAGTGGGGTCAGTCTGCTCTTCCCTAGGTGAGTTACATTGTGATAGAGGGGTCACTCTGGTCTCCCCTGGGTGTGTTACATTGACAGAGTTGGGTGAGTCTGCTCTTCCCTGGGTCTGTGAGAATGACAGAGTGCGGTCAGTCTGCTCTTCCCTGGGTGGGTTACATTGACTGAGTGCGGTCAGTCTGCTCTTCCCTGGGTGGGTTACATTGACAGAATGGGGTCAGTCTGCTCTTCCCTAGGTGAGTTACATGGAGGGAGAGGGGTCAGTCTGCTCTTCACTGGGTGGGTTACATTGACAGAGTGGGCTCAGTCTGCTCTTCCCTGGGTGTGTTACATTGACAGAGTGGGGTCAGTCTGTTCTTCCCTGGGTGGGTTACATTGACAGAACGGGGTCTGTCTGCTCTTCCCTGGTTGTGTTACATTGACAGAGTGGGGTCAGTCTGCTCTTCCCTGGGTGTGTTACATTGACAGAGTGGGGTAAGTCTGCTCTCCCCTGGGTGTCTTACATTGACAGAGTAGGGTCAGTCTGTTCTTCCCTGGGTGTGTTACATTGACAGAATGGGGTCAGTCTGCTCTTCCCTGGGTGTGTTACATTGGCTGAGTGGGGTCAGTCTGCTCTTCCCTGGGTTTGTTACATTGACAGAGTGGGGAAAATCTGCTCTTCCCTGGGTGTGTTACATTGACAGAGTGGGGTCAGTCTGCTCTTCCCTGGGTGGGTTACATTGACCGAATGCGGTTAGTCTGCTCTTCCCTGGATGTGTTACATTGAAAGTGTGGGGTCAGTCTGCTCTTCCCTGGGTGTGTTACATTGACACAGTGGGATCAATCTGCTCTTCCCTGGGTGTGTTACATTGACAGAGTGGGGTTAGTCTGCTCTTCCCTGGGTATGTTACATTGACCGAGTGAGGTCAATCTGTTCTTCCCTGGGTGTGTTACATTGTCAGAATGGGGTCAGTCTGCCCTTCCCTGGGTGTGTTACATTGACAGAGTGGGGTCAGTCTGCTCCTCCCTGGGTCTGTTACATTGACAGAGTGGGATAAATCTGCTCTTCCCTGGTTGTGTTACATTGACAGAGTGGTGTCAGTCTGCTCTTCCCTGGGAGTGTTACATTGACAGAGTGGGTTCAGTCTGCTCTTCCCTGGTTGTGTTACATTGAAAGAGTGGGGTCAGTCTACTCTTCCTTGGGTGTGTTACATTGACAGAGTGGGGTCAGTCTGTTCTTCCCTGGGTGGGTTACATTGACAGAACGGGGTCTGTCTGCTCTTCCCTGGTTGTGTTACATTGACAGAGTGGGGTCAGTCTGCTCTTCCCTGGGTGTGTTACATTGACAGAGTGGGGTAAGTCTGCTCTCCTCTGGGTGTCTTACATTGACAGAGTGGGTTCAGTCTGTTCTTCCCTGGGTGTGTTACATTGACAGAATGGGGTCAGTCTGCTCTTCCCTGGGTGTGTTACATTGACAGAGTGGGGTCAGTCTGCTCTTCCCTGGGTTTGTTACATTGACAGAGTGGGGTAAATCTGCTCTTCCCTGGGTGTGTTACATTGACAGAGAGGGGTCAGTCTGCTCTTCCCTGGGTGGGTTACATTGACCGAATGCGGTCAGTCTGCTCTTCCCTGGATGTGTTACATTGAAAGTGTGGGGTCAGTCTGCTCTTCCCTGGGTGTGTTACATTGACACAGTGGGATCAATCTGCTCTTCCCTGGGTGTGTTACATTGACAGAGTGGGGTTAGTCTGCTCTTCCCTGGGTGTGAAACATTGAAAGAGTGGGGTCAGACTGCTATTCCCTGAGTATGTTACATTGACAGAGTGGGGTGTGTCTGCTCTTCCCTGGGTGTGTTACATTGACAGGGTGGGGTCAGTCTGCTCTTCCCTTGGTGTGTTACATTGACAGAGTGGGGACAGTCAGCTCTTCCCTGGGTGTGTTACATTGACAGAGTGAGGTCAGTCTGCTCTTCCCTGAGTGTGTTATTTTGACAGAGTGGGAAGAGTCTGCTCTTCCCTGAGTGTGTTACTTTGACAGAGAGGGGTCAGTCTGCTCTTCCCTAGGTGAGTTACATTGTGATATAGGGGTCACTCTGGTCTCCCCTGGGTGTGTTACATTGACAGAGTTTTGTGAGTCTGCTCTTCCCTGGGTCTGTGAGAATGACAGAGTGGGGTCAGTCTGCTCTTCCCTGGGTGGGTTACATTGACTGAGTGCGGTCAGTCTGCTCTTCCCTGGGTGGGTTACATTGACAGAATGGGGTCAGTCTGCTCTTCCCTGGGTGAGTTACATGGAGGCAGAGGGGTCAGTCTGCTCTTCACTGGGTGTGTTACATTGACAGAGTGGGCTCAGTCTGCTCTTCCCTGGGTGTGTTACATTGACAGAGTGGGGTCAGTCTGTTCTTCCCTGGGTGGGTTACATTGACAGAACAGGGTCTGTCTGCTCTTCCCTGGTTGTGTTACATTGACAGAGTGGGGTCAGTCTGCTCTTCCCTGGGTGTGTTACATTGACAGAGTGGGGTCAGTCTGTTCTTCACTGGGTGTGTTACATTGACAGAATGGGGTCAGTCTGCTCTTCCCTGGGTGTGTTACATTGGCAGAGTGGGGTCAGTCTGCTCTTCCCTGGGTTTGTTACATTGACAGAGTGGGGAAAATCTGCTCTTCCCTGGATGTGTTACATTGAAAGTGTGGGGTCAGTCTGCTCTTCCCTGGGTGTGTTACATTGACACAGTGGGATCAATCTGCTCTTCCCTTGGTGTGTTACATTGACAGAGTGGGGTTAGTCTGCTCTTCCCTGGGTATGTTACATTGACCGAGTGAGGTCAATCTGTTCTTCCCTGGGTGTGTTACATTGACAGAATGGGGTCAGTCTGCCCTTCCCTGGGTGTGTTACATTGACAGAGTGGGGTCAGTCTGCTCCTCCCTGGGTCTGTTACATTGACAGAGTGGGGTAAATCTGCTCTTCCCTGGTTGTGTTATATTGACAGAGTGGTGTCAGTCTGCTCTTCCTTGGGTGTGTTACATTGACAGAGTGGGGTAAGTCTGCTCTCCCCTGGGTGTCTTACATTGACAGAGTGGGTTCAGTCTGTTCTTCCCTGGGTGTGTTACATTGACAGAATGGGGTCAGTCTGCTCTTCCCTGGGTGTGTTACATTGACAGAGTGGGGTCAGTCTGCTCTTCCCTGGGTCTGTTACATTGACTGAGTGGGGTAAATCTGCTCTTCCCTGGCTGTGTTACATTGACAGAGAGGGGTCAGTCTGCTCTTCCCTGGGTGGGTTACATTGACCGAGTGCGGTCAGTCTGCTCTTCCCTGGATGTGTTACATTGAAAGTGTGGGGTCAGTCTGCTCTTCCCTGGGTGTGTTACGTTGACACAGTGGGATCAATCTGCTCTTCCCTGGGTGTGTTACATTGACAGAGTGCGGTCAGTCTGCTCTTCCCTGGGTGCGTGACATTGACAGAGTGGGGTCAGTCTGCTCTTCCCTGGGTGTGTTACATTGACAGAGTGGGGTCAGTCTGCCCTTCCCTGGGTGTGTTACATTGACAGAGTGAGGTCAGTCTGCTCTTCCCTGGGTTTGTTACATTGACAGAGTGGGGTAAATCTGCTCTTCCCTGGGTGTGTTACATTGACAGAGAGGGGTCAGTCTGCTCTTCCCTGGGTGGATTACATTGACCGAGTGCGGTCAGTCTGCTCTTCCCTGGATGTGTTACATTGAAAGTGTGGGGTCAGTCTGCTCTTCCCTGGATGTGTTACATTGACACAGTGGGATCAATCTGCTCTTCCCTGGGTGTGTTACATTGATAGAGTGCTGTCAGTCTGCTCTTCCCTGGGTGCGTGACATTGACAGAGTGGGGTCAGTCTGCTCTTCCCTGGGTGTGTTACATTGACAGAGTGGGGTTAGTCTGCTCTTCCCTGGGTATGTTACATTGACCGAGTGAGGTCAATCTTCTGTTCCCTGGGTGAGTTACATTGACAGATAGGGGTCAGTCTGCTCTTCCCTGGCTGTGTTACAATGACAGAGTGGGGTCAGACTGCTCTTCCTTGGGTGTGTTACATTGACAGAGTGGGGTTAGTCTGCTCTTCCCTGGGTGTGTTACATTGACAGAGTGGGGTCAGTCTGCTCTTCCCTGGGTGTGTTACATTGACAGAGTGGGGTTAGTCTGCTCTTGCCTGGGTATGTTACATTGACCGAGTGAGGTCAATCTTCTGTTCCCTGGGTGAGTTACATTGACAGAGAGGGGTCAGTCTCAGTCTGCTCTTCCCTGGGTGGGTTACATTGACAGAGTGGGGTCAGTCTGCTCTTCCCTGGGTGTGTTATATTGACAGAGTGGGGTCAATCTGCTCTTCCCTGGGTGGGTAACATTGACAGAGTGGGGTCAGTCTGCTCTTCCCTGGGTGTGTTTCATTGACAGAGTGGGGTCAGTTTGCTCTTCCCTGAGTGTGTTACTTTGACAGAGTGGGGTCAGTCTGCTCTTCCCTAGGTGAGTTACATTGAGATAGAGGGATCACTCTGGTCTCCCCTGGGTGTGTTACATTGACAGAGTTGGGTGAGTCTGCTCTTCCCTGGGTCTGTGATATTGACAGAGTGGAGTCAGTCTGCTCTTCCCTGGGTGTGTTACATTGACAGAGTGGGGTCAGTCTGCTTTTCCCTGGGTGTGTTACATTGACAGAGTGGGGTCAGTCTGCTCTTCCCTGGGTGAGTTACGTGGAGAGAGAGGGGTCAGTCTGCTCTCCCCTGGGTGTGTTACATTGACAGAGTGGGGTCAGTCTGCACTTCCCTGGGTGTGTTACATTGAAAGAGTGGGGTCAGTCTGCTCTTCCCTGGGTGAGTTACGTGGAGAGAGAGGGGTCAGTCTGCTCTCCCCTGGGTGTGTTACATTGACAGAGTGAGGTCAGTCTGCTCTTCCCTGAGTGTGTTACTTTGACAGAATGGGGTCAGTCTGCTCTTCCCTGGGTGTGTTACATGGAGGGAGAGGGGTCAGTCTGCTCTTCCCTGGGTGTGTTACATTGACAGGGTGGGGTCAGTCTGCTCTTCCCTGGGTGTGTTACATTGACAGAGTGGGGTCTGTCTGCACGTCCCCGAGTGTGTTACTTTGACAGAGTGGGGACAGTGTGCTCTTCCCTGGGTGTGTTACATTGACAGAGTGAGGTCAGTCTGCTCTTCCATGAGTGTGTTACTTTGACAGAGTGGGACAGTCTGCTCTTCCCTGAGTGTGGTACTTTGACAGAGTGGGGTCAGTCTGCTCTTCCCTTGGTGAGTTACATTGAGATAGAGAGGTCACTCTTGTCTCCCCTGGGTGTGTTACATTGACAAAGGGGGGGCAATCTTCTCTTCCCTGGGTGAGTTCCATTGACAGAGTGGGGTCAGTCTGCTCTTCCCTGTGTGTGTTACATTGACAGAATGGGGTCAGTCTGCTCTTCCCTGGGTGTGTTACATTGACAGAGTGAAGTCAGTCTGCTCTTCCCTGGGTGTGTTACAATGATAGAGTGGGGTTAGTCTGGTCTTCCCTGGGTGTGTTGCATTGACAGAGTGGGGTCAGTCTGCTCTTCCCAGAATGTGTTACATTGACAGAGTTGGGTCAGTCTGATCTTCCCTGGGTGTGTAACGTTGAAAGAAAGGGTCAGTCTGCTCTTCCCTGGGTGTGTTACATTGACAGAGTGAGGTTAGTCTGCTCTTCCCTGGGTGTGTTACATTGACAGAGTGGGGTCAGTCTACTCTTCCCTGTGTGTCTTACATTGACAGAGTGGGGTCAGTCTGCACTTCCCTGGGTGTGTTACATTGACAGAGTGGGGTCAGTCTGCTCTTCCCTGGATGTGTTATCCTGACAGAGTGGGGTCAGTCTACTCTTCCCTGGGTGCGTTACATTGACAGAGTGGGGTCAGTATGCTCTTCCCTGGGTGTGTTACATTGACAGAACAGGGTCCGTCTGCCTTTCCCTGGGTGTGTTACATTGACAATGGGGTTAGTCTGCTCTTACCTGGGTGTGTTACATTGACAGAGTGAGGTCAGTCTGCTCTTCCCTGGGTGTGTTACAATGACAGAGTGGGGTCAGTCTGCTCTTCCCAGGGTGTGTTACATTGACAGAGTGGGGTCAGTCTGCTCTTTCCTGGGTGTGTTACATTGACAGAGTTGGGACAGTCTGATGTTCCCTGGGTGTATAACGTTGAGAGACAGGGGTCAGTCTGCTCTTCCCTGGGTTTGTTACATTGACAGAGTGAACTCAGTCTGCTCTTCCCTGGGTGTGTTGCAATGACAGAGTGTGGTCTGTCTGCTCTTCCCTGTGTCTGTTATATTGACCGAGTGAGGTCAGTCTGCTTTTCCTTGGATGTGTTACATTGCCAGAGTGGTGTCATTTAGTTCTTCCCTGGGAGTGTTACATTGACAGAGAGTGGTCAGTCTGCTCATCCCTGGGTGTGTTACATTGGCAGAGTGGGGTCAGTCTGCCCTTCCCTGGGTGTGTTAAATTGACAGAGTGGGGTCAGTCTGCTCTTCCCTGGCTGGGTTATATTGGCAGAGTAGGGTCAGTCTACTCTTCCCTGGGTGTGTTTCATTGACAGAGGGGGGTCAGTCTGCTCTTCCCTGAGTGTGTTACATTGACAGGGTGGGGTCAGTCTGCTCTTCCCTGGGTGTGTTACATTGACAGAGTGGGGTCAGCGTGCACTTCCCTGGGTGTTTTAAATTGACAGAGTGGGGTCAGTCTGCTCTTCCCTGGGAGTGTTACATTGACAGAGTGGGGTCAGTCTGCCCTTCCCTGGGTGTGTTACTTTGACAGGGTGGGGTCAGTCTGCTCTTCCCTGGGTGCGTGACATTGACAGAGTGGGGTCAGTCTGCTGTTCCCTGGGTGTGTTACATTTACAGAGTGGGATCAGTCTGCTCTTCCCTGGGTGTGTTACATTGACAGAGAGGGGTCAGTCTGCTCTTCCCTGGATGTGTTCCATTGAATGTGTGGGGTCAGTCTGCTCTTCCCTTGGGTTTGTTACATTGACACAGTGGGGTCAGTCTGCTCTTCCCTGGGTGTGTTACATTGACAGAGTGGGGTCAGTCTGCTCTTCCCTGGGTGTGTTACATTGACAGAGAGGGGTCAGTCTGCTCTTCCCTGGGAGTGTTACAATGACAGAGTGGGGTCAGTCTGCTCTTCCTTGGGTGTTTTACATTGACCGAGTGGGGTCAGTCTGCTCTTCCCGAGGTGTGTTACATTGACAGAGTTGGGTCAGTCTGATCTTCCCTGGGGGTATAACGTTGACAGAAAGGGGACAGCCTGCTCTTCCCTGAGTGTGTTGCAATGACAGAGTGTGGTCAGTCTGCTCTTCCCTGGGTGCGTGACATTGACAGAGAGGGGTCAGTCTGCTCTTCCCTCGGTGGGTTACATTGAAAGTGTGCGGTCAGTCTGCTCTTCCCTGGGTGTGTTACATTGACACAGTGGGGTCAATCTGCTCTTCCCTGGGTGTGTTACATTGACAGTGTGCGGTCAGTCTGCTCTTCCCTGGGTGCGTGACATTGACAGAGTGGGGTTAGTCTGCTCTTCCCTGGGTGTGTTACATTCACAGAGTGGAGTCAGTCTGCTCTTCCCTGGGTGTGTTACATTGACAGAGAGGGGTCAGTCTGCTCTTCCCTGGATGTGTTACATTGAATGTGTGGGGTCAGTCTGCTCTTCCCTGGGTGTGTTACATTGACACAGTGGTGTCAGTCTGCTCTTCCCTGGGTGCGTGACATTGACAGAGTGCGGTCAGTCTGCTCTTCCCTGGGTGCGTGACATTGACAGAGTGGGGTCAGTCTGCTCTTCCCTGGGTGTGTTACATTGACAGAGTGGGGTCAGTCTGCTCTTCCCTGGGTGTGTTACATTGACAGAGTGGGGTCAGTCTGCTCTTCCCTGGGTGTGTTACATTGACCTAGCCAGGTCAATCGTCTGTTCCCTGGTTGTGTTACATTGACAGAGGGGGCTCAGTCTGCTCTTCCCTGGGTGTGTTACATTGACAGAGTGAGGTCAGTCTGCTCTTCACTGGGTGTGTTACAATGACAGAGAGGGGTCAGTCTGCTCTTCCCTGGGTGTGTTACAATGACAGAGTTGGGTAAGTCTGCTCTTTCCAGAATGTGTTACATTGACAGCGTTGGGTCAGTCTGATCTTCCCTGGGTGTGAAACGTTGACAGAAAGGGGTCAGTCTGCTCTTCCCTGGGTGTTTTACATTGACAGAGTGGGGTCAGTCTGCTCTTCACTGGCTGTGTTACATTGACAGAGTGGGTTCAGTCTGCTCTTCCCTGGGTGTGTTACATTGACAGAGTGAGGTCAGTCTGCTCTTCCCTGGGTTTGTTACATTGACAGAGTGGGGTCAGTCTACTCTTCACTGGGTGTCTTACATTGACAGAAAGGGGTCAGTCTGCTCTTCCCTGGGTGTGTTACATTGACAGAGTGGGGTCAGTCTGCTCCTCCCAGGGTTTGTTACATTGACAGAGTGGGTTCCGTCTGATCTTCCCTGTGTGTGTTACATTGACAGAGTGGTGTCAGTCTACTCTTTCCTGCGTGTGTTACATTGACAGAGTGGGGTCAGTCTACTCTTCCCTGCGTGTGTTACATTGACAGAGTGCGGTCAGTCTGCTCTTCCCAGGGTGTGTTACATTGACAGAGTGGGGTCAGTCTGCTCCTCCCAGGGTATGTTACATTGACAGAGTGGGGTCAGTCTGCTCTTCCTTGGGTGTGTTTCATTGACAGAGTGGGGTCAGTCTACCCTTCCCTGGGCGTGTTACATTGACAGAGTGGGGTCAGTCTGCTCTTCCCTGGGTGTGTTACAGTGACAGAGTGGGGTCAGTCTGCTCTTCCCAGGGTGCATTAGATTGACAGAGTGGGGTCAGTCTGCTCTTCCCTGGGTGGGTTACATTGACTGAGTGCGGTCAGTCTGCTCTTACCAGCGTCTGTTACATTGACAGAGTGGGGTCAGTCTGCTCTTCCATGTGTTTGTTACATTGACAAAGTGGGGTCAGTCTGCTCTTCCCTGGGTGTGTTACAGTGACAGAGTGGGGTCAGTCTGCTCTTGCCAGGGTGTGTTACATTGACAGATTGGGGTCAGTCTGCTCTTCCCAGGGTGTGTTACATTGACAGAGTGGGGTCAGTCTGCTCTTCCCTGGGTGTGTTACATTGACAGAGTGCGGTCAGTGTGCTCTTCCCTGGGTGCCTGACATTGACAGAGTGGGGTCAGTCTGCTCTTCCCTGGGTTTGTTACATTGACAGAGTGGGGTCAGTCTGCTCTAACCTGGGTGCGTGACATTGACAGAGTGTGGTCAGTCTACTGTTCCCTGTGTCTGTTATATTGACCGAGTGAGGTCAGTCTGCTTTTCCCTGGGTGTGTTACATTGCCAGAGTGGTGTCAGTTAGTTCTTCCCTGGGATTGTTACATTGACAGAGAGTGGTCAGTCTGCTCATCCCTGGGTGTGTTACAGTGGCAGAGTGGGGTCAGTCTGCCCTTCCCTGGGTGTGTTAAATTGACAGAGTGGGGTCAGTCTGCTCTTCCCTGGCTGGGTTATATTGGCAGAGTGGGGTCAGTCTACTCTTCCCTGGGTGTGTTTCATTGACAGAGGGGTGTCAGTCTGCTCTTCCCTGAGTGTGTTACATTGACAGAGTGGGGTCAGTCTGCTCTTCCCTGGGTGTGTTACATTGACAGAGTGGGGTCAGTGTGCACTTCCCTGGATGTTTTAAATTGACAGAGTGGGGTCAGTCTGCTCTTCCCTGGGAGTGTTACATTGACAGAGAGGGGTCAGTCTGCCCTTCCCTGGGTGTGTTACTTTGACAGGGTGGGGTCTGTCTGCTCTTCCCTGGGTGCGTGACATTGACAGAGTGGGGTCAGTCTGCTGTTCCCTGGGTGTGTTACATTTACAGAGTGGGATCAGTCTGCTCTTCCCTGGGTGTGTTACATTGACAGAGAGGGGTCAGTTTGCTCTTCCCTGGATGTGTTCCATTGAATGTGTGGGGTCAGTCTGCTCTTCCCTCGGTGTGTTACATTGACACAGTGGGGTCAGTCTGCTCTTCCCTGGGTGTGTTACATTGACAGAGTGGGGTCAGTCTGCTCTTCCCTGGGTGTGTTACATTGACAGAGAGGGGTCAGTCTGCTCTTCCCTGGGTGTGTTACAATGACAGAGTGGGTTCAGTCTGCTCTTCCTTGGGTGTTTTACATTGACCGAGTGGGGTCAGTCTGCTCTTCCCGCGGTGTGTTACATTGACAGAGTTGGGTCAGTCTGATCTTCCCTGGGTGTATAACGTTGACAGAAAGGGGTCAGTCTGCTCTTCCCTGGGTGTGTTGCAATGACAGAGTGTGGTCAGTCTGCTCTTCCCTGTGTCTGTTATATTTGACCGGGTGAGGTCATTCTTCTCTTCCCTGGGTGTGTTACATTGCCAGAGTGGTTTCAGTCTGCTCTTCCCTGGGTGTGTTACATTGACAGAGAGGGGTCAGTCTGCTCTTCCCTCGGTGGGTTACATTGAAAGTGTGGTGTCAGTCTGCTCTTCCCTGGGTGTGTCACATTGACACAGTGGGGTCAATCTGCTCTTCCCTGGGTGTGTTTCATTGACAGTGTGCGGTCAGTCTGCTCTTCCCTGGGTGCGTGACATTGACAGAGTGGGGTCAGTCTGCTCTTCCCTGGGTGTGTTACATTGACAGAGTGGGGTCAGTCTGCTCTTCCCTGGGTGTGTTACATTGACAGAGTGGGGTCAGTCTGCTCTTCCCTGGATGTGTTACATTGAATGTGTGGGGTCAGTCTGCTCTTCCCTGGGTGTGTTACATTGACACAGTGGTGTCAGTCTGCTCTTCCCTGTGTGCGTGACATTGACAGAGTGCGGTCAGTCTGCTCTTCCCTGGGTGCGTGACATTGACAGAGTGGGGTCAGTCTGCTCTTCCCTGGGTGTGTTACATTGACAGAGTGTGGTTTGTCTGCTCTTCCCTGGGTATGTTACATTGACCTGGCCAGGTCAATTGTCTGTTCCCTGGTTGTGTTACATTGACAGAGGGGGCTCAGTCTGCTCTTCCCTGGGTGTGTTACATTGACAGAGTGAGGTCAGTCTGCTCTTCCCTGGGTGTGTTACAATGACAGAGAGGGGTCAGTCTGCTCTTCCCTGGGTGTGTTACAATGACAGAGTTGGGTCAGCCTGCTCTTCCCAGAATGTGTTACATTGACAGAGTTAGGTCAGTCTGATCTTCCCTGGGTGTGAAACGTTGACAGAAAGGGGTCAGTCTGCTCTTCCCTGGGTGTTTTACATTGACAGAGTGGGGTCAGTCTGCTCTTCCCTGGGTGTGTTACATTGACAGAGTGAGTTCAGTCTGCTCTTCCCTGGGTGTGTTACATTGACAGAGTGACGTCATTCTGCTCTTCCCTGTGTGTGTTACAATGACAGAGAGGGGTCAGTCTGCTCTTCCCTGGGTGTGTTACAATGACAGAGTTGGGTCAGCCTGCTCTTCCCAGAATGTGTTACATTGACAGAGTTAGGTAAGTCTGTTCTTCCCTGGGTGTGAAACGTTGACAGAAAGGGGTCAGTCTGCTCTTCCCTGGGTGTTTTACATTGACAGAGTGGGGTCAGTCTGCTCTCCCCTGGGTGTGTTACATTGACAGAGTGGGGTCAGTCTGCTCTTCCCTGGGTGTGTTACATTGACAGGGTGGGATCAGTCTACTCTGCACTGGGTGTCTTACATTGACAGAGTGGGGTCAGTCTGCTCTTCCCTGGGTGTGTTACATTGACAGATTGGAGTCAGTCTGCTCTTCCCAGGGTGTGTTACATTGACAGAGTGGGGTCAGTCTGCTCTTCCCTGGGTGTGTTACATTGACAGAGTGCGGTCAGTGTGCTCTTCCCTGGGTGCCTGACATTGACAGAGTGGGGTCAGTCTGCTCTTCCCTGGGTGTGTTACATTGACAGAGTGGGGTCAGTCTGCTCTAACCTGGGTGCGTGACATTGACAGAGTGTGGTCAGTCTGCTCTTCCCTGTGTCTGTTATATTGACCGAGTGAGGTCAGTCTGCTTTTCCCTGGGTGTGTTACATTGCCAGAGTGGTGTCAGTTAGTTCTTCCCTGGGATTGTTACATTGACAGAGAGTGGTCAGTCTGCTCATCCCTGGGTGTGTTACAGTGGCAGAGTGGGGTCAGTCTGCCCTTCCCTGGGTGTGTTAAATTGACAGAGTGGGGTCAGTCTGCTCTTCCCTGGCTGGGTTATATTGGCAGAGTGGGGTCAGTCTACTCTTCCCTGGGTGTGTTTCATTGACAGAGGGGTGTCAGTCTGCTCTTCCCTGAGTGTGTTACATTGACAGAGTGGGGTCAGTCTGCTCTTCCCTGGGTGTGTTACATTGACAGAGTGGGGTCAGTGTGCACTTCCCTGGATGTTTTAAATTGACAGAGTGGGGTCAGTCTGCTCTTCCCTGGGAGTGTTACATTGACAGAGAGGGGTCAGTCTGCCCTTCCCTGGGTGTGTTACTTTGACAGGGTGGGGTCTGTCTGCTCTTCCCTGGGTGCGTGACATTGACAGAGTGGGGTCAGTCTGCTGTTCCCTGGGTGTGTTACATTTACAGAGTGGGGTCAGTCTGCTCTTCCCTGGGTGTGTTACATTGACAGAGAGGGGTCAGTTTGCTCTTCCCTGGATGTGTTCCATTGAATGTGTGGGGTCAGTCTGCTCTTCCCTCGGTGTGTTACATTGACACAGTGGGGTCAGTCTGCTCTTCCCTGGGTGTGTTACATTGACAGAGTGGGGTCAGTCTGCTCTTCCCTGGGTGTGTTACATTGACAGAGAGGGGTCAGTCTGCTCTTCCCTGGGTGTGTTACAATGACAGAGTGGGTTCAGTCTGCTCTTCCTTGGGTGTTTTACATTGACCGAGTGGGGTCAGTCTGCTCTTCCCGCGGTGTGTTACATTGACAGAGTTGGGTCAGTCTGATCTTCCCTGGGTGTATAACGTTGACAGAAAGGGGTCAGTCTGCTCTTCCCTGGGTGTGTTGCAATGACAGAGTGTGGTCAGTCTGCTCTTCCCTGTGTCTGTTATATTTGACCGGGTGAGGTCATTCTTCTCTTCCCTGGGTGTGTTACATTGCCAGAGTGGTTTCAGTCTGCTCTTCCCTGGGTGTGTTACATTGACAGAGAGGGGTCAGTCTGCTATTCCCTCGGTGGGTTACATTGAAAGTGTGGTGTCAGTCTGCTCTTCCCTGGGTGTGTCACATTGACACAGTGGGGTCAATCTGCTCTTCCCTGGGTGTGTTTCATTGACAGTGTGCGGTCAGTCTGCTCTTCCCTGGGTGCGTGACATTGACAGAGTGGGGTCAGTCTGCTCTTCCCTGGGTGTGTTACATTGACAGAGTGGGGTCAGTCTGCTCTTCCCTGGGTGTGTTACATTGACAGAGTGGGGTCAGTCTGCTCTTCCCTGGATGTGTTACATTGAATGTGTGGGGTCAGTCTGCTCTTCCCTGGGTGTGTTACATTGACACAGTGGGGTCAGTCTGCTCTTCCCTGCGTGCGTGACATTGACAGAGTGCGGTCAGTCTGCTCTTCCCTGTGTGCGTGACATTGACAGAGTGGGGTCAGTCTGCTCCTCCCTGGGTGTGTTACATTGACAGAGTGTGGTTAGTCTGCTCTTCCCTGGGTATGTTACATTGACCTAGCCAGGTCAATTGTCTGTTCCCTGGTTGTGTTACATTGACAGAGGGGGCTCAGTCTGCTCTTCCCTGGGTGTGTTACATTGACAGAGTGAGGTCAGTCTGCTCTTCCCTGGGTGTGTTACAATGACAGAGAGGGGTCAGTCTGCTCTTCCCTGGGTGTGTTACAATGACAGAGTTGGGTCAGCCTGCTCTTCCCAGAATGTGTTACATTGACAGAGTTAGGTCAGTCTGATCTTCCCTGGGTGTGAAACGTTGACAGAAAGGGGTCAGTCTGCTCTTCCCTGGGTGTTTTACATTGACAGAGTCGGGTCAGTCTGCTCTTCCCTGGGTGTGTTACAATGACAGAGTTGGGTCAGCCTGCTCTTCCCAGAATGTGTTACATTGACAGAGTTAGGTCAGTCTGATCTTCCCTGGGTGTGAAACGTTGACAGAAAGGGGTCAGTCTGCTCTTCCCTGGGTGTGGTACATTGACAGAGTGGGGTCCGTCTGCTCTTCCCTGTGTGTGTTACATTGACAGAGTGGGGTCAGTCTCCTCTTCCCTGCGTGAGTTACATTGACAGAGTGGGGTCAGTCTACTCTTCCCTGCGTGTGTTACATTGACAGAGTGCGGTCAGTCTGCTCTTCCCAGGGTGTGTTACATTGACAGAGTGGGGTCAGTCTGCTCCTCCCAGGGTATATTACATTGACAGAGTGGGGTCAGTCTGCTCTTCCTTGGGTGTGTTTCATTGACAGAGTGGGGTCAGTCTACCCTTCCCTGGGCGTGTTACATTGACAGAGTGGGGTCAGTCTGCTCGTCCCTGGGTGTGTTACAGTGACAGAGTGGGGTCAGTCTGCTCTTCCCAGGGTGCATTAGATTGACAGAGTGGGGTCAGTCTGCTCTTCCCTGGGTGGGTTACATTGACTGAGTGCGGTCAGTCTGCTCGTACCAGCGTCTGTGACATTGACAGAGTGGGGTCAGTCTGCTCTTCCATGGGTTTGTTACATTGACAGAGTGGGGTCAGTCTGCTCTTCCCTGGGTGTGTTACAGTGACAGAGTGGGGTCAGTCTGCTCTTCCCAGGGTGGGTTACATTGACAGATTGGGGTCAGTCTGCTCTTCCCAGGGTGTGTTACATTGACAGAGTGGGGTCAGTCTGCTCTTCCCTGGGTGTGTTACATTGACAGAGTGCGGTCAGTGTGTTCTTCCCTGGGTGCGTGACATTGACAGAGTGGGGTTAGTCTGCTCTTCCCTGGGTGTGTTACATTGACAGAGTGGGGTCAGTCTGCGCTTCCCTGGGTCCGTGACATTGACAGAGTGGGGTCAGTCTGCTCTTCCCTGGGTGTTTTACATTGACAGATTGGGGTCAGTCTGCTCTTCCCAGAATGTGTTACATTGACAGAGTTGGGTCAGTCTGATCTTCCCTGGGTGTGAAACGTTGACAGAAAGGGGGCAGTCTGCTCTTCCCTGCGTGTTTTACATTGACAGAGTGGGGTCAGTCTGCTCTTCCCTGGGTGTGTTACATTGACAGAGTGGGGTCAGTCTGCTCTTACCTGGGTGTGTTACATTGACAGAGTGGGGTCAGTCTGCTCTTCCCTGGGTGTGTTACATTGACAGAGTGTGGTCAGTCTACTCTTCACTGGGTGTCTTACATTGACAGAGTGGGGTCAGTCTGCTCTTCCCTGGGTGTGTTACATTGACAGAGTGGGGTCAGTCTGCTCCTCCCAGGGTGTGTTACATTGACAGAGTGTGGTCCGTCTGCTCTTCCCTGTGTGTTTTACATTGATAGAGTGGGGTCAGTCTACTCTTCCCTGCGTGTGTTACATTGACAGAGTGGGGTCAGTCTACTCTTCCCTGCGTGTGTTACATTGACAGAGTGCGGTCAGTCTGCTCTTCCCAGGGTGTGTTACATTGACAGAGTGGGGTCAGTCTGCTCCTCCCAGGGTATGTTACATTGACAGAGTGGGGTCAGTCTGCTCTTCCTTGGGTGTGTTTCATTGACAGAGTGGGGTCAGTCTACCCTTCCCTGGGCGTGTTACATTGACAGAGTGGGGTCAGTCTGCTCGTCCCTGGGTGTGTTACAGTGACAGAGTGGGGTCAGTCTGCTCTTCCCAGGGTGCATTAGATTGACAGAGTGGGGTCAGTCTGCCCTTCCCTGGGTGGGTTACATTGACTGAGTGCGGTCAGTCTGCTCTTACCAGCGTCTCTTACATTGACAGAGTGGGGTCAGTCTGCTCTTCCATGGGTATGTTACATTGACAAAGTGGGGTCAGTCTGCTCTTCCCTGGGTGTTACAGTGACAGAGTGGGGTCAGTCTGCTCTTGCCAGGGTGTATTACATTGACAGATTGGGGTCAGTCTGCTCTTCCCTGGGTGTTTTACATTGACAGAATGGGGTCAGTCTGCTCTTCCCTGGGTGTGTTACATTGACAGAGTGGGGTCAGTCTGCTCTTCCCTGGGTCTGTTACATTGACTGAGTGGGGTAAATCTGCTCTTCCCTGGCTGTGTTACATTGACAGAGAGGGGTCAGTCTGCTCTTCCCTGGGTGGGTTACATTGACCGAGTGCGGTCAGTCTGCTCTTCCCTGGATGTGTTACATTGAAAGTGTGGGGTCAGTCTGCTCTTCCCTGGGTGTGTTACGTTGACACAGTGGGATCAATCTGCTCTTCCCTGGGTGTGTTACATTGACAGAGTGCGGTCAGTCTGCTCTTCCCTGGGTGCGTGACATTGACAGAGTGGGGTCAGTCTGCTCTTCCCTGGGTGTGTTACATTGACAGAGTGGGGTCAGTCTGCCCTTCCCTGGGTGTGTTACATTGACAGAGTGAGGTCAGTCTGCTCTTCCCTGGGTTTGTTACATTGACAGAGTGGGGTAAATCTGCTCTTCCCTGGGTGTGTTACATTGACAGAGAGGGGTCAGTCTGCTCTTCCCTGGGTGGATTACATTGACCGAGTGCGGTCAGTCTGCTCTTCCCTGGATGTGTTACATTGAAAGTGTGGGGTCAGTCTGCTCTTCCCTGGATGTGTTACATTGACACAGTGGGATCAATCTGCTCTTCCCTGGGTGTGTTACATTGATAGAGTGCTGTCAGTCTGCTCTTCCCTGGGTGCGTGACATTGACAGAGTGGGGTCAGTCTGCTCTTCCCTGGGTGTGTTACATTGACAGAGTGGGGTTAGTCTGCTCTTCCCTGGGTATGTTACATTGACCGAGTGAGGTCAATCTTCTGTTCCCTGGGTGAGTTACATTGACAGATAGGGGTCAGTCTGCTCTTCCCTGGCTGTGTTACAATGACAGAGTGGGGTCAGACTGCTCTTCCTTGGGTGTGTTACATTGACAGAGTGGGGTTAGTCTGCTCTTCCCTGGGTGTGTTACATTGACAGAGTGGGGTCAGTCTGCTCTTCCCTGGGTGTGTTACATTGACAGAGTGGGGTTAGTCTGCTCTTGCCTGGGTATGTTACATTGACCGAGTGAGGTCAATCTTCTGTTCCCTGGGTGAGTTACATTGACAGAGAGGGGTCAGTCTCAGTCTGCTCTTCCCTGGGTGGGTTACATTGACAGAGTGGGGTCAGTCTGCTCTTCCCTGGGTGTGTTATATTGACAGAGTGGGGTCAATCTGCTCTTCCCTGGGTGGGTAACATTGACAGAGTGGGGTCAGTCTGCTCTTCCCTGGGTGTGTTTCATTGACAGAGTGGGGTCAGTTTGCTCTTCCCTGAGTGTGTTACTTTGACAGAGTGGGGTCAGTCTGCTCTTCCCTAGGTGAGTTACATTGAGATAGAGGGATCACTCTGGTCTCCCCTGGGTGTGTTACATTGACAGAGTTGGGTGAGTCTGCTCTTCCCTGGGTCTGTGATATTGACAGAGTGGAGTCAGTCTGCTCTTCCCTGGGTGTGTTACATTGACAGAGTGGGGTCAGTCTGCTTTTCCCTGGGTGTGTTACATTGACAGAGTGGGGTCAGTCTGCTCTTCCCTGGGTGAGTTACGTGGAGAGAGAGGGGTCAGTCTGCTCTCCCCTGGGTGTGTTACATTGACAGAGTGGGGTCAGTCTGCACTTCCCTGGGTGTGTTACATTGAAAGAGTGGGGTCAGTCTGCTCTTCCCTGGGTGAGTTACGTGGAGAGAGAGGGGTCAGTCTGCTCTCCCCTGGGTGTGTTACATTGACAGAGTGAGGTCAGTCTGCTCTTCCCTGAGTGTGTTACTTTGACAGAATGGGGTCAGTCTGCTCTTCCCTGGGTGTGTTACATGGAGGGAGAGGGGTCAGTCTGCTCTTCCCTGGGTGTGTTACATTGACAGGGTGGGGTCAGTCTGCTCTTCCCTGGGTGTGTTACATTGACAGAGTGGGGTCTGTCTGCACGTCCCCGAGTGTGTTACTTTGACAGAGTGGGGACAGTGTGCTCTTCCCTGGGTGTGTTACATTGACAGAGTGAGGTCAGTCTGCTCTTCCATGAGTGTGTTACTTTGACAGAGTGGGACAGTCTGCTCTTCCCTGAGTGTGGTACTTTGACAGAGTGGGGTCAGTCTGCTCTTCCCTTGGTGAGTTACATTGAGATAGAGAGGTCACTCTTGTCTCCCCTGGGTGTGTTACATTGACAAAGGGGGGGCAATCTTCTCTTCCCTGGGTGAGTTCCATTGACAGAGTGGGGTCAGTCTGCTCTTCCCTGTGTGTGTTACATTGACAGAATGGGGTCAGTCTGCTCTTCCCTGGGTGTGTTACATTGACAGAGTGAAGTCAGTCTGCTCTTCCCTGGGTGTGTTACAATGATAGAGTGGGGTTAGTCTGGTCTTCCCTGGGTGTGTTGCATTGACAGAGTGGGGTCAGTCTGCTCTTCCCAGAATGTGTTACATTGACAGAGTTGGGTCAGTCTGATCTTCCCTGGGTGTGTAACGTTGAAAGAAAGGGTCAGTCTGCTCTTCCCTGGGTGTGTTACATTGACAGAGTGAGGTTAGTCTGCTCTTCCCTGGGTGTGTTACATTGACAGAGTGGGGTCAGTCTACTCTTCCCTGTGTGTCTTACATTGACAGAGTGGGGTCAGTCTGCACTTCCCTGGGTGTGTTACATTGACAGAGTGGGGTCAGTCTGCTCTTCCCTGGATGTGTTATCCTGACAGAGTGGGGTCAGTCTACTCTTCCCTGGGTGCGTTACATTGACAGAGTGGGGTCAGTATGCTCTTCCCTGGGTGTGTTACATTGACAGAACAGGGTCCGTCTGCCTTTCCCTGGGTGTGTTACATTGACAATGGGGTTAGTCTGCTCTTACCTGGGTGTGTTACATTGACAGAGTGAGGTCAGTCTGCTCTTCCCTGGGTGTGTTACAATGACAGAGTGGGGTCAGTCTGCTCTTCCCAGGGTGTGTTACATTGACAGAGTGGGGTCAGTCTGCTCTTTCCTGGGTGTGTTACATTGACAGAGTTGGGACAGTCTGATGTTCCCTGGGTGTATAACGTTGAGAGACAGGGGTCAGTCTGCTCTTCCCTGGGTTTGTTACATTGACAGAGTGAACTCAGTCTGCTCTTCCCTGGGTGTGTTGCAATGACAGAGTGTGGTCTGTCTGCTCTTCCCTGTGTCTGTTATATTGACCGAGTGAGGTCAGTCTGCTTTTCCTTGGATGTGTTACATTGCCAGAGTGGTGTCATTTAGTTCTTCCCTGGGAGTGTTACATTGACAGAGAGTGGTCAGTCTGCTCATCCCTGGGTGTGTTACATTGGCAGAGTGGGGTCAGTCTGCCCTTCCCTGGGTGTGTTAAATTGACAGAGTGGGGTCAGTCTGCTCTTCCCTGGCTGGGTTATATTGGCAGAGTAGGGTCAGTCTACTCTTCCCTGGGTGTGTTTCATTGACAGAGGGGGGTCAGTCTGCTCTTCCCTGAGTGTGTTACATTGACAGGGTGGGGTCAGTCTGCTCTTCCCTGGGTGTGTTACATTGACAGAGTGGGGTCAGCGTGCACTTCCCTGGGTGTTTTAAATTGACAGAGTGGGGTCAGTCTGCTCTTCCCTGGGAGTGTTACATTGACAGAGTGGGGTCAGTCTGCCCTTCCCTGGGTGTGTTACTTTGACAGGGTGGGGTCAGTCTGCTCTTCCCTGGGTGCGTGACATTGACAGAGTGGGGTCAGTCTGCTGTTCCCTGGGTGTGTTACATTTACAGAGTGGGATCAGTCTGCTCTTCCCTGGGTGTGTTACATTGACAGAGAGGGGTCAGTCTGCTCTTCCCTGGATGTGTTCCATTGAATGTGTGGGGTCAGTCTGCTCTTCCCTTGGGTTTGTTACATTGACACAGTGGGGTCAGTCTGCTCTTCCCTGGGTGTGTTACATTGACAGAGTGGGGTCAGTCTGCTCTTCCCTGGGTGTGTTACATTGACAGAGAGGGGTCAGTCTGCTCTTCCCTGGGAGTGTTACAATGACAGAGTGGGGTCAGTCTGCTCTTCCTTGGGTGTTTTACATTGACCGAGTGGGGTCAGTCTGCTCTTCCCGAGGTGTGTTACATTGACAGAGTTGGGTCAGTCTGATCTTCCCTGGGGGTATAACGTTGACAGAAAGGGGACAGCCTGCTCTTCCCTGAGTGTGTTGCAATGACAGAGTGTGGTCAGTCTGCTCTTCCCTGGGTGCGTGACATTGACAGAGAGGGGTCAGTCTGCTCTTCCCTCGGTGGGTTACATTGAAAGTGTGCGGTCAGTCTGCTCTTCCCTGGGTGTGTTACATTGACACAGTGGGGTCAATCTGCTCTTCCCTGGGTGTGTTACATTGACAGTGTGCGGTCAGTCTGCTCTTCCCTGGGTGCGTGACATTGACAGAGTGGGGTTAGTCTGCTCTTCCCTGGGTGTGTTACATTCACAGAGTGGAGTCAGTCTGCTCTTCCCTGGGTGTGTTACATTGACAGAGAGGGGTCAGTCTGCTCTTCCCTGGATGTGTTACATTGAATGTGTGGGGTCAGTCTGCTCTTCCCTGGGTGTGTTACATTGACACAGTGGTGTCAGTCTGCTCTTCCCTGGGTGCGTGACATTGACAGAGTGCGGTCAGTCTGCTCTTCCCTGGGTGCGTGACATTGACAGAGTGGGGTCAGTCTGCTCTTCCCTGGGTGTGTTACATTGACAGAGTGGGGTCAGTCTGCTCTTCCCTGGGTGTGTTACATTGACAGAGTGGGGTCAGTCTGCTCTTCCCTGGGTGTGTTACATTGACCTAGCCAGGTCAATCGTCTGTTCCCTGGTTGTGTTACATTGACAGAGGGGGCTCAGTCTGCTCTTCCCTGGGTGTGTTACATTGACAGAGTGAGGTCAGTCTGCTCTTCACTGGGTGTGTTACAATGACAGAGAGGGGTCAGTCTGCTCTTCCCTGGGTGTGTTACAATGACAGAGTTGGGTAAGTCTGCTCTTTCCAGAATGTGTTACATTGACAGCGTTGGGTCAGTCTGATCTTCCCTGGGTGTGAAACGTTGACAGAAAGGGGTCAGTCTGCTCTTCCCTGGGTGTTTTACATTGACAGAGTGGGGTCAGTCTGCTCTTCACTGGCTGTGTTACATTGACAGAGTGGGTTCAGTCTGCTCTTCCCTGGGTGTGTTACATTGACAGAGTGAGGTCAGTCTGCTCTTCCCTGGGTTTGTTACATTGACAGAGTGGGGTCAGTCTACTCTTCACTGGGTGTCTTACATTGACAGAAAGGGGTCAGTCTGCTCTTCCCTGGGTGTGTTACATTGACAGAGTGGGGTCAGTCTGCTCCTCCCAGGGTTTGTTACATTGACAGAGTGGGTTCCGTCTGATCTTCCCTGTGTGTGTTACATTGACAGAGTGGTGTCAGTCTACTCTTTCCTGCGTGTGTTACATTGACAGAGTGGGGTCAGTCTACTCTTCCCTGCGTGTGTTACATTGACAGAGTGCGGTCAGTCTGCTCTTCCCAGGGTGTGTTACATTGACAGAGTGGGGTCAGTCTGCTCCTCCCAGGGTATGTTACATTGACAGAGTGGGGTCAGTCTGCTCTTCCTTGGGTGTGTTTCATTGACAGAGTGGGGTCAGTCTACCCTTCCCTGGGCGTGTTACATTGACAGAGTGGGGTCAGTCTGCTCTTCCCTGGGTGTGTTACAGTGACAGAGTGGGGTCAGTCTGCTCTTCCCAGGGTGCATTAGATTGACAGAGTGGGGTCAGTCTGCTCTTCCCTGGGTGGGTTACATTGACTGAGTGCGGTCAGTCTGCTCTTACCAGCGTCTGTTACATTGACAGAGTGGGGTCAGTCTGCTCTTCCATGTGTTTGTTACATTGACAAAGTGGGGTCAGTCTGCTCTTCCCTGGGTGTGTTACAGTGACAGAGTGGGGTCAGTCTGCTCTTGCCAGGGTGTGTTACATTGACAGATTGGGGTCAGTCTGCTCTTCCCAGGGTGTGTTACATTGACAGAGTGGGGTCAGTCTGCTCTTCCCTGGGTGTGTTACATTGACAGAGTGCGGTCAGTGTGCTCTTCCCTGGGTGCCTGACATTGACAGAGTGGGGTCAGTCTGCTCTTCCCTGGGTTTGTTACATTGACAGAGTGGGGTCAGTCTGCTCTAACCTGGGTGCGTGACATTGACAGAGTGTGGTCAGTCTACTGTTCCCTGTGTCTGTTATATTGACCGAGTGAGGTCAGTCTGCTTTTCCCTGGGTGTGTTACATTGCCAGAGTGGTGTCAGTTAGTTCTTCCCTGGGATTGTTACATTGACAGAGAGTGGTCAGTCTGCTCATCCCTGGGTGTGTTACAGTGGCAGAGTGGGGTCAGTCTGCCCTTCCCTGGGTGTGTTAAATTGACAGAGTGGGGTCAGTCTGCTCTTCCCTGGCTGGGTTATATTGGCAGAGTGGGGTCAGTCTACTCTTCCCTGGGTGTGTTTCATTGACAGAGGGGTGTCAGTCTGCTCTTCCCTGAGTGTGTTACATTGACAGAGTGGGGTCAGTCTGCTCTTCCCTGGGTGTGTTACATTGACAGAGTGGGGTCAGTGTGCACTTCCCTGGATGTTTTAAATTGACAGAGTGGGGTCAGTCTGCTCTTCCCTGGGAGTGTTACATTGACAGAGAGGGGTCAGTCTGCCCTTCCCTGGGTGTGTTACTTTGACAGGGTGGGGTCTGTCTGCTCTTCCCTGGGTGCGTGACATTGACAGAGTGGGGTCAGTCTGCTGTTCCCTGGGTGTGTTACATTTACAGAGTGGGATCAGTCTGCTCTTCCCTGGGTGTGTTACATTGACAGAGAGGGGTCAGTTTGCTCTTCCCTGGATGTGTTCCATTGAATGTGTGGGGTCAGTCTGCTCTTCCCTCGGTGTGTTACATTGACACAGTGGGGTCAGTCTGCTCTTCCCTGGGTGTGTTACATTGACAGAGTGGGGTCAGTCTGCTCTTCCCTGGGTGTGTTACATTGACAGAGAGGGGTCAGTCTGCTCTTCCCTGGGTGTGTTACAATGACAGAGTGGGTTCAGTCTGCTCTTCCTTGGGTGTTTTACATTGACCGAGTGGGGTCAGTCTGCTCTTCCCGCGGTGTGTTACATTGACAGAGTTGGGTCAGTCTGATCTTCCCTGGGTGTATAACGTTGACAGAAAGGGGTCAGTCTGCTCTTCCCTGGGTGTGTTGCAATGACAGAGTGTGGTCAGTCTGCTCTTCCCTGTGTCTGTTATATTTGACCGGGTGAGGTCATTCTTCTCTTCCCTGGGTGTGTTACATTGCCAGAGTGGTTTCAGTCTGCTCTTCCCTGGGTGTGTTACATTGACAGAGAGGGGTCAGTCTGCTCTTCCCTCGGTGGGTTACATTGAAAGTGTGGTGTCAGTCTGCTCTTCCCTGGGTGTGTCACATTGACACAGTGGGGTCAATCTGCTCTTCCCTGGGTGTGTTTCATTGACAGTGTGCGGTCAGTCTGCTCTTCCCTGGGTGCGTGACATTGACAGAGTGGGGTCAGTCTGCTCTTCCCTGGGTGTGTTACATTGACAGAGTGGGGTCAGTCTGCTCTTCCCTGGGTGTGTTACATTGACAGAGTGGGGTCAGTCTGCTCTTCCCTGGATGTGTTACATTGAATGTGTGGGGTCAGTCTGCTCTTCCCTGGGTGTGTTACATTGACACAGTGGTGTCAGTCTGCTCTTCCCTGTGTGCGTGACATTGACAGAGTGCGGTCAGTCTGCTCTTCCCTGGGTGCGTGACATTGACAGAGTGGGGTCAGTCTGCTCTTCCCTGGGTGTGTTACATTGACAGAGTGTGGTTTGTCTGCTCTTCCCTGGGTATGTTACATTGACCTGGCCAGGTCAATTGTCTGTTCCCTGGTTGTGTTACATTGACAGAGGGGGCTCAGTCTGCTCTTCCCTGGGTGTGTTACATTGACAGAGTGAGGTCAGTCTGCTCTTCCCTGGGTGTGTTACAATGACAGAGAGGGGTCAGTCTGCTCTTCCCTGGGTGTGTTACAATGACAGAGTTGGGTCAGCCTGCTCTTCCCAGAATGTGTTACATTGACAGAGTTAGGTCAGTCTGATCTTCCCTGGGTGTGAAACGTTGACAGAAAGGGGTCAGTCTGCTCTTCCCTGGGTGTTTTACATTGACAGAGTGGGGTCAGTCTGCTCTTCCCTGGGTGTGTTACATTGACAGAGTGAGTTCAGTCTGCTCTTCCCTGGGTGTGTTACATTGACAGAGTGACGTCATTCTGCTCTTCCCTGTGTGTGTTACAATGACAGAGAGGGGTCAGTCTGCTCTTCCCTGGGTGTGTTACAATGACAGAGTTGGGTCAGCCTGCTCTTCCCAGAATGTGTTACATTGACAGAGTTAGGTAAGTCTGTTCTTCCCTGGGTGTGAAACGTTGACAGAAAGGGGTCAGTCTGCTCTTCCCTGGGTGTTTTACATTGACAGAGTGGGGTCAGTCTGCTCTCCCCTGGGTGTGTTACATTGACAGAGTGGGGTCAGTCTGCTCTTCCCTGGGTGTGTTACATTGACAGGGTGGGATCAGTCTACTCTGCACTGGGTGTCTTACATTGACAGAGTGGGGTCAGTCTGCTCTTCCCTGGGTGTGTTACATTGACAGATTGGGGTCAGTCTGCTCTTCCCAGGGTGTGTTACATTGACAGAGTGGGGTCAGTCTGCTCTTCCCTGGGTGTGTTACATTGACAGAGTGCGGTCAGTGTGCTCTTCCCTGGGTGCCTGACATTGACAGAGTGGGGTCAGTCTGCTCTTCCCTGGGTGTGTTACATTGACAGAGTGGGGTCAGTCTGCTCTAACCTGGGTGCGTGACATTGACAGAGTGTGGTCAGTCTGCTCTTCCCTGTGTCTGTTATATTGACCGAGTGAGGTCAGTCTGCTTTTCCCTGGGTGTGTTACATTGCCAGAGTGGTGTCAGTTAGTTCTTCCCTGGGATTGTTACATTGACAGAGAGTGGTCAGTCTGCTCATCCCTGGGTGTGTTACAGTGGCAGAGTGGGGTCAGTCTGCCCTTCCCTGGGTGTGTTAAATTGACAGAGTGGGGTCAGTCTGCTCTTCCCTGGCTGGGTTATATTGGCAGAGTGGGGTCAGTCTACTCTTCCCTGGGTGTGTTTCATTGACAGAGGGGTGTCAGTCTGCTCTTCCCTGAGTGTGTTACATTGACAGAGTGGGGTCAGTCTGCTCTTCCCTGGGTGTGTTACATTGACAGAGTGGGGTCAGTGTGCACTTCCCTGGATGTTTTAAATTGACAGAGTGGGGTCAGTCTGCTCTTCCCTGGGAGTGTTACATTGACAGAGAGGGGTCAGTCTGCCCTTCCCTGGGTGTGTTACTTTGACAGGGTGGGGTCTGTCTGCTCTTCCCTGGGTGCGTGACATTGACAGAGTGGGGTCAGTCTGCTGTTCCCTGGGTGTGTTACATTTACAGAGTGGGGTCAGTCTGCTCTTCCCTGGGTGTGTTACATTGACAGAGAGGGGTCAGTTTGCTCTTCCCTGGATGTGTTCCATTGAATGTGTGGGGTCAGTCTGCTCTTCCCTCGGTGTGTTACATTGACACAGTGGGGTCAGTCTGCTCTTCCCTGGGTGTGTTACATTGACAGAGTGGGGTCAGTCTGCTCTTCCCTGGGTGTGTTACATTGACAGAGAGGGGTCAGTCTGCTCTTCCCTGGGTGTGTTACAATGACAGAGTGGGTTCAGTCTGCTCTTCCTTGGGTGTTTTACATTGACCGAGTGGGGTCAGTCTGCTCTTCCCGCGGTGTGTTACATTGACAGAGTTGGGTCAGTCTGATCTTCCCTGGGTGTATAACGTTGACAGAAAGGGGTCAGTCTGCTCTTCCCTGGGTGTGTTGCAATGACAGAGTGTGGTCAGTCTGCTCTTCCCTGTGTCTGTTATATTTGACCGGGTGAGGTCATTCTTCTCTTCCCTGGGTGTGTTACATTGCCAGAGTGGTTTCAGTCTGCTCTTCCCTGGGTGTGTTACATTGACAGAGAGGGGTCAGTCTGCTATTCCCTCGGTGGGTTACATTGAAAGTGTGGTGTCAGTCTGCTCTTCCCTGGGTGTGTCACATTGACACAGTGGGGTCAATCTGCTCTTCCCTGGGTGTGTTTCATTGACAGTGTGCGGTCAGTCTGCTCTTCCCTGGGTGCGTGACATTGACAGAGTGGGGTCAGTCTGCTCTTCCCTGGGTGTGTTACATTGACAGAGTGGGGTCAGTCTGCTCTTCCCTGGGTGTGTTACATTGACAGAGTGGGGTCAATCTGCTCTTCCCTGGATGTGTTACATTGAATGTGTGGGGTCAGTCTGCTCTTCCCTGGGTGTGTTACATTGACACAGTGGGGTCAGTCTGCTCTTCCCTGCGTGCGTGACATTGACAGAGTGCGGTCAGTCTGCTCTTCCCTGTGTGCGTGACATTGACAGAGTGGGGTCAGTCTGCTCCTCCCTGGGTGTGTTACATTGACAGAGTGTGGTTAGTCTGCTCTTCCCTGGGTATGTTACATTGACCTAGCCAGGTCAATTGTCTGTTCCCTGGTTGTGTTACATTGACAGAGGGGGCTCAGTCTGCTCTTCCCTGGGTGTGTTACATTGACAGAGTGAGGTCAGTCTGCTCTTCCCTGGGTGTGTTACAATGACAGAGAGGGGTCAGTCTGCTCTTCCCTGGGTGTGTTACAATGACAGAGTTGGGTCAGCCTGCTCTTCCCAGAATGTGTTACATTGACAGAGTTAGGTCAGTCTGATCTTCCCTGGGTGTGAAACGTTGACAGAAAGGGGTCAGTCTGCTCTTCCCTGGGTGTTTTACATTGACAGAGTCGGGTCAGTCTGCTCTTCCCTGGGTGTGTTACAATGACAGAGTTGGGTCAGCCTGCTCTTCCCAGAATGTGTTACATTGACAGAGTTAGGTCAGTCTGATCTTCCCTGGGTGTGAAACGTTGACAGAAAGGGGTCAGTCTGCTCTTCCCTGGGTGTGGTACATTGACAGAGTGGGGTCCGTCTGCTCTTCCCTGTGTGTGTTACATTGACAGAGTGGGGTCAGTCTCCTCTTCCCTGCGTGAGTTACATTGACAGAGTGGGGTCAGTCTACTCTTCCCTGCGTGTGTTACATTGACAGAGTGCGGTCAGTCTGCTCTTCCCAGGGTGTGTTACATTGACAGAGTGGGGTCAGTCTGCTCCTCCCAGGGTATATTACATTGACAGAGTGGGGTCAGTCTGCTCTTCCTTGGGTGTGTTTCATTGACAGAGTGGGGTCAGTCTACCCTTCCCTGGGCGTGTTACATTGACAGAGTGGGGTCAGTCTGCTCGTCCCTGGGTGTGTTACAGTGACAGAGTGGGGTCAGTCTGCTCTTCCCAGGGTGCATTAGATTGACAGAGTGGGGTCAGTCTGCTCTTCCCTGGGTGGGTTACATTGACTGAGTGCGGTCAGTCTGCTCGTACCAGCGTCTGTGACATTGACAGAGTGGGGTCAGTCTGCTCTTCCATGGGTTTGTTACATTGACAGAGTGGGGTCAGTCTGCTCTTCCCTGGGTGTGTTACAGTGACAGAGTGGGGTCAGTCTGCTCTTCCCAGGGTGGGTTACATTGACAGATTGGGGTCAGTCTGCTCTTCCCAGGGTGTGTTACATTGACAGAGTGGGGTCAGTCTGCTCTTCCCTGGGTGTGTTACATTGACAGAGTGCGGTCAGTGTGTTCTTCCCTGGGTGCGTGACATTGACAGAGTGGGGTTAGTCTGCTCTTCCCTGGGTGTGTTACATTGACAGAGTGGGGTCAGTCTGCGCTTCCCTGGGTCCGTGACATTGACAGAGTGGGGTCAGTCTGCTCTTCCCTGGGTGTTTTACATTGACAGATTGGGGTCAGTCTGCTCTTCCCAGAATGTGTTACATTGACAGAGTTGGGTCAGTCTGATCTTCCCTGGGTGTGAAACGTTGACAGAAAGGGGGCAGTCTGCTCTTCCCTGCGTGTTTTACATTGACAGAGTGGGGTCAGTCTGCTCTTCCCTGGGTGTGTTACATTGACAGAGTGGGGTCAGTCTGCTCTTACCTGGGTGTGTTACATTGACAGAGTGGGGTCAGTCTGCTCTTCCCTGGGTGTGTTACATTGACAGAGTGTGGTCAGTCTACTCTTCACTGGGTGTCTTACATTGACAGAGTGGGGTCAGTCTGCTCTTCCCTGGGTGTGTTACATTGACAGAGTGGGGTCAGTCTGCTCCTCCCAGGGTGTGTTACATTGACAGAGTGTGGTCCGTCTGCTCTTCCCTGTGTGTTTTACATTGATAGAGTGGGGTCAGTCTACTCTTCCCTGCGTGTGTTACATTGACAGAGTGGGGTCAGTCTACTCTTCCCTGCGTGTGTTACATTGACAGAGTGCGGTCAGTCTGCTCTTCCCAGGGTGTGTTACATTGACAGAGTGGGGTCAGTCTGCTCCTCCCAGGGTATGTTACATTGACAGAGTGGGGTCAGTCTGCTCTTCCTTGGGTGTGTTTCATTGACAGAGTGGGGTCAGTCTACCCTTCCCTGGGCGTGTTACATTGACAGAGTGGGGTCAGTCTGCTCGTCCCTGGGTGTGTTACAGTGACAGAGTGGGGTCAGTCTGCTCTTCCCAGGGTGCATTAGATTGACAGAGTGGGGTCAGTCTGCCCTTCCCTGGGTGGGTTACATTGACTGAGTGCGGTCAGTCTGCTCTTACCAGCGTCTCTTACATTGACAGAGTGGGGTCAGTCTGCTCTTCCATGGGTATGTTACATTGACAAAGTGGGGTCAGTCTGCTCTTCCCTGGGTGTTACAGTGACAGAGTGGGGTCAGTCTGCTCTTGCCAGGGTGTATTACATTGACAGATTGGGGTCAGTCTGCTCTTCCCTGGGTGTTTTACATTGACAGATTGGGGTCAGTCTGCTCTTCCCTGGGTGTGTTACATTGACAGAGTGGGGACAGTCTGCTCTTCCCTGGGTGTGTTACATTGACAGAGTGAGGTCAGTCTGCTCTACCCTGCGTGTATTACATTGACAGAGTGGGGTCAGTCTACTCTTCCCTGGGTGTCTTACATTGACAGAGTGGGGTCAGTCTGCTCTTCCCTGGGTGAGTTACATTGACAGAGTGGGGTCAGTCTGCTCTTCCCTGGGTGTGATATACTGACAGAGTGGGGTCAGTCTGCTCTTCCCTGGGTGATTTAAATTGACAGAGTGGGGTCATTCCGCTCTACCCTGGGTGCGTTACATTGACAGAGTGGGGTCAATCTTCTCTTCCCTGGGTGCGTTAAATTGACAGAGTGGGGTCAGTGTGTTCTTCCCTGAGTGTGTTACATTGACAGAGTGGGGTCAGTCTGCTCTTCCCTGGGTGGGTTACATTGACTGAGTGCGGTCAGTCTGCTCTTACCAGCGTCTGTTACATTGACAGAGTGGGGTCAGTCTGCTCTTCCATGGGTTTGTTACATTGACAAAGTGGGGTCAGTCTGCTCTTCCCTGGGTGTGTTACAGTGACAGAGTGGGGTCAGTCTGCTCTTGCCAGGGTGTGTTACATTGACAGATTGGGGTCAGTCTGCTCTTCCCAGGGTGTGTTACATTGACAGAGTGGGGTCAGTCTGCTCTTCCCTGGGTGTGTTACATTGACAGAGTGCGGTCAGTGTGCTCTTCCCTGGGTGCGTGACATTGACAGAGTGGGGTCAGTCTGCTCTTCCCTGGGTATGTTACATTGACAGAGTGGGGTCAGTCTGCTCTTCCCTGGGTGCATGACATTGACAGAGTGTGGTCAGTCTGCTCTTCCCTGTGTCTGTTATATTGACCGAGTGAGGTCAGTTTGCTTTTCCCTGGGTGTGTTACATTCCCAGAGTGGTGTCAGTTAGTTCTTCCCTGGGAGTGTTACATTGACAGAGAGTGGTCAGTCTGCTCATCCCTGGGTGTGTTACATTGGCAGAGTTGGGTCAGTCTGCCCTTCCCTGGGTGTGTTAAATTGACAGAGTGGGGTCAGTCTGCTCTTCCCTGGCTGGGTTATATTGGCAGAGTCGGGTCAGTCTACTCTTCCCTGGGTGTGTTTCATTGACAGAGGGGTGTCAGTCTGCTCTTCCCTGAGTGTGTTACATTGACAGGGTGGGGTCAGTCTGCTCTTCCCTTCATGTGTTCCATTGACAGAGTGGTGTCAGTCTGCTCTTCCCTGGGTGTGTTACATTGACAGAGTGGGGTCAGCGTGCACTTCCCTGGGTGTTTTAAATTGACAGAGTGGGGTCAGTCTGCTCTTCCCTGGGAGTGTTACATTGACAGAATTGGGTCAGTCTGCCCTTCCCTGGGTGTGTTACTTTGACAGTGTGGGGTCAGTCTGCACTTCCCTGGGTGCGTGACATTGACAGAGTGGGGTCAGTCTGCTTTTCCCTGGGTGTGTTACATTTACAGAGTGGGGTCAGTCTGCTCTTCCCTGGGTGTGTTATATTGACAGAGAGGGGTCAGTCTGCTCTTCCCTGGATGTGTTCCATTGAATGTGTGGGGTCAGTCTGCTCTTCCCTGAGTGTGTTACATTGACACAGTGGGGTCAGTCTGCTCTTCCCTGGGTGTGTTACATTGACAGAGTGGGGTCAGTCTGCTCTTCCCTGGGTGTGTTACATTGACAGAGAGGGGTCAGTCTGCTCTTCCCTGGGTGTGTTACAATGACAGAGTGGGGTCAGTCTGCTCTTCCTTGGGTGTTTTACATTGACCGAGTGGGGTCAGTCTGCTCTTCCCGCGGTGTGTTACATTGACAGAGTTGGGTCAGTCTGATCGTGCCTGGGTGTATAACGTTGACAGAAAGGGGTCAGTCTGCTCTTCCCTGGGTGTGTTGCAATGACAGAGTGTGGTCAGTCTGCTCTTCCCTGTGTCTGTTATATTTGACCGGGTGAGGTCAGTCTGCTCTTCCCTGGGTGTGTTACATTGCCAGAGTGGTTTCAGTCTGCTCTTGCCTGGGTGTGTTACATTGACAGAGAGGGGTCAGTCTGCTCTTCCCTCGGTGGGTTACATTGAAAGTGTGGGGTCAGTCTGCTCTTCCCTGGGTGTGTCACATTGACACAGTGGGGTCAATCTGCTCTTCCCTGGGTGTGTTACATTGACAGTGTGCGGTCAGTCTGCTCTTCCCTGGGTGTGTTACATTGACAGAGTGGGGTCAGTCTGCTCTTCCCTGGGTGTGTTACATTGACAGAGTGGGGTCAGTCTGCTCTTCCCTGGGTGTGTTACATTGACAGAGAGGGGTCAGTCTGCTCTTCCCTGGATGTGTTACATTGAATGTGTGGGGTAAGTCTGCTCTTCGCTGGGTGTGTTACATTGACACAGTGGGGTCAGTCTGCTCTTCCCTGGGTGCGTGACATTGACAGAGTGCGGTCAGTCTGCTCTTCCCTGGGTGCGTGACATTGACAGAGTGGGGTCAGTCTGTTCTTCCCTGGGTGTGTTACATTGACAGAGTGGGGTCAGTCTGCTCTTCCCTGGGTGTGTTACATTAACAGAGTGGGGTTCGTCAGCTCTTCCCTGGGTATGTTACATTGACCTAGCCAGGCCAATCGTCTGTTCCCTGGTTGTGTTACATTGACAGAGGGGGCTCAGTCTGCTCTTCCCAGAATGTGTCACATTGACAGAGTTGGGTCAGTCTGATCTTCCCTGGGTGTGAAACGTTGACAGAAAGGGGACGGTCTGCTCTTCCGTGGGTGTTTTACATTGACAGAGTGGGGTCAGTCTGCTCTTCCCTGGGTGTGTTACATTGACAGAGTGGGGTCAGTCTGCTCTTCCCTGGGTGTGTTACATTGACAGAGTGAGGTCAGTCTGCTCTTCCCTGGGTGTGTTACATTGACAGAGTGGGATCAGTCTTCTCTGCACTGGGTGTCTTACATTGACAGAGTGGGGTCAGTCTGCTCTTCCCTGGGTGTGTTACATTGACAGAGTGGGGTCAGTCTGCTCCTCCCAGGGTGTGTTACATTGACAGAGAGGGGTCCGTCTGCTCTTCCCTGTGTGTGTTACATTGACAGAGTTGGGTCAGTCTACTCTTCCGTGCGTGTGTTACATTGACAGAGTGGGGTCAGTCTACTCTTCCCTGCGTGTGTTACATTGACAGAGTGCGGTCAGTCTGCTCTTCCCAGGGTGTGTTACATTGACAGAGTGGGGTCAGTCTTCTCTTCCCTGGGTGTGTTACATTGACAGATTGGGGTCAGTCTGCTCTTCCCTGGGTGTGTTACAGTGACAGAGTGGGGTCAGTCTGCTCTTCACTGGGTGTGTTACATTGACAGATTGGGGTCAGTCTGCTCTTCCCAGGGTGTGTTACATTGACAGAGTGGGGTCAGTCTGCTCTTCCCTGGGTGTGTTACATTGACAGAGTGCGGTCAGTGTGCTCTTCCCTGGGTGCGTGACATTGACAGAGTGGGGTCAGTCTGCTCTTCCCTTGGTGCGTGACATTGACAGAGTGGGGTCAGTCTGCTCTTCCCTGGGTGTTTTACATTGACAGATTGGGGTCAGTCTGCTCTTCCCTGGGTGTGTTACATTGACAGAGTGGGGTCAGTCTGCTCTTCCCTGGGTGCGTGACATTGACAGAGTGGGGTCAGTCTGCTCTTCCCTGGGTGTTTTACATTGACAGATTGGGGTCAGTCTGCTCTTCCCTGGGTGTGTTACATTGACAGAGTGGGGACAGTCTGCTCTTCCCTGGGTGTGTTACATTGACAGAGTGAGATCAGTCTGCTCTACCCTGCGTGTATTACATTGACAGAGTGGGGTCAGTCTACTCTTCCCTGGGTGTCTTACATTGACAGAGTGGGGTCAGTCTGCTCTTCCCTGGGTGAGTTACATTGACAGAGTGGGGTCAGTCTGCTCTTCCCTGGGTGTGATATACTGACAGAGTGGGGTCAGTCTGCTCTTCCCTGGGTGATTTAAATTGACAGAGTGGGGTCATTCCGCTCTACCCTGGGTGCGTTACATTGAAAGAGGGGGGTCAATCTTCTCTTCCCTGGGTGCGTTACATTGACAGAGTGGGGTCAGTGTGTTCTTCCCTGAGTGTGTTACATTGACAGAGTGGGGTCAGTCTGCTCTTCCCTGGGTGTGTTACATTGACAGAGTGGGGTCAGTCTGCTCTTCCCTGGGTCTGTGCTATTGACAGAGTGGGGTCAGTCTGTTCTTCCCTGGGTGCGTTACATTGACAGAGTGGGGTCAGTCTGCTCTTCCCTGAGTGTGTTACATTGACAGAACAGGGTCCGTCTGCCTTTCCCTGGGTGTGTTACATTGACAGAGTGAGATTAGTCTGCTCTTCCCTGGGAGTGTTACATTGACAGATTGAGGTCCGTCTGCTCTTCCCTGGCTGTGTTACAATGACAGAGTGGGGTCAGTCTGTTCTTCCCTGGGTGTGTTACATTGACAGAGTGGGGTCACTCAGCTCTTCCCAGTGTGTGTTACATTGACAGAGTTGGGTCAGTCTGATCTTCCCTGGGTTTATAACGTTGAGAGAAAGGGGTCAGTCTGCTCTTCCCTGGGTGTGTTACATTGACAGAGAGAGGTCAGTCTGCTCTTCCCTGGGTGTGTTACATTGCCAGAGTGGTTTCAGTCTGCTCTTCCCTGGTTGTGTTACATTGACAGAGAGAGGTCAGTCTGCTCTTCCCTCGGTGGGTTACATTGAAAGTATGGGGTCAGTCTGCTCTTCCCTGGGTGTGTTACATTGACACAGTGGGGTCAATCTGCTCTTCCCTGGGTGTGTTACATTGACAGTTCGCGGTCAGTTTGCTCTTCCCTGGGTGCGTGACATTGACAGAGTGGGGTCAGTCTGCTCTTCCCTGGGTGTGTTACATTGACAGAGTGGGGTCAGTCTGCTCTTCCCTGGGTGTGTTACATTGACAGAGCGGGGTCAGTCTGCTCTTCCCTGGATGTGTTACATTGAAAGTGTGGGGTCAGTCTGCTCTTCCCTGGGTGTGTTACATTGACAGAGTGGGGTCAGTCTGCTTTCCCTGGGGACGTGACATTGACAGAGTGTGGTCAGTCTGCTCTTCCCTGGGTGCGTGACATTGACAGAGTGGGGTCAGTCTGCTCTTCCCTGGGTGTGTTACATTGACAGAGTGGGGTCAGTCTGCTCTTCCCTGGGTATGTTACATTGACCTAGCCAGGTCAATCTTCTGTTCCCTGGGTGTGTTACATTGACAGAGGGGGCTCAGTCTGCATTTCCCTGGGTGTGTTACATTGAGGATAGACAAGTCCCCCGGGCCTGACGGGATATATCCTAGGATTATGTGGGAAGCAAGAGAGGAAATTGCAGTACCGTTGGCAATGATCTTCTCGTCTTCACTGGCAACGGGGGTGGTACCAGGGGACTGGAGAGTAGCGAATGTTGTGCCCCTGTTCAAAAAAGGGAATAGGGATAACCCCGGGAATTACAGGCCAGTTAGTCTTACTTCTGTGGTAGGCAAAGTAATGGAAAGGGTACTGAGGGATAGGATTTACGAGTATCTGGAACGGCACTGCTTGATTAGGGACAGCCAGCACGGATTTGTGAAGGGTAGGTCTTGCCTTACAAGTCTTATTGAATTCTTCGAGGAGGTGACCAAGCATGTGGATGAGGGTAGAGCAGTGGATGTAGTGTACATGGATTTTAGTAAGGCATTTGATAAGGTTCCCCATGGTAGGCTTATGCGGAAAGTCAGGAGGCATGGGATAGAGGGAAATTTGGCCAATTGGATAGAAAACTGGCTAACCGGTCGAAGTCAGAGAGTGGTGGTAGATGGTAAATATTCAGCATGGAGTCCAGTTACAAGTGGAGTTCCGCAGGGATCAGTTCTGGGCCCTCTGCTGTTTGTAATTTTTATTAATGACTTAGATGAGGGAGTCGAAGGGTGGGTCAGTAAATTTGCAGATGATACAAAGATAGGTGGAGTTGTGGACAGTGAGGAGGGCTGTTGTCGGCTGCAGAGGGACTTAGATATGATGCAGAGCTGGGCTGAGGAGTGGCAGATGGAGTTCAACCCTGCCAAGTGTGAAGTTGTCCATTTTGGAAGAACAAATAAGAATGCGGAATACAGGGTTAATGGTAGGGTTCTTGGTCAGGTGGAGGAACAGAGGGATCTTGGGGTCTATGTACATAGATCTTTGAAGGTTGCCACTCAGGTGGATAGAGTTTGTAAGAAGGCCTATGGAGTATTATCGTTCATTAGCAGAGGGATTGAATTCAAGAGTCGTGAGGTGATGTTGCAGCTGTACAGGACTTTGGTTAGGCCACATTTGGAGTACTGTGTGCAGTTCTGGTCGCCTCACTTTAGGAAAGATGTGGAAGCTTTGGAGAGGGTGCAGAGAAGATTTACCAGGATGTTGCCTGGAATGGAGAGTAGGTCATACGAGGATAGGTTGAGAGTTCTCGGCCTTTTCTCGTTGGAACGGCGAAGGATGAGGGGTGACTTGATAGAGGTTTATAAGATGATCAGAGGAATAGATAGAGTAGACAGTCAGAAACTTTTTCCCCGGGTACAACAGAGTGTTACAAGGGGACATAAATTTAAGGTGAAGGGTGGAAGGTATAGGGGAGATGTCAGGGGTGGGTTCTTCACCCAGAGAGTGGTGGGGGCATGGAATGCGCTGCCCGTGGGAGTGGTAGAGTCAGATTCATTGGCGACCTTTAAGCGGCATTTGGATAGGTACATGGATGGGTGCTTAATCTAGGATAGAAGTTCGGCACAACATCGTGGGCCGAAGGGCCTGTTCTGTGCTGTATTGTTCTATGTTCTATGACAGAGTGAGGTCAGTCTGCTCTTCCCTGGGTGTGTTACAATGACAGAGAGGGGTCCGTCTGCTCTTCCCTGGGTGTGTTACAATGACAGAGTTGGGTCAGTCTGCTCTTCCCAGAATGTGTTACATTGACAGAGTTGGGTCAGTCTGATCTTCCCTGGGTGTGAAACGTTGACAGAAAGGGGTCAGTCTGCTCTTCCCTGGGTGTTTTACATTGACAGAGTGGGGTCAGTCTGCTCTTCCCTGGGTGTGTTACATTGACAGAGTGGGGTCAGTCTGCTCTTCCCTGGGTGAGTTACATTGACAGAGTGGGGTCAGTCTGCTCTTCCCAGGGTGGGTTACATTGACTGAGTGCGGTCAGTCTGCTCTTCCCTGCGTCTGTTACATTGACAGAGTGGGGTCAGTCTGCTCTTCTCTGGGTTTGTTACATTGACAGAGTGGGGTCAGTCTGCTCTTCCCTGGGTGTGTTACAGTGACAGAGTGGGTTCAGTCTTCTCTTTCCAGGGTGTGTTACATTGACAGAGTGGGGACAGACTGCTCTTCCCTGGGTGTGTTACATTGACAGAGTGCAGTCAGTGTGCTCTTCCCTGGGTGCGTGAGATTGACAGAGTGGGGTCAGTCTGCTCTTCCCTGGGTGTGTTACATTGACAGAGTGGGGTCAGTCTGTTCTTCCCTGGGTGCGTGACATTGACAGAGTGGGGTCAGTCTGCTCTTCACTGGGTGTGTTACATTGACAGAGTGGGGACAGTCTGCTCTTCCCTGGGTGTGTGACATTGACAGAGTTAGGTCAGTCTGCTCTACCCTGGGTGTATTACATTGACAGAGTGGGGTCACTCTACTCTTCCCTGGGTGTGTTACATTGACAGAGTGGGGTCAGTCTGATCTTCCCTGGGTGTGTTACATTGACAGAGTGGGGTCACTCTACTCTTCCCTGGGTGTGATATACTGACAGAGTGGGGTCAGTCTGCTCTTCCCTGGCTGTGTTACATTGACAGAGTGGGGTCAGTCTGCTCTTTTATGGGTGGGTTACATTGACAGAGTGGGGTCAGTCTGCTCTTCCCTGGGTGTGATATACTGACAGAGTGGGGTCAGTCTGCTCTTCCCTGGGTGTGTTACATTGACACAGTGGGGTCATCTGCTCTTCCCTGGGTGTGTTACATTGACACAGTGGGGTCAGTCTGCTCTTCCCTGGCTGTGTTACATTGACAGAGTGGGGTCAGTCTGCTCTTTTATGGGTGGGTTACATTGACAGAGTGGGGTCAGTCTGCTCTTCCCTGGGTGTGTTACACTGTCAGAGTGGGGTCAGTCTGCTCTTCCCTGGGTGTGATATACTGACAGAGTGGGGTCAGTCTGCTCTTCCCTGGGTGTGTTACATTGACACAGTGGGGTCAGTCTGCTCTTCCCTGGCTGTGTTACATTGACAGAGTGGGGTCAGTCTGCTCTTTTATGGGAGGGTTACATTGAATGAGTGGGGTCAATCTGCTCTTCCCTGGGTGTTTTATATTGACAGAGTGGTGTCAGTCTGTTCTTCCCTGGGTGTGTTACATTGACAGAGTGGGTTCAGTCTGCTCTTCCCTGGGTGTGTTACATTGACAGAGTGGGGACAGTCCTTTCTCGCAGGGTTTTTTACTTTGACAGAGTGGGGTCAGTCTGCTCTTCCCTTGCTGTGTTACAATGACAGAGTGTGGTCAGTCTGCTCTTCCCAGGGCGTGTCACATTGACAGATTGGGGTCCGTCTGCTCTTCCCAGGGTGTGTTACATTGACAGAGTGGGGTCAGTCTGCTCTTCCCTGGGTGTGTTACATTGACAGAGTGCGGTCAGTGTGCTCTTCCCTGGGTGCGTGACATTGACAGAGTGGGGTCAGTCTGCTCTTCCTGGGTGTGTTACATTGACAGAGTGGGGTCAGTCTGCTCTTCCCTGGGTGTGTGACATTGACAGAGTGGGGTCAGTCTGCTCTTCCATGGGTGTTTAACATTGACAGATTGGGGTCAGTCTGCTCTTCCCTGGGTGTGTTACATTGACAGAGTGGGGACAGTCTGCTCTTCCCTGGGTGTGTTACATTGACAGAGTGAGGTCAGTCTGCTCTACCCTGGGTGTATTACATTGACAGAGTGGGGTCAGTCTACTCTTCCCTGGGTGTCTTACATTGACAGAGTGGGGTCAGTCTGCTCTTCCCTGGGTGAGTTACATTGACAGAGTGGTGTCAGTCTGCTCTTCCCTGGGTGTGATATACTGACAGAGTGGGGTCAGTGTGTTCTTCCCTGAGTGTGTTACATTGACAGAGTGGGGTCAGTCTGCTCTTCCCTGGGTGTGTTACATTGACAGAGTGGGGTCAGTCTGCTCTTCCCTGGGTCTGTGATATTGACAGAGTGGGGTCAGTCTGCTCTTCCCTGGGTGCGTTACATTGACAGAGTGGGGTCAGTATGCTCTTCCCTGGGTGTGTTACATTGACAGAACAGGGTCCGTCTGACTTTCCCTGGGTGTGTTACATTGACAGATTGAGGTCCGTCTGCTCTTCCCTGGGTGTGTTACAATGACAGAGTGGGGTCAGTGTGCTCTTCCCTGGGTGTGTTACATTGACAGAGTGGGGTCAGTCTGTTCTTCCCAGGGCGTGTCACATTGACAGAGTTGGTTCAGTCTGCTCTTTTATGTGTGGGTTACATTGACAGAATGAATTCAGTCTGCTCTTCCCTGGTTGTGTTACATTGACAGAGTGAGTTCAGTCTGCACTTCCCTGGGTGTGTTACATTGACAGAGTGGGGTCAGTCTGCTCTTCCCTGGGTGTGTTACATTGACAGAGTGAGGTCCGTCTGCTCTTCCCTGGGTTTGTTACATTGACAGAGTGGGGTCAGTCTTCTCTTCCCTGGGTGTGTTACATTGACAGATTGGGGTCAGTCTGCTGTTCCCTGAGTGTGTTACATTGACAGAGTGGGGTCAGTCTGTTCTTCCTTGGGTGTGTTGAATTGACTGTGTTGGGTCAGTCTGCTCTTCCTTGGGTGTGTTACATTGACAGAGTGGCGTCAGTCTGTTCTTCCCTGGGAGTGTAACAGTGACAGGGTGGTGTCAGTCTGCTCTCCCCTGGGTGTGTTCCATTGACAGAGTGGGGTCAGTCTGCTCTTCCCTGGGTGTGTTAAATTGACAGAGTGGGGTCAGTCTGTTCTTCCCTTGGTGTGTTACATTGACAGAGTGGTATCTGTCTGCTCTTCCCTGGGTGTGTTACATTGACAGAGTGGGGTCAGTCTGTTCTCCCATTGTGTGTTACATTGACAGAGTGGGGTCAGTCTGCTCTTCCCTGGGTGCGTGAGATCGACAGAGTGGGGTCAGTCTGCTCTTCCCTGGGTGTGTTACATTGACAGAGTGGGGTCAGTCTGTTCTTCCCTGGGTGCGTGACATTGACAGAGTGGGGTCAATAAGCTCTTCCCTCGGTGTTTTACATTGACAGAGTGGGGTCAGTCTGCTCTTCACTGGGTGTGTTACATTGACAGAGTAGGGACAGTCTGCTCTTCCCTGGGTGTGTTACATTGACAGAGTGAGGTCAGTCTGCTCTACCCTGGGTGTATTACATTGACAGAGTGGGGTCACTCTACTCTTCCCTGGGTTTGTTACATTGACAGAGTGGGGTCAGTCTGATCTTCCCTGGGTGTGTTACATTGACAGAGTGGGGTCAGCCTGCTCTTCCCTGGGTGTGATATACTGACAGAGTGGGGTCAGTCTGCTCTTCCCTGGGTGTGTTACATTGACACAGTGGGGTCAGTCTGCTCTTCCCTGGCTGTGTTACATTGTCAGAGTTGGTTTCAGTCTGCTCTTTTATGGGTGGGTTACATTGACAGAGTGGGGTCAGTCTGCTCTTCCCTGGGTGGGTTACATTGTCAGAGTGGGGTCAGTCTGCTCTTCCCTGGGTGTGATATACTGACAGAGTGGGGTCAGTCTGCTCTTCCCTGGGTGTGTTACATTGACACGGTGGGGTCAGTCTGCTCTTCCCTGGCTGTGTTACATTGACAGAGTGGGTTCAGTCTGCTCTTTTATGGGAGGGTTACATTGACTGAGTGGGGTCAATCTGCTCTTCCCTGGGTGTTTTATATTGACAGAGTGGTGTCAGTCTGTTCTTCCCTGGGTGTGTTACATTGACAGAGTGGGTTCAGTCTGCTCTTCCCTTGCTGTGTTACAATGACAGAGTGTGGTCAGTCTGCTCTTCCCAGGGCGTGTCACATTGACAGAGTGGGTTCAGTCTGCTCTTTTATGTGTGGGTTCCATTGACAGAATGAATTCAGTCTGCTCTTCCCTGCGTGTGTTGCATTGACAGAGAGGGGTCAGTCTGATCTTCCCTGGTTGTGTTACATTGACAGAGTGAGTTCAGTCTGCTCTTCCCTGGGTGTGTTACATTGACAGAGTGGGATCAGTCTGCTCTTCCCTGGGTGTGTTACATTGACAGAGTGAGGTCCGTCTGCTCTTCCCTGGGTTTGTTACATTGACATAGTGGGGTCAGTCTTCTCTTCCCTGGGTGTGTTACATTGACAGATTGGGGTCAGTCTGCTCTTCCCTGAGTGTGTTACATTGACAGAGTGGCGTCAGTCTGTTCTTCCCTGGGAGTGTTACAGTGACAGGGTGGTGTCAGTCTGCTCTCCCCTGGGTGTGTTCCATTGACAGAGTGGGGTCAGTCTGCTCTTCCCTGGGTGTGTTAAATTGACAGAGTGGGGTCAGTCTGTTCTTCCCTTGGTGTGTTACATTGACAGATTGGTATCTGTCTGCTCTTCCCTGGGTGTGTTACATTGACAGAGTGGGGTCAGTCTGTTCTCCCATTGTGTGTTACATTGACAGAGTGGGGTCAGTCTGCTCTTCCCTGGGTGTGTTACAATGACAGAGTGGGGTCAATGTGCACTTCACTGGGTGTGTTACATTGACAGAGTGGGGTAAGTCTGCTGTTCACTGTGTGAGTAACTTTGCAGAAGAGGTCATTCTGCTCTTCTCTGGGTGTGTTACAGTGGCAGAGTGGGGTCAGTCTGCTCTTCCCAGGGTGTGTTACATTGACAGATTGGGGTCCGTCTGCTCTTCCCAGGGTGTGTTACATTGACAGAGTGGGGTCAGTCTGCTCTTCCCTGGGTGTGTTACATTGACAGAGTGCGGTCAGTGTGCTCTTCCCTGGGTGCGTGACATTGACAGAGTGGGGTCAGTCTGCTCTTCCCTGGGTGTGTTACATTGACAGAGTGGGATCAGTCTGCTCTTCCCTGGGTGTGTGACATTGACAGAGTGGGGTCAGTCTGCTCTTCCATGGGTGTTTAACATTGACAGATTGGGGTCAGTCTGCTCTTCCCTGGGTGTGTTACATTGACAGAGTGGGGACAGTCTGCTCTTCCCTGGGTGTGTTACATTGACAGAGTGAGGTCAGTCTGCTCTACCCTGGGTGTATTACATTGACAGAGTGGGGTCAGTCTACTCTTCCCTGGGTGTCTTACATTGACAGAGTGGGGTCAGTCTGCTCTTCCCTGGGTGAGTTACATTGACAGAGTGGGGTCAGTCTGCTCTTCCCTGGGTGTGATATACTGACAGAGTGGGGTCAGTCTGCTCTTCCCTGGTTGATTTAAATTGACAGAGTGGGGTCATTCCGCTATACCCTGTGTGCGTTACATTGAAAGAGGGGTGTCAATCTTTTCTTCCCTGGGTGCGTTACATTGACAGAGTGGGGTCAGTGTGTTCTTCCCTGAGTGTGTTACATTGACAGAGTGGGGTCAGTCTGCTCTTCCCTGGGTGTGTTACATTGACAGAGTGGGGTCAGTCTGCTCTTCCCTGGGTCTGTGATATTTACAGAGTGGGGTCAGTCTGCTCTTCCCTGGGTGCGTTACATTGACAGAGTGGGGTCAGTATGCTCTTCCCTGGGTGTGTTTCATTGACAGAACAGGGTCCGTCTGACTTTCCCTGGGTGTGTTACATTGACAGATTGAGGTCCGTCTGCTCTTCCCTGGGTGTGTTACAATGACAGAGTGGGGTCAGTCTGCTCTTCCCTGGGTGTGTTACATTGACAGAGTGGTGTCAGTCTGCTCTTCCCAGGGCGTGTCACATTGACAGAGTGGGTTCAGTCTGCTCTTTTATGTGTGGGTTACATTGACAGAATGAATTCAGTCTGCTCTTCCCTGGTTGTGTTACATTGACAGAGTGAGTTCAGTCTGCACTTCCCTGGGTGTGTTACATTGACAGAGTGTGGTCAGTCTGCTCTTCACTGGGTGTGTTACATTGACAGAGTGCGGTCAGTCTGTTCTTCCTTGGGTGTGTTGAATTGACTGTGTTGGGTCAGTCTGCTCTTCCTTGGGTGTGTTACATTGACAGAGTGGCGTCAGTCTGTTCTTACCTGGGAGTGTTACAGTGACAGGGTGGTGTCAGTCTGCTCTCCCCTGGGTGTGTTCCATTGACAGAGTGGGGTCAGTCTGCTCTTCCCTGGGTGTGTTAAATTGACAGAGTGGGGTCAGTCTGTTCTTCCCTTGGTGTGTTACATTGACAGAGTGGTATCTGTCTGCTCTTCCCTGGGTGTGTTACATTGACAGAGTGGGGTCAGTCTGTTCTCCCATTGTGTGTTACATTGACAGAGTGGGGTCAGTCTGCTCTTCCCTGGGTGTGTTACAATGACAGAGTGGGGTCAATGTGCACTTCACTGGGTGGGTTACATTGACAGAGTGGGGTAAGTCTGCTGTTCACTGTGTGAGTAACTTTGCAGAAGAGGTCATTCTGCTCTTCTCTGGGTGTGTTACAGTGGCAGAGTGGGGTCAGTCTGCTCTTCCCAGGGTGTGTTACATTGACAGATTGGGGTCCGTCTGCTCTTCCCAGGGTGTGTTACATTGACAGAGTGGGGTCAGTCTGCTCTTCCCTGGGTGTGTTACATTGACAGAGTGCGGTCAGTGTGCTCTTCCCTGGGTGCGTGACATTGACAGAGTGGGGTCAGTCTGCTCTTCCCTGGGTGTGTTACATTGACAGAGTGGGATCAGTCTGCTCTTCCCTGGGTGTGTGACATTTACAGAGTGCGGTCAGTCTGCTCTTCCATGGGTGTTTAACATTGACAGATTGGGGTCAGTCTGCTCTTCCCTGGGTGTGTTACATTGACAGAGTGGGGACAGTCTGCTCTTCCCTGGGTGTGTTACATTGACAGAGTGAGGTCAGTCTGCTCTACCCTGGGTGTATTACATTGACAGAGTGGGGTCAGTCTACTCTTCCCTGGGTGTCTTACATTGACAGAGTGGGGTCAGTCTGCTCTTCCCTGGGTGAGTTACATTGACAGAGTGGGGTCAGTCTGCTCTTCCCTTGGTGTGATATACTGACAGAGTGGGGTCAGTCTGCTCTTCCCTGGTTGATTTAAATTGACAGAGTGGGGTCATTCCGCTATACCCTGGGTGCGTTACATTGACAGAGGGGTGTCAATCTTTTCTTCCCTGGGTGCGTTACATTGACAGAGTGGGGTCAGTGTGTTCTTCCCTGAGTGTGTTACATTGACAGAGTGGGGTCAGTCTGCTCTTCCCTGGGTGTGTTACATTGACAGAGTGGGGTCAGTCTGCTCTTCCCTGGGTCTGTGATATTGACAGAGTGGGGTCAGTCTGCTCTTCCCTGGGTGCGTTACATTGACAGAGTGGGGTCAGTATGCTCTTCCCTGGGTGTGTTACATTGACAGAACAGGGTCCGTCTGACTTTCCCTGGGTGTGTTACATTGACAGATTGAGGTCCGTCTGCTCTTCCCTGGGTGTGTTACAATGACAGAGTGGGGTCAGTCTGCTCTTCCCTGGGTGTGTTGCATAGACAGAGTGGTGTCAGTCTGCTCTTCCCAGGGCGTGACACATTGACAGAGTGGGTTCAGTCTGCTCTTTTATGTGTGGGTTACATTGACAGAATGAATTCAGTCTGCTCTTCCCTGGTTGTGTTACATTGACAGAGTGAGTTCAGTCTGCACTTCCCTGGGTGTGTTACATTGACAGAGTGGGGTCAGTCTGCTCTTCCCTGGGTGTGTTACATTGACAGAGTGAGGTCCGTCTGCTCTTCCCTGGGTTTGTTACATTGACAGAGTGGGGTCAGTCTTCTCTTCCCTGGGTGTGTTACATTGACAGATTGGGGTCAGTCTGCTCTTCCCTGAGTGTGTTACATTGACAGAGTGGGGTCAGTCTGTTCTTCCTTGGGTGTGTTGAATTGACTATGTTGGGTCAGTCTGCTCTTCCTTGGGTGTGTTACATTGACAGAGTGGCGTCAGTCTGTTCTTCCCTGGGAGTGTAACAGTGACAGGGTGGTGTCAGTCTGCTCTCCCCTGGGTGTGTTCCATTGACAGAGTGGGGTCAGTCTGCTCTTCCCTGGGTGTGTTAAATTGACAGAGTGGGGTCAGTCTGTTCTTCCCTTGGTGTGTTACATTGACAGAGTGGTATCTGTCTGCTCTTCCCTGGGTGTGTTACATTGACAGAGTGGGGTCAGTCTGTTCTCCCATTGTGTGTTACATTGACAGAGTGGGGTCAGTCTGCTCTTCCCTGGGTGCGTGAGATCGACAGAGTGGGGTCAGTCTGCTCTTCCCTGGGTGTGTTACATTGACAGAGTGGGGTCAGTCTGTTCTTCCCTGGGTGCGTGACATTGACAGAGTGGGGTCAGTCAGCTCTTCCCTCGGTGTTTTACATTGACAGAGTGGGGTCAGTCTGCTCTTCACTGGGTGTGTTACATTGACAGAGTGGGGACAGTCTGCTCTTCCCTGGGTGTGTTACATTGACAGAGTGAGGTCAGTCTGCTCTACCCTGGGTGTATTACATTGACAGAGTGGGGTCACTCTACTCTTCCCTGGGTGTGTTACATTGACAGAGTGGGGTCAGTCTGATCTTCCCTGGGTGTGTTACATTGACAGAGTGGGGTCAGCCTGCTCTTCCCTGGGTGTGATATACTGACAGAGTGGGGTCAGTCTGCTCTTCCCTGGGTGTGTTACATTGACACAGTGGGGTCAGTCTGCTCTTCCCTGGCTGTGTTACATTGACAGAGTTGGTTTCAGTCTGCTCTTTTATGGGTGGGTTACATTGACAGAGTGGGGTCAGTCTGCTCTTCCCTGGGTGTGATATACTGACAGAGTGGGGTCAGTCTGCTCTTCCCTGGGTGTGTTACATTGATACAGTGGGGTCAGTCTGCTCTTCCCTGGCTGTGTTACATTGACAGAGTGGGGTCAGTCTGCTCTTTTATGGGTGGGTTACATTGACAGAGTGGGGTCAGTCTGCTCTTCCCTGGGTGGGTTACATTGTCAGAGTGGGGTCAGTCTGCTCTTCCCTGGGTGTGATATACTGACAGAGTGGGGTCAGTCTGCTCTTCCCTGGGTGTGTTACATTGACACAGTGGGGTCAGTCTGCTCTTCCCTGGCTGTGTTACATTGACAGAGTGGGGTCAGTCTGCTCTTTTATGGGAGGGTTACATTGACTGAGTGGGGTCAATCTGCTCTTCCCTGGGTGTTTTATATTGACAGAGTGGGGTCAGTCTGTTCTTCCCTGGGTGTGTTACATTGACAGAGTGGGTTCAGTCTGCTCTTCCCTGGGTGTGTTACATTGACAGAGTGGGGACAGTCCTTTCTCCCAGGGTTTGTTACATTGACAGAGTGGGGTCAGTCTGCTCTTCCCTTGCTGTGTTACAATGACAGAGTGTGGTCAGTCTGCTCTTCCCAGGGCGTGTCACATTGACAGAGTGGGTTCAGTCTGCTCTTTTATGTGTGGGTTACATTGACAGAATGAATTCAGTCTGCTCTTCCCTGCATGTGTTGCATTGACAGAGTGGGGTCAGTCTGATCTTCCCTGGTTGTGTTACATTGACAGAGTGAGTTCAGTCTGCTCTTCCCTGGGTGTGTTACATTGACAGAGTGGGATCAGTCTGCTCTTCCCTGGGTGTGTTACATTGACAGAGTGAGGTCCGTCTGCTCTTCCCTGGGTTTGTTACATTGACATAGTGGGGTCAGTCTTCTCTTCCCTGGGTGTGTTACATTGACAGATTGGGGTCAGTCTGCTCTTCCCTGAGTGTGTTACATTGACAGAGTACGGTCAGTCTGTTGTTCCTTGGGTGTGTTGAATTGACTGTGTTGGGTCAGTCTGCTCTTCCTTGGGTGTGTTACATTGACAGAGTGGCGTCAGTCTGTTCTTCCCTGGGAGTGTTACAGTGACAGGGTGGTGTCAGTCTGCTCTTCCCTGGGTGTGTTACAATGACAGAGTGGGGTCAATGTGCACTTCACTGGGTGGGTTACATTGACAGAGTGGGGTAAGTCTGCTGTTCACTGTGTGAGTAACTTTGCAGAATAGGTCATTCTGCTCTTCTCTGGGTGTGTTACAGTGGCAGAGTGGGGTCAGTCTGCTCTTCCCAGGGTGTGTTACATTGACAGATTGGGGTCCGTCTGCTCTTCCCAGGGTGTGTTACATTGACAGAGTGGGGTCAGTCTGCTCTTCCCTGGGTGTGTTACATTGACAGAGTGCGGTCAGTGTGCTCTTCCCTGGGTGCGTGACATTGACAGAGTGGGGTCAGTCTGCTCTTCCCTGGGTGTGTTACATTGACAGAGTGGGATCAGTCTGCTCTTCCCTGGGTGTGTGACATTGACAGAGTGGGGTCAGTCTGCTCTTCCATGGGTGTTTAACATTGACAGATTGGGGTCAGTCTGCTCTTCCCTGGGTGTGTGACATTGACAGAGTGGGGTCAGTCTGCTCTTCCATGGGTGTTTAACATTGACAGATTGGGGTCAGTCTGCTCTTCCCTGGGTGTGTTACATTGACAGAGTGGGGACAGTCTGCTCTACCCTGGGTGTATTACATTGACAGAGTGGGGTCAGTCTACTCTTCCCTGGGTGTCTTACATTGACAGAGTGGGGTCAGTCTGCTCTTCCCTGGGTGAGTTACATTGACAGAGTGGGGTCAGTCTGCTCTTCCCTGGGTGTGATATACTGACAGAGTGGGGTCAGTCTGCTCTTCCCTGGTTGATTTAAATTGACAGAGTGGGGTCATTCCGCTATACCCTGGGTGCGTTACATTGACAGAGGGGTTTCAATCTTTTCTTCCCTGTGTGCGTTACATTGACAGAGTGGGGTCAGTGTGTTCTTCCCTGAGTGTGTTACATTGACAGAGTGGGGTCAGTCTGCTCTTCCCTGGGTGTGTTACATTGACAGAGTGGGGTCAGTCTGCTCTTCCCTGGGTCTGTGATATTGACAGAGTGGGGTCAGTCTGCTCTTCCCTGGGTGCGTTACATTGACAGAGTGGGGTCAGTATGCTCTTCCCTGGGTGTGTTACATTGACAGAACAGGGTCCGTCTGACTTTCCCTGGGTGTGTTACATTGACAGATTGAGGTCCGTCTGCTCTTCCCTGGGTGTGTTACAATGACAGAGTGGGGTCAGTCTGCTCTTCCCTGGGTGTGTTGCATTGACAGAGTGGTGTCAGTCTGCTCTTCCCAGGGCGTGTCACATTGACAGAGTGGGTTCAGTCTGCTCTTTTATGTGTGGGTTACATTGACAGAATGAATTCAGTCTGCTCTTCCCTGGTTGTGTTACATTGACAGAGTGAGTTCAGTCTGCACTTCCCTGGGTGTGTTACATTGACAGAGTGGGGTCAGTCTGCTCTTCCCTGGGTGTGTTACATTGACAGAGTGAGGTCCGTCTGCTCTTCCCTGGGTTTGTTACATTGACAGAGTGGGGTCAGTCTTCTCTTCCCTGGGTGTGTTACATTGACAGATTGGGGTCAGTCTGCTCTTCCCTGAGTGTGTTACATTGACAGAGTGGGGTCAGTCTGTTCTTCCTTGGGTGTGTTGAATTGACTATGTTGGGTCAGTCTGCTCTTCCTTGGGTGTGTTACATTGACAGAGTGGCGTCAGTCTGTTCTTCCCTGGGAGTGTAACAGTGACAGGGTGGTGTCAGTCTGCTCTCCCCTGGGTGTGTTCCATTGACAGAGTGGGGTCAGTCTGCTCTTCCCTGGGTGTGTTAAATTGACAGAGTGGGGTCAGTCTGTTCTTCCCTTGGTGTGTTACATTGACAGAGTGGTATCTGTCTGCTCTTCCCTGGGTGTGTTACATTGACAGAGTGGGGTCAGTCTGTTCTCCCATTGTGTGTTACATTGACAGAGTGGGGTCAGTCTGCTCTTCCCTGGGTGCGTGAGATCGACAGAGTGGGGTCAGTCTTCTCTTCCCTGGGTGTGTTACATTGACAGAGTGGGGTCAGTCTGTTCTTCCCTGGGTGCGTGACATTGACAGAGTGGGGTCAGTCAGCTCTTCCCTCGGTGTTTTACATTGACAGAGTGGGGTCAGTCTGCTCTTCACTGGTTGTGTTACATTGACAGAGTGGGGACAGTCTGCTCTTCCCTGGGTGTGTTACATTGACAGAGTGAGGTCAGTCTGCTCTACCCTGGGTGTATTACATTGACAGAGTGGGGTCACTCTACTCTTCCCTGGGTGTGTTACATTGACAGAGTGGGGTCAGTCTGATCTTCCCTGGGTGTGTTACATTGACAGAGTGGGGTCAGCCTGCTCTTCCCTGGGTGTGATATACTGACAGAGTGGGGTCAGTCTGCTCTTCCCTGGGTGTGTTACATTGACACAGTGGGGTCAGTCTGCTCTTCCCTGGCTGTGTTACATTGACAGAGTTGGTTTCAGTCTGCTCTTTTATGGGTGGGTTACATTGACAGAGTGGGGTCAGTCTGCTCTTCCCTGGGTGTGATATACTGACAGAGTGGGGTCAGTCTGCTCTTCCCTGGGTGTGTTACATTGATACAGTGGGGTCAGTCTGCTCTTCCCTGGCTGTGTTACATTGACAGAGTGGGGTCAGTCTGCTCTTTTATGGGTGGGTTACATTGACAGAGTGGGGTCAGTCTGCTCTTCCCTGGGTGGGTTACATTGTCAGAGTGGGGTCAGTCTGCTCTTCCCTGGGTGTGATATACTGACAGAGTGGGGTCAGTCTGCTCTTCCCTGGGTGTGTTACATTGACACAGTGGGGTCAGTCTGCTCTTCCCTGGCTGTGTTACATTGACAGAGTGGGGTCAGTCTGCTCTTTTATGGGAGGGTTACATTGACTGAGTGGGGTCAATCTGCTCTTCCCTGGGTGTTTTATATTGACAGAGTGGGGTCAGTCTGTTCTTCCCTGGGTGTGTTACATTGACAGAGTGGGTTCAGTCTGCTCTTCCCTGGGTGTGTTACATTGACAGAGTGGGGACAGTCCTTTCTCCCAGGGTTTGTTACATTGACAGAGTGGGGTCAGTCTGCTCTTCCCTTGCTGTGTTACAATGACAGAGTGTGGTCAGTCTGCTCTTCCCAGGGCGTGTCACATTGACAGAGTGGGTTCAGTCTGCTCTTTTATGTGTGGGTTACATTGACAGAATGAATTCAGTCTGCTCTTCCCTGCGTGTGTTGCATTGACAGAGTGGGGTCAGTCTGATCTTCCCTGGTTGTGTTACATTGACAGAGTGAGTTCAGTCTGCTCTTCCCTGGGTGTGTTACATTGACAGAGTGGGATCAGTCTGCTCTTCCCTGGGTGTGTTACATTGACAGAGTGAGGTCCGTCTGCTCTTCCCTGGGTTTGTTACATTGACATAGTGGGGTCAGTCTTCTCTTCCCTGGGTGTGTTACATTGACAGATTGGGGTCAGTCTGCTCTTCCCTGAGTGTGTTACATTGACAGAGTACGGTCAGTCTGTTGTTCCTTGGGTGTGTTGAATTGACTGTGTTGGGTCAGTCTGCTCTTCCTTGGGTGTGTTACATTGACAGAGTGGCGTCAGTCTGTTCTTCCCTGGGAGTGTTACAGTGACAGGGTGGTGTCAGTCTGCTCTTCCCTGGGTGTGTTACAATGACAGAGTGGGGTCAATGTGCACTTCACTGGGTGGGTTACATTGACAGAGTGGGGTAAGTCTGCTGTTCACTGTGTGAGTAACTTTGCAGAAGAGGTCATTCTGCTCTTCTCTGGGTGTGTTACAGTGGCAGAGTGGGGTCAGTCTGCTCTTCCCAGGGTGTGTTACATTGACAGATTGGGATCAGTCTGCTCTTCCCTGGGTGTGTGACATTGACAGAGTGGGGTCAGTCTGCTCTTCCATGGGTGTTTAACATTGACAGATTGGGGGCCGTCTGCTCTTCCCAGGGTGTGTTACATTGACAGAGTGGGGTCAGTCTGCTCTTCCCTGGGTGTGTTACATTGACAGAGTGCGGTCAGTGTGCTCTTCCCTGGGTGCGTGACATTGACAGAGTGGGGTCAGTCTGCTCTTCCCTGGGTGTGTTACATTGACAGAGTGGGATCAGTCTGCTCTTCCCTGGGTGTGTGACATTGACAGAGTGGGGTCAGTCTGCTCTTCCATGGGTGTTTAACATTGACAGATTGGGGTCAGTCTGCTCTTCCCTGGGTGTGTTACATTGACAGAGTGGGGACAGTCTGCTCTTCCCTGGGTGTGTTACATTGACAGAGTGAGGTCAGTCTGCTCTACCCTGGGTGTATTACATTGACAGAGTGGGGTCAGTCTACTCTTCCCTGGGTGTCTTACATTGACAGAGTGGGGTCAGTCTGCTCTTCCCTGGGTGAGTTACATTTACAGAGTGGGGTCAGTCTGCTCTTCCCTGGGTGTGATATACTGACAGAGTGGGGTCAGTCTGCTCTTCCCTGGTTGATTTAAATTGACAGAGTGGGGTCATCCGCTATACCCTGGGTGCGTTACATTGACAGAGGGGTGTCAATCTTTTCTTCCCTGGGTGCGTTACATTGACAGAGTGGGGTCAGTGTGTTCTTCCCTGAGTGTGTTACATTGACAGAGTGGGGTCAGTCTGCTCTTCCCTGGGTGTGTTACATTGACAGAGTGGGGTCAGTCTGCTCTTCCCTGGGTCTGTGATATTGACAGAGTGGGGTCAGTCTGCTCTTCCCTGGGTGCGTTACATTGACAGAGTGGGGTCAGTATGCTCTTCCCTGGGTGTGTTACATTGACAGAACAGGGTCCGTCTGACTTTCCCTGGGTGTGTTACATTGACAGATTGAGGTCCGTCTGCTCTTCCCTGGGTGTGTTACAATGACAGAGTGGGGTCAGTCTGCTCTTCCCTGGGTGTGTTACATTGACAGAGTGGTGTCAGTCTGCTCTTCCCAGGGCGTGTCACATTGACAGAGTGGGTTCAGTCTGCTCTTTTATGTGTGGGTTACATTGACAGAATGAATTCTGTCTGCTCTTCCCTGGTTGTGTTACATTGACAGAGTGAGTTCAGTCTGCACTTCCCTGGGTGTGTTACATTGACAGGGTGGGGTCAGTCTGCTCTTCCCTGGGTGTGTTACATTGACAGAGTGAGGTCCGTCTGCTCTTCCCTGGGTTTGTTACATTGACAGAGTGAGGTCAGTCTTCTCTTCCCTGGGTGTGTTACATTGACAGATTGGGGTCAGTCTGCTCTTCCCTGAGTGTGTTACATTGACAGAGTGGGGTCAGTCTGTTCTTCCTTGGGTGTGTTGAATTGACTATGTTGGGTCAGTCTGCTCTTCCTTGGGTGTGTTACATTGACAGAGTGGCGTCAGTCTGTCCTTCCCTGGGAGTGTAACAGTGACAGGGTGGTGTCAGTCTGCTCTCCCCTGGGTGTGTTCCATTGACAGAGTGGGGTCAGTCTGCTCTTCCCTGGGTGTGTTAAATTGACAGAGTGGGGTCAGTCTGTTCTTCCCTTGGTGTGTTACATTGACAGAGTGGTATCTGTCTGCTCTTCCCTGGGTGTGTTACATTGACAGAGTGGGGTCAGTCTGCTCTTCCCAGTGTGTGTTACATTGACAGAGTTGGGTCAGTCTGATCTTCCCTTGGTTTATAACGTTGAGAGAAAGGGGTCAGTCTGCTCTTCCCTGGCTGTGTTACATTGACAGAGAGAGGTCAGTCTGCTCTTCCCTCGGTGGGTTACATTGAAAGTATGGGGTCAGTGTGCTCTTCCCTGGGTGTTTTACATTGACAGAGTGGGGACAGTCTGCTCTTCCCAGGGTGTGTTACATTGACAGATTGGGGTCCGTCTGCTCTTCCCAGGGTGTGTTACATTGACAGAGTGGGGTCAGTCTGCTCTTCCCTGGGTGTGTTACATTGACAGAGTGCGGTCAGTGTGCTCTTCCCTGGGTGCGTGACATTGACAGAGTGGGGTCAGTCTGCTCTTCCCTGGGTGTGTTACATTGACAGAGTGGGATCAGTCTGCTCTTCCCTGGGTGTGTGACATTGACAGAGTGGGGTCAGTCTGCTCTTCCATGGGTGTTTAACATTGACAGATTGGGGTCAGTCTGCTCTTCCCTGGGTTTGTTACATTGACAGAGTGGGGACAGTCTGCTCTTCCCTGGGTGTGTTACATTGACAGAGTGAGGTCAGTCTGCTCTACCCTGGGTGTATTACATTGTCAGAGTGGGGTCAGTCTACTCTTCCCTGGGTGTCTTACATTGACAGAGTGGGGTCAGTCTGCTCTTCCCTGGGTGAGTTACATTGACAGAGTGGGGTCAGTCTGCTCTTCCCTGGGTGTGATATACTGACAGAGTGGGGTCAGTCTGCTCTTCCCTGGTTGATTTAAATTGACAGAGTGGGGTCAGTCTGCTCTTCCCTGGGTGAGTTACATTGACAGAGTGGGGTCAGTCTGCTCTTCCCTTGGTGTGATATACTGACAGAGTGGGGTCAGTCTGCTCTTCCCTGGTTGATTTAAATTGACAGAGTGGGGTCATTCCGCTATACCCTGGGTGCGTTACATTGACAGAGGGGTGTCAATCTTTTCTTCCCTGGGTGCGTTACATTGACAGAGTGGGGTCAGTGTGTTCTTCCCTGAGTGTGTTACATTGACAGAGTGGGGTCAGTCTGCTCTTCCCTGGGTGTGTTACATTGACAGAGTGGGGTCAGTCTGCTCTTCCCTGGGTCTGTGATATTGACAGAGTGGGGTCAGTCTGCTCTTCCCTGGGTGCGTTACATTGACAGAGTGGGGTCAGTATGCTCTTCCCTGGGTGTGTTACATTGACAGAACAGGGTCCGTCTGACTTTCCCTGGGTGTGTTACATTGACAGATTGAGGTCCGTCTGCTCTTCCCTGGGTGTGTTACAATGACAGAGTGGGGTCAGTGTGCTCTTCCCTGGGTGTGTTACATTGACAGAGTGGGGTCAGTCTGTTCTTCCCAGGGCGTGTCACATTGACAGAGTTGGTTCAGTCTGCTCTTTTATGTGTGGGTTACATTGACAGAATGAATTCAGTCTGCTCTTCCCTGGTTGTGTTACATTGACAGAGTGAGTTCAGTCTGCACTTCCCTGGGTGTGTTACATTGACAGAGTGGGGTCAGTCTGCTCTTCCCTGGGTGTGTTACATTGACAGAGTGAGGTCCGTCTGCTCTTCCCTGGGTTTGTTACATTGACAGAGTGGGGTCAGTCTTCTCTTCCCTGGGTGTGTTACATTGACAGATTGGGGTCAGTCTGCTGTTCCCTGAGTGTGTTACATTGACAGAGTGGGGTCAGTCTGTTCTTCCTTGGGTGTGTTGAATTGACTGTGTTGGGTCAGTCTGCTCTTCCTTGGGTGTGTTACATTGACAGAGTGGCGTCAGTCTGTTCTTCCCTGGGAGTGTAACAGTGACAGGGTGGTGTCAGTCTGCTCTCCCCTGGGTGTGTTCCATTGACAGAGTGGGGTCAGTCTGCTCTTCCCTGGGTGTGTTAAATTGACAGAGTGGGGTCAGTCTGTTCTTCCCTTGGTGTGTTACATTGACAGAGTGGTATCTGTCTGCTCTTCCCTGGGTGTGTTACATTGACAGAGTGGGGTCAGTCTGTTCTCCCATTGTGTGTTACATTGACAGAGTGGGGTCAGTCTGCTCTTCCCTGGGTGCGTGAGATCGACAGAGTGGGGTCAGTCTGCTCTTCCCTGGGTGTGTTACATTGACAGAGTGGGGTCAGTCTGTTCTTCCCTGGGTGCGTGACATTGACAGAGTGGGGTCAATCAGCTCTTCCCTCGGTGTTTTACATTGACAGAGTGGGGTCAGTCTGCTCTTCACTGGGTGTGTTACATTGACAGAGTGGGGACAGTCTGCTCTTCCCTGGGTGTGTTACATTGACAGAGTGAGGTCAGTCTGCTCTACCCTGGGTGTATTACATTGACAGAGTGGGGTCACTCTACTCTTCCCTGGGTTTGTTACATTGACAGAGTGGGGTCAGTCTGATCTTCCCTGGGTGTGTTACATTGACAGAGTGGGGTCAGCCTGCTCTTCCCTGGGTGTGATATACTGACAGAGTGGGGTCAGTCTGCTCTTCCCTGGGTGTGTTACATTGACACAGTGGGGTCAGTCTGCTCTTCCCTGGCTGTGTTACATTGTCAGAGTTGGTTTCAGTCTGCTCTTTTATGGGTGGGTTACATTGACAGAGTGGGGTCAGTCTGCTCTTCCCTGGGTGGGTTACATTGTCAGAGTGGGGTCAGTCTGCTCTTCCCTGGGTGTGATATACTGACAGAGTGGGGTCAGTCTGCTCTTCCCTGGGTGTGTTACATTGACACGGTGGGGTCAGTCTGCTCTTCCCTGGCTGTGTTACATTGACAGAGTGGGTTCAGTCTGCTCTTTTATGGGAGGGTTACATTGACTGAGTGGGGTCAATCTGCTCTTCCCTGGGTGTTTTATATTGACAGAGTGGTGTCAGTCTGTTCTTCCCTGGGTGTGTTACATTGACAGAGTGGGTTCAGTCTGCTCTTCCCTGGGTGTGTTACATTGACAGAGTGGGGACAGTCCTTTCTCCCAGGGTTTGTTACATTGACAGAGTGGGGTCAGTCTGCTCTTCCCTTGCTGTGTTACAATGACAGAGTGTGGTCAGTCTGCTCTTCCCAGGGCGTGTCACATTGACAGAGTGGGTTCAGTCTGCTCTTTTATGTGTGGGTTCCATTGACAGAATGAATTCAGTCTGCTCTTCCCTGCGTGTGTTGCATTGACAGAGAGGGGTCAGTCTGATCTTCCCTGGTTGTGTTACATTGACAGAGTGAGTTCAGTCTGCTCTTCCCTGGGTGTGTTACATTGACAGAGTGGGATCAGTCTGCTCTTCCCTGGGTGTGTTACATTGACAGAGTGAGGTCCGTCTGCTCTTCCCTGGGTTTGTTACATTGACATAGTGGGGTCAGTCTTCTCTTCCCTGGGTGTGTTACATTGACAGATTGGGGTCAGTCTGCTCTTCCCTGAGTGTGTTACATTGACAGAGTGCGGTCAGTCTGTTCTTCCTTGGGTGTGTTGAATTGACTGTGTTGGGTCAGTCTGCTCTTCCTTGGGTGTGTTACATTGACAGAGTGGCGTCAGTCTGTTCTTCCCTGGGAGTGTTACAGTGACAGGGTGGTGTCAGTCTGCTCTCCCCTGGGTGTGTTCCATTGACAGAGTGGGGTCAGTCTGCTCTTCCCTGGGTGTGTTAAATTGACAGAGTGGGGTCAGTCTGTTCTTCCCTTGGTGTGTTACATTGACAGAGTGGTATCTGTCTGCTCTTCCCTGGGTGTGTTACATTGACAGAGTGGGGTCAGTCTGTTCTCCCATTGTGTGTTACATTGACAGAGTGGGGTCAGTCTGCTCTTCCCTGGGTGTGTTACAATGACAGAGTGGGGTCAATGTGCACTTCACTGGGTGTGTTACATTGACAGAGTGGGGTAAGTCTGCTGTTCACTGTGTGAGTAACTTTGCAGAAGAGGTCATTCTGCTCTTCTCTGGGTGTGTTACAGTGGCAGAGTGGGGTCAGTCTGCTCTTCCCAGGGTGTGTTACATTGACAGATTGGGGTCCGTCTGCTCTTCCCAGGGTGTGTTACATTGACAGAGTGGGGTCAGTCTGCTCTTCCCTGGGTGTGTTACATTGACAGAGTGCGGTCAGTGTGCTCTTCCCTGGGTGCGTGACATTGACAGAGTGGGGTCAGTCTGCTCTTCCCTGGGTGTGTTACATTGACAGAGTGGGATCAGTCTGCTCTTCCCTGGGTGTGTGACATTGACAGAGTGGGGTCAGTCTGCTCTTCCATGGGTGTTTAACATTGACAGATTGGGGTCAGTCTGCTCTTCCCTGGGTGTGTTACATTGACAGAGTGGGGACAGTCTGCTCTTCCCTGGGTGTGTTACATTGACAGAGTGAGGTCAGTCTGCTCTACCCTGGGTGTATTACATTGACAGAGTGGGGTCAGTCTACTCTTCCCTGGGTGTCTTACATTGACAGAGTGGGGTCAGTCTGCTCTTCCCTGGGTGAGTTACATTGACAGAGTGGGGTCAGTCTGCTCTTCCCTGGGTGTGATATACTGACAGAGTGGGGTCAGTCTGCTCTTCCCTGGTTGATTTAAATTGACAGAGTGGGGTCATTCCGCTATACCCTGTGTGCGTTACATTGAAAGAGGGGTGTCAATCTTTTCTTCCCTGGGTGCGTTACATTGACAGAGTGGGGTCAGTGTGTTCTTCCCTGAGTGTGTTACATTGACAGAGTGGGGTCAGTCTGCTCTTCCCTGGGTGTGTTACATTGACAGAGTGGGGTCAGTCTGCTCTTCCCTGGGTCTGTGATATTTACAGAGTGGGGTCAGTCTGCTCTTCCCTGGGTGCGTTACATTGACAGAGTGGGATCAGTATGCTCTTCCCTGGGTGTGTTTCATTGACAGAACAGGGTCCGTCTGACTTTCCCTGGGTGTGTTACATTGACAGATTGAGGTCCGTCTGCTCTTCCCTGGGTGTGTTACAATGACAGAGTGGGGTCAGTCTGCTCTTCCCTGGGTGTGTTACATTGACAGAGTGGTGTCAGTCTGCTCTTCCCAGGGCGTGTCACATTGACAGAGTGGGTTCAGTCTGCTCTTTTATGTGTGGGTTACATTGACAGAATGAATTCAGTCTGCTCTTCCCTGGTTGTGTTACATTGACAGAGTGAGTTCAGTCTGCACTTCCCTGGGTGTGTTACATTGACAGAGTGTGGTCAGTCTGTTCTTCCCTTGGTGTGTTACATTGACAGAGTGAGTTCAGTCTGCACTTCCCTGGGTGTGTTACATTGACAGAGTGTGGTCAGTCTGTTCTTCCCTTGGTGTGTTACATTGACAGAGTGGTATCTGTCTGCTCTTCCCTGGGTGTGTTACATTGACAGAGTGGGGTCAGTCTGTTCTCCCATTGTGTGTTACATTGACAGAGTGGGGTCAGTCTGCTCTTCCCTGGGTGTGTTACAATGACAGAGTGGGGTCAATGTGCACTTCACTGGGTGGGTTACATTGACAGAGTGGGGTAAGTCTGCTGTTCACTGTGTGAGTAACTTTGCAGAAGAGGTCATTCTGCTCTTCTCTGGGTGTGTTACAGTGGCAGAGTGGGGTCAGTCTGCTCTTCCCAGGGTGTGTTACATTGACAGATTGGGGTCCGTCTGCTCTTCCCAGGGTGTGTTACATTGACAGAGTGGGGTCAGTCTGCTCTTCCCTGGGTGTGTTACATTGACAGAGTGCGGTCAGTGTGCTCTTCCCTGGGTGCGTGACATTGACAGAGTGGGGTCAGTCTGCTCTTCCCTGGGTGTGTTACATTGACAGAGTGGGATCAGTCTGCTCTTCCCTGGGTGTGTGACATTTACAGAGTGCGGTCAGTCTGCTCTTCCATGGGTGTTTAACATTGACAGATTGGGGTCAGTCTGCTCTTCCCTGGGTGTGTTACATTGACAGAGTGGGGACAGTCTGCTCTTCCCTGGGTGTGTTACATTGACAGAGTGAGGTCAGTCTGCTCTACCCTGGGTGTATTACATTGACAGAGTGGGGTCAGTCTACTCTTCCCTGGGTGTCTTACATTGACAGAGTGGGGTCAGTCTGCTCTTCCCTGGGTGAGTTACATTGACAGAGTGGGGTCAGTCTGCTCTTCCCTTGGTGTGATATACTGACAGAGTGGGGTCAGTCTGCTCTTCCCTGGTTGATTTAAATTGACAGAGTGGGGTCATTCCGCTATACCCTGGGTGCGTTACATTGACAGAGGGGTGTCAATCTTTTCTTCCCTGGGTGCGTTACATTGACAGAGTGGGGTCAGTGTGTTCTTCCCTGAGTGTGTTACATTGACACAGTGGGGTCAGTCTGCTCTTCCCTGGGTGTGTTACATTGACAGAGTGGGGTCAGTCTGCTCTTCCCTGGGTCTGTGATATTGACAGAGTGGGGTCAGTCTGCTCTTCCCTGGGTGCGTTACATTGACAGAGTGGGGTCAGTATGCTCTTCCCTGGGTGTGTTACATTGACAGAACAGGGTCCGTCTGACTTTCCCTGGGTGTGTTACATTGACAGATTGAGGTCCGTCTGCTCTTCCCTGGGTGTGTTACAATGACAGAGTGGGGTCAGTCTGCTCTTCCCTGGGTGTGTTGCATAGACAGAGTGGTGTCAGTCTGCTCTTCCCAGGGCGTGACACATTGACAGAGTGGGTTCAGTCTGCTCTTTTATGTGTGGGTTACATTGACAGAATGAATTCAGTCTGCTCTTCCCTGGTTGTGTTACATTGACAGAGTGAGTTCAGTCTGCACTTCCCTGGGTGTGTTACATTGACAGAGTGGGGTCAGTCTGCTCTTCCCTGGGTGTGTTACATTGACAGAGTGAGGTCCGTCTGCTCTTCCCTGGGTTTGTTACATTGACAGAGTGGGGTCAGTCTTCTCTTCCCTGGGTGTGTTACATTGACAGATTGGGGTCAGTCTGCTCTTCCCTGAGTGTGTTACATTGACAGAGTGGGGTCAGTCTGTTCTTCCTTGGGTGTGTTGAATTGACTATGTTGGGTCAGTCTGCTCTTCCTTGGGTGTGTTACATTGACAGAGTGGCGTCAGTCTGTTCTTCCCTGGGAGTGTAACAGTGACAGGGTGGTGTCAGTCTGCTCTCCCCTGGGTGTGTTCCATTGACAGAGTGGGGTCAGTCTGCTCTTCCCTGGGTGTGTTAAATTGACAGAGTGGGGTCAGTCTGTTCTTCCCTTGGTGTGTTACATTGACAGAGTGGTATCTGTCTGCTCTTCCCTGGGTGTGTTACATTGACAGAGTGGGGTCAGTCTGTTCTCCCATTGTGTGTTACATTGACAGAGTGGGGTCAGTCTGCTCTTCCCTGGGTGCGTGAGATCGACAGAGTGGGGTCAGTCTGCTCTTCCCTGGGTGTGTTACATTGACAGAGTGGGGTCAGTCTGTTCTTCCCTGGGTGCGTGACATTGACAGAGTGGGGTCAGTCAGCTCTTCCCTCGGTGTTTTACATTGACAGAGTGGGGTCAGTCTGCTCTTCACTGGGTGTGTTACATTGACAGAGTGGGGACAGTCTGCTCTTCCCTGGGTGTGTTACATTGACAGAGTGAGGTCAGTCTGCTCTACCCTGGGTGTATTACATTGACAGAGTGGGGTCACTCTACTCTTCCCTGGGTGTGTTACATTGACAGAGTGGGGTCAGTCTGATCTTCCCTGGGTGTGTTACATTGACAGAGTGGGGTCAGCCTGCTCTTCCCTGGGTGTGATATACTGACAGAGTGGGGTCAGTCTGCTCTTCCCTGGGTGTGTTACATTGACACAGTGGGGTCAGTCTGCTCTTCCCTGGCTGTGTTACATTGACAGAGTTGGTTTCAGTCTGCTCTTTTATGGGTGGGTTACATTGACAGAGTGGGGTCAGTCTGCTCTTCCCTGGGTGTGATATACTGACAGAGTGGGGTCAGTCTGCTCTTCCCTGGGTGTGTTACATTGATACAGTGGGGTCAGTCTGCTCTTCCCTGGCTGTGTTACATTGACAGAGTGGGGTCAGTCTGCTCTTTTATGGGTGGGTTACATTGACAGAGTGGGGTCAGTCTGCTCTTCCCTGGGTGGGTTACATTGTCAGAGTGGGGTCAGTCTGCTCTTCCCTGGGTGTGATATACTGACAGAGTGGGGTCAGTCTGCTCTTCCCTGGGTGTGTTACATTGACACAGTGGGGTCAGTCTGCTCTTCCCTGGCTGTGTTACATTGACAGAGTGGGGTCAGTCTGCTCTTTTATGGGAGGGTTACATTGACTGAGTGGGGTCAATCTGCTCTTCCCTGGGTGTTTTATATTGACAGAGTGGGGTCAGTCTGTTCTTCCCTGGGTGTGTTACATTGACAGAGTGGGTTCAGTCTGCTCTTCCCTGGGTGTGTTACATTGACAGAGTGGGGACAGTCCTTTCTCCCAGGGTTTGTTACATTGACAGAGTGGGGTCAGTCTGCTCTTCCCTTGCTGTGTTACAATGACAGAGTGTGGTCAGTCTGCTCTTCCCAGGGCGTGTCACATTGACAGAGTGGGTTCAGTCTGCTCTTTTATGTGTGGGTTACATTGACAGAATGAATTCAGTCTGCTCTTCCCTGCGTGTGTTGCATTGACAGAGTGGGGTCAGTCTGATCTTCCCTGGTTGTGTTACATTGACAGAGTGAGTTCAGTCTGCTCTTCCCTGGGTGTGTTACATTGACAGAGTGGGATCAGTCTACTCTTCCCTGGGTGTGTTACATTGACAGAGTGAGGTCCGTCTGCTCTTCCCTGGGTTTGTTACATTGACATAGTGGGGTCAGTCTTCTCTTCCCTGGGTGTGTTACATTGACAGATTGGGGTCAGTCTGCTCTTCCCTGAGTGTGTTACATTGACAGAGTACGGTCAGTCTGTTGTTCCTTGGGTGTGTTGAATTGACTGTGTTGGGTCAGTCTGCTCTTCCTTGGGTGTGTTACATTGACAGAGTGGCGTCAGTCTGTTCTTCCCTGGGAGTGTTACAGTGACAGGGTGGTGTCAGTCTGCTCTTCCCTGGGTGTGTTACAATGACAGAGTGGGGTCAATGTGCACTTCACTGGGTGGGTTACATTGACAGAGTGGGGTAAGTCTGCTGTTCACTGTGTGAGTAACTTTGCAGAATAGGTCATTCTGCTCTTCTCTGGGTGTGTTACAGTGGCAGAGTGGGGTCAGTCTGCTCTTCCCAGGGTGTGTTACATTGACAGATTGGGATCAGTCTGCTCTTCCCTGGGTGTGTGACATTGACAGAGTGGGGTCAGTCTGCTCTTCCATGGGTGTTTAACATTGACAGATTGGGGGCCGTCTGCTCTTCCCAGGGTGTGTTACATTGACAGAGTGGGGTCAGTCTGCTCTTCCCTGGGTGTGTTACATTGACAGAGTGCGGTCAGTGTGCTCTTCCCTGGGTGCGTGACATTGACAGAGTGGGGTCAGTCTGCTCTTCCCTGGGTGTGTTACATTGACAGAGTGGGATCAGTCTGCTCTTCCCTGGGTGTGTGACATTGACAGAGTGGGGTCAGTCTGCTCTTCCATGGGTGTTTAACATTGACAGATTGGGGTCAGTCTGCTCTTCCCTGGGTGTGTGACATTGACAGAGTGGGGACAGTCTGCTCTTCCCTGGGTGTGTTACATTGACAGAGTGAGGTCAGTCTGCTCTACCCTGGGTGTATTACATTGACAGAGTGGGGTCAGTCTACTCTTCCCTGGGTGTCTTACATTGACAGAGTGGGGTCAGTCTGCTCTTCCCTGGGTGAGTTACATTTACAGAGTGGGGTCAGTCTGCTCTTCCCTGGGTGTGATATACTGACAGAGTGGGGTCAGTCTGCTCTTCCCTGGTTGATTTAAATTGACAGAGTGGGGTCATCCGCTATACCCTGGGTGCGTTACATTGACAGAGGGGTGTCAATCTTTTCTTCCCTGGGTGCGTTACATTGACAGAGTGGGGTCAGTGTGTTCTTCCCTGAGTGTGTTACATTGACAGAGTGGGGTCAGTCTGCTCTTCCCTGGGTGTGTTACATTGACAGAGTGGGGTCAGTCTGCTCTTCCCTGGGTCTGTGATATTGACAGAGTGGGGTCAGTCTGCTCTTCCCTGGGTGCGTTACATTGACAGAGTGGGGTCAGTATGCTCTTCCCTGGGTGTGTTACATTGACAGAACAGGGTCCGTCTGACTTTCCCTGGGTGTGTTACATTGACAGATTGAGGTCCGTCTGCTCTTCCCTGGGTGTGTTACAATGACAGAGTGGGGTCAGTCTGCTCTTCCCTGGGTGTGTTACTTTGACAGAGTGGTGTCAGTCTGCTCTTCCCAGGGCGTGTCACATTGACAGAGTGGGTTCAGTCTGCTCTTTTATGTGTGGGTTACATTGACAGAATGAATTCTGTCTGCTCTTCCCTGGTTGTGTTACATTGACAGAGTGAGTTCAGTCTGCACTTCCCTGGGTGTGTTACATTGACAGGGTGGGGTCAGTCTGCTCTTCCCTGGGTGTGTTACATTGACAGAGTGAGGTCCGTCTGCTCTTCCCTGGGTTTGTTACATTGACAGAGTGAGGTCAGTCTTCTCTTCCCTGGGTGTGTTACATTGACAGATTGGGGTCAGTCTGCTCTTCCCTGAGTGTGTTACATTGACAGAGTGGGGTCAGTCTGTTCTTCCTTGGGTGTGTTGAATTGACTATGTTGGGTCAGTCTGCTCTTCCTTGGGTGTGTTACATTGACAGAGTGGCGTCAGTCTGTCCTTCCCTGGGAGTGTAACAGTGACAGGGTGGTGTCAGTCTGCTCTCCCCTGGGTGTGTTCCATTGACAGAGTGGGGTCAGTCTGCTCTTCCCTGGGTGTGTTAAATTGACAGAGTGGGGTCAGTCTGTTCTTCCCTTGGTGTGTTACATTGACAGAGTGGTATCTGTCTGCTCTTCCCTGGGTGTGTTACATTGACAGAGTGGGGTCAGTCTGTTCTCCCATTGTGTGTTACAATGACAGAGTGGGGTCAGTCTGCTCTTCCCTGGGTGCGTGAGATCGACAGAGTGGGGTCAGTCTGCTCTTCCCTGGGTGTGTTACATTGACAGAGTGGGGTCAGTCTGTTCTTCCTTGGGTGCGTGACATTGACAGAGTGGGGTCAGTCAGCTCTTCCCTCGGTGTTTTACATTGACAGAGTGGGGTCAGTCTGCTCTTCACTGGGTGTGTTACATTGACAGAGTGGGGACAGTCTGCTCTTCCCTGGGTTTGTTACATTGACAGAGTGAGGTCAGTCTGCTCTACCCTGGGTGTATTACATTGACAGAGTGGGGTCACTCTACTCTTCCCTGGGTGTGTTACATTGACAGAGTGGGGTCAGTCTGATCTTCCCTGGGTGTGTTACATTGACAGAGTGGGGTCAGCCTGCTCTTCCCTGGGTGTGATATACTGACAGAGTGGGGTCAGTCTGCTCTTCCCTGGGTGTGTTACATTGACACAGTGGGGTCAGTCTGCTCTTCCCTGGCTGTGTTACATTGACAGAGTTGGTTTCAGTCTGCTCTTTTATGGGTGGGTTACATTGACAGAGTGGGGTCAGTCTGCTCTTCCCTGGGTGTGATATACTGACAGAGTGGGGTCAGTCTGCTCTTCCCTGGGTGTGTTACATTGATACAGTGGGGTCAGTCTGCTCTTCCCTGGCTGTGTTACATTGACAGAGTGGGGTCAGTCTGCTCTTTTATGGGTGGGTTACATTGACAGAGTGGGGTCAGTCTGCTCTTCCCTGGGTGGGTTACATTGTCAGAGTGGGGTCAGTCTGCTCTTCCCTGGGTGTGATATACTGACAGAGTGGGGTCAGTCTGCTCTTCCCTGGGTGTGTTACATTGACACAGTGGGGTCAGTCTTCTCTTCCCTGGCTGTGTTACATTGACAGAGTGGGGTCAGTCTGCTCTTTTATGGGAGGGTTACATTGACTGAGTGGGGTCAATCTGCTCTTCCCTGGGTGTTTTATATTGACAGAGTGGGGTCAGTCTGTTCTTCCCTGGGTGTGTTACATTGACAGAGTGGGTTCAGTCTGCTCTTCCCTGGGTGTGTTACATTGACAGAGTGGGGACAGTCCTTTCTCCCAGGGTTTGTTACATTGACAGAGTGGGGTCAGTCTGCTCTTCCCTTGCTGTGTTACAATGACAGAGTGTGGTCAGTCTGCTTTTCCCAGGGCGTGTCACATTGACAGAGTGGGTTCAGTCTGCTCTTTTATGTGTGGGTTACATTGACAGAATGAATTCAGTCTGCTCTTCCCTGGTTGTGTTACATTGACAGAGTGAGTTCAGTCTGCACTTCCCTGGGTGTGTTACATTGACAGAGTGGGGTCAGTCTGCTCTTCCCTGGGTGTGTTACATTGACAGAGTGAGGTCCGTCTGCTCTTCCCTGGGTTTGTTACATTGACAGAGTGGGGTCAGTCTTCTCTTCCCTGGGTGTGTTACATTGACAGATTGGGGTCAGTCTGCTCTTCCTTGGGTGTGTTACATTGACAGAGTGGCGTCAGTCTGTTCTTCCCTGGGAGTGTAACAGTGACAGGTTGTTGTCAGTCTGCTCTCCCCTGGGTGTGTTCCATTGACAGAGTGGGGTCAGTCTGCTCTTCCCTGGGTGTGTTAAATTGACAGAGTGGGGTCAGTCTGTTCTTCCATTGGTGTGTTACATTGACAGAGTGGTATCTGTCTGCTCTTCCCTGGGTGTGTTACATTGACAGAGTGGGGTCAGTCTGTTCTCCCATTGTGTGTTACATTGACAGAGTGGGGTCAGTCTGCTCTTCCCTGGGTGTGTTACAATGACAGAGTGGGGTCAATGTGCACTTCACTGGGTGGGTTACATTGACAGAGTGGGGTAAGTCTGCAGTTCACTGTGTGAGTAACTTTGCAGAAGAGGTCATTCTGCTCTTCTCTGGGTGTGTTACAGTGACAGAGTGGGGTCAGTCTGCTCTTCCCAGGGTGTGTTACATTGACAGATTGGGGTCAGTCTGCTCTTCCCAGGGTGTGTTACATTGACAGAGTGCGGTCAGTGTGCTCTTCTCTGGGTGCGTGACATTGACAGAGTGGGGTCAGTTTGCTCTTCCCTGGGTGTGTTACATTGACAGAGTGGGGTCAGTCTGCTCTTCCCTGGGTGCGTGACATTTACAGTGTGGGGTCAGTCTGCTCTTCCCTGGGTGTTTTACATTGACAGATTGGGGTCAGTCTGCTCTACCCTGGGTGTGTTACATTGACAGAGTGGGGTCAGTCTGCTCTTCCCTGGGTGTGATATACTGACAGAGTGGGGTCAGTCTTCTCTTCCCTGGGTGATTTTAATTGACAGAGTGGGGTCATTCCGCTCTACCCTGGCTGCGTTACATTGACAGAGGGGGGTCAATCTTCTTTTCCCTGGGTGCGTTACATTGACAGAGTGGGGTCAGTGTGTTCTTCCCTGAGTGTGTTACATTGACAGAGTGGGGTCAGTCTGCTCTTCCCTGGGTGTGTTACATTGACAGAGTGGGGTCAGTCTGCTCTTCCCTGGGTCTGTGATATTGACAGAGTGGGGTCAGCCTGCTCTTCCCTGGGTGCGTTACATTGACAGAGTGGGGTCAGTATGCTCTTCCCTCTGTGTGTTACATTGACAGAACAGGGTCCGTCTGACTTTCCCTGGGTGTGTTACATTGACAGAGTGAGGTTAGTCTGCTCTTCCCTGGGTGTGTTACATTGACAGATTGAGGTCCGTCTGCTCTTCCCTGGGTGTGTTACAATGTCAGAGTGGGGTCAGTCTGCTCTTCCCTGGGTGTGTTACATTGACAGAGTGGGGTCAGTCTGCTCTTCCCAGTGTGTGTTACATTGACAGAGTTGGGTCAGTCTGATCTTCCCTTGGTTTATAACGTTGAGAGAAAGGGGTCAGTCTGCTCTTCCCTGACTGTGTTACATTGACAGAGAGAGGTCAGTCTGCTCTTCCCTCGGTGGGTTACATTGAAAGTATGGGGTCAGTCTGCTCTTCCCTGGGTGTGTTACATTGACACAGTGGGGTCAATCTGCTCTTCCCTGGGTGTGTTACATTGACAGTGCGCGGTCAGTCTGCTCTTCCCTGGGTGCGTGACATTGACAGAGTGAGGTCAGTCTGCTCTTCCCTGGGTGTGTTACATTGACAGAGTGGGGTCAGTCTGCTCTTCCCTGGGTGTGTTACATTGACAGAGTGGGGTCAGTCTGCTCTTCCCTGGATGTGTTACATTGAAAGTGTGGGGTCAGTCTGCTCGTCCCTGGGTGTGTTACATTGACAGAACAGGGTCCGTCTGACTTTCCCTGGGTGTGTTACATTGACAGAGTGAGGTCCGTCTGCTCTTCCCTGGGTTTGTTACATTGACAGAGTGGGGTCAGTCTTCTCTTCCCTGGGTGTGTTACATTGACAGATTGGGGTCAGTCTGCTCTTCCCTGAGTGTGTTACATTGACAGAGTGGGGTCAGTCTGTTCTTCCTGGGGTGTGTTGAATTGACTGTGTTGGGTCAGTCTGCTCTTCCTTGGGTGTGTGACATTGACAGAGTGGCGTCAGTCTGTTCTTCCCTGGGAGTGTAACAGTGACAGGGTGGTGTCAGTCTGCTCTCCCCTGGGTGTGTTCCATTGACAGAGTGGGGTCAGTCTGCTCTTCCCTGGGTGTGTTAAATTGACAGAGTGGGGTCAGTCTGTTCTTCCCTTGGTGTGTTACATTGACAGAGTGGTATCTGTCTGCTCTTCCCTGGGTGTTTTACATTGACAGAGTGTGGTCAGTCTGTTCTCCCATTGTGTGTTACATTGACAGAGTGGGGTCAGTCTGCTCTTCCCTGGGTGTGTTACAATGACAGAGTGGGGTCAATGTGCACTTCACTGGGTGGGTTACATTGACAGAGTGGGGTAAGTCTGCAGTTCACTGTGTGAGTAACTTTGCAGAAGAGGTCATTCTGCTCTTCTCTGGGTGTGTTACAGTGACAGAGTGGGGTCAGACTGCTCTTCCCAGGGTGTGTTACATTGACAGATTGGGGTCAGTCTGCTCTTCCCAGGGTGTGTTACATTGACAGAGTGGGGTCAGTCTGCTCTTCCCTGGGTGTGTTACATTGACAGAGTGCGGTCAGTGTGCTCTTCCCTGGGTGCGTGACATTGACAGAGTGGGGTCAGTTTGCTCTTCCCTGGGTGTGTTACATTGACAGAGTGGGGTCAGTCTGCTCTTCCCTGGGTGCGTGACATTTACAGAGTGGGGTCAGTCTGCTCTTCCCTGGGTGTTTTACATTGACAGATTGGGGTCAGTCTGCTCTTCCCTGGGTGTGTTACATTGACAGAGTGGGGACAGTCTGCTCTTCCCTGGGTGTGTTACATTGACAGAGTGAGGTCAGTCTGCTCTACCCTGGGTGTATTACATTGACAGAGTGGGGTCAGTCTACTCTTCCCTGGGTGTCTTACATTGACAGAGTGGGGTCAGTCTGCTCTTCCCTGGGTGTGTTACATTGACAGAGTGGGGTCAGTCTGCTCTTCCCTGGGTGTGATATACTGACAGAGTGGGGTCAGTCTGCTCTTCCCTGGGTGATTTAAATTGACAGAGTGGGGTCATTCCGCTCTACCCTGGGTGCGTTACATTGACAGAGGGGGGTCAATCTTCTCTTCCCTGGGTGCGTTACATTGACAGAGTGGGGTCAGTGTGTTCTTCCCTGAGTGTGTTACATTGACAGAGTGGGGTCAGTCTGCTCTTCCCTGGGTGTGTTACATTGACAGAGTGGGGTCAGTCTGCTCTTCCCTGGGTCTGTGATATTGACAGAGTGGGGTCAGTCTGCTCTTCACTGGGTGCGTTACATTGACAGAGTGGGGTCAGTATGCTCTTCCCTGGGTGTGTTACATTGACAGAACAGGGTCCGTCTGACTTTCCCTGTGTGTGTTACATTGACAGAGTGAGGTTTGTCTGCTCTTCCCTGGGTGTGTTACATTGACAGATTGAGGTCCGTCTGCTCTTCCCTGGGTGTGTTACAATGACAGAGTGGGGTCAGTCTGCTCTTCCCTGGGTGTGTTACATTGACAGAGTGGGGTCAGTCTGCTCTTCCCAGTGTGTGTTACATTGACAGAGTTGGGTCAGTCTGATCTTCCCTTGGTTTATAACGTTGAGAGAAAGGGGTCAGTCTGCTCTTCCCTGGCTGTGTTACATTGACAGAGAGAGGTCAGTCTGCTCTTCCCTTGGTGGGTTACATTGACAGAGAGGGGTCAGTCTGCTCTTCCCTGGGTGTTTTACATTGACAGAGTGGGGTCAGTCTGCTTTTCCCTGGGTGTGTTACATTGACAGAGTGGGGTCAGTCTGCTCTTCCCTGGGTGTGTTACATTGACAGAGTGAGGTCAGTCTGCTCTTCCCTGGGTGTGTTACATTGACAGAGTGGGGTCAGTCTACTCTTCACTGGGTGTCTTACATTGACAGAGTGGGGTCAGTCTGCTCTTCCCTGGGTGTGTTACATTGACAGAGTGTGGTCAGTCTGCTCTTCCCAGGGTGTGTTACATTGACAGAGTGAGGTCCGTCTGCTCTTCACTGGGTGTGTTACATTGACAGAGTGGGGTCAGTCTACTCTTCCCTGCATGTGTTACATTGACAGAGTGGGGTCAGTCTACTCTTCCCTGGGTGTGTTACATTGACAGAGTGGGGTCAGTCTGATCTTCCCTGGGTGTGTTACATTGACAGAGTGGGGTCAGTCTGCTCTTCCCTGGGTGTGATATACTGACAGAGTGGTGTCAGTATGCTCTTCCCTGGGTGTGTTACATTGACACAGTGGGTCAGTCTGTTTTTCCCTGGGTGTGTTACATTGACAGAGTGGGGGTCAGTCTGTTCTTCCCAGGGTGTGTTACATTGACAGAGTGTGGTCAGTCTGCTCTTCCCAGGGCGTGTCACATTGACAGAGTGGGTTCAGTCTGCTCTTTTATGTGTGGGTTACATTGACAGAATGAATTCAGTCTGCTCTTCCCTGCGTGTGTTGCATTGACAGAGTGGGGTCAGTCTGCTCTTCCCTGGGTGTGTTACATTGACAGAGTGTGGTCAGTCTGCTCTTCCCAGTGCGTGTCACATTGACAGAGTGGGTTCAGTCTGCTCTTTTATGTGTGGGTTACATTGACAGAATGAATTCAGTCTGCTCTTCCCTGCGTGTGTTGCATTGACAGAGTGGGGTCAGTCTGATCTTCCCTGGTTGTGTTACATTGACAGAGTGAGGACCGTCTGCTCTTCCCTGGGTTTGTTACATTGACAGAGTGGGTTCAGTCTGCTCTTCCCTGGGTGTGTTACATTGACAGAGTGGGGTCGGTCTGTTCTCCCAGGGTTTGTTACATTGACAGAGTGGGGTCAGTCTGCTCTTCCCTTGCTGTGTTACAATGACAGAGTGGCGTCAGTGTGCACTTCCTTGTGTGTGTTACATTGACAGAGTGTGGTCAGTCTGCTCTTCCCTGGGTGTGTTACATTGACAGAGTGGGGTCAGTCTACTCTTTTATGGGTGTGTTACATTGACAGAGTGGGGTCAGTCTGCTTTTCCCTGGGAGGGTTACATTGACAGAGTGGGGTCAGTCTGCTCTTCCCTGGGTGTGTTACATTGACAGAGTGGGGTCGGTCTGTTCTCCCAGGGTTTGTTACATTGACAGAGTGGGGTCAGTCTGCTCTTCCCTGGGTGTGTTACAATGACAGAGTGGCGTCAGTGTGCACTTCCTTGTGTGTGTTACATTGACAGAGTGGGGGTCAGTCTGCTCTTCCCAGGGTGTGTTACATTGACAGAGTGTGGTCAGTCTGCTCTTCCCAGGGCGTGTCACATTGACAGAGTGGGGTCAGTCTGCTCTTTTATGGGTGGGTTACATTGACAGAATGAATTCAGTCTGCTCTTCCCTGCGTGTGTTACATTGACAGAGTGTGGTCAGTCTGATCTTCCCTGGTTGTGTTACATTGACAGAGTGAGTTCAGTCTGCTCTTCCCTGGGTGTGTTACATTGAAAGAGTGGGGTCAGTCTGCTCTTCCCTGGGTGTGTTACATTGACAGAGTGAGGTCAGTCTGCTCTTCCCTGGGTTTGTTACATTGACACAGTGGGGTCAGTCTGCTCTTCCCTGCGTGTGTTACATTGACAGAGTTGGGTCAGTGTGCTCTTCCCAGGGCGTGTCCCATTGACAGAGTGGGGACAGTCTGCTCTTTTATGGGTGGGTTACATTGACAGAGTGGGGTCAGTCTGCTCTTCCCTGGTTGTGTTACATTGACAGAGTGAGTTCAGTCTGCTCTTCCCTGGGTGTGTTACATTGACAGAGTGGGGTCAGTCTGCTTTTCCCTGGGAGGGTTACATTGACAGAGTGGGGTCAGTCTTCTTTTCCCTGGGTGTGTAACATTGACAGTTTTGGGTCAGTCTGCTCTTCCCCAAGTTTGTTACATTGACACAGTGGGGTCAGTCTGTTCTTCCCTGGGTGTGTTACATTGACAGAGTGGGGTCAATCTGCTCTTCCCTGGCTATGTTACATTGACAGAGTGGGGTCAGTCTGCTCTTCCCTGGGTGTGTTACATTGACAGAGTGGGGTCAGTCTGCCCTTCCCTAGGTGTGTTCCATTGACAGAATGGGGTCAGTCTGTTCTCCCAGGGTTTGTTACATTGACAGAGTGGGGTCAGTCTGTTCTTCCCTGGGTGTGCTACGTTGACAGAGTGTGGTCAGTCTGCTCTTCCCAGGGCGTGTCACATTGACAGAGTGGGGCCAGTCTGCTCTTTTATGGGTGGGTTACATTGACAGAGTGGGGTAAATCTGCTATTCCCTGGGTGTGTTACATTGACAGAGTGGGGTTAGTCTGCTCTTCCCTTGGGGGGGTTACATTGACAGAGTGGAGTCAGTCTGTTCTTCCCTGGGTGTGTTACATTGACAGAGTGGGGTCAGTCTGCTCTTCCCTGGGTGTGTTACATTGACAGAGTGGGGTCAGTCTGTTCTTCCCTGAGTGAATTACATTGACAGAGTGGGGTCGGTCTGTTCTTCCCTGGGTGTGTTACATTGACAGAGTGGGTTCAGTCTGCTCTTCCCTGGGTGTGTTACATTGACAGAGTGGGGTCAGTCTGTTCTTCCCTGAGTGAATTACATTGACAGAGTGGGGTCGGTCTGTTCTTCCCTGGGTGTGTTACATTGACAGAGTGGGGTCAGTCTGATCTTCCCTGGTTGTGTTACATTGACAGAGTGGGGTCAGTCTGACCTTCCCTGGTTGTGTTACATTGACAGAGTGGGGTCAGTCTGATCTTCCCTGGTTGTGTTACATTGACAGAGTGAGTTCAGTCTGCTCTTCCCTGGGTGTGTTACATTGACAGAGTGTGGTCAGTCTGCTCTTCCCTGGGAGGGTTACATTGACAGAGTGGGGTCTGTCTTCTCTTCCCTGGGTGTGTTACATTGACAGATTGGGGTCAGTCTGCTCTTCCCCAAGTTTGTTACGTTGACACAGTGGGGTCAGTCTGTTCTTCCCTGGGTGTGTTACATTGACAGAGTGGGGTCAGTCTGCTCTTCCCTGGATGTGTTACACTGACAGAGTGGGGTCAGTCTGCTGTTCCCTGGGTGTGTTACATTGACAGAGTGGGGTCAATCTGCTCTTCCCTGGGTGGGTAACATTGACAGAGTGGGGTCAGTCTGCTCTTCCCTGGGTTTGTTTCATTGACAGAGTGGGGTCAGTTTGCTCTCCCCTGTGTGTGTTACATTGACAGAGTGGGGTCAGTCTGTTCTCCCAGGATTTGTTACATTGACAGAATGGGATCAGTCTGTTCTTCCCTGGGTGTGTTACATTGACAGAGTGAGGTCAGTCTGCTCTTCCCATGGCGTGTAACATTGAAAGAGTGGGGTCAATCTGCTCTTCCCTGGGTGGGTAACATTGACAGAGTGTGGTCAGTCTGCTCTTCCCAGGGCGTGTCTCATTGACAGAGTGGGGCCAGTCTGCTCTTTTATGGGTGGGTTACATTGACAGAGTGGGGTAAGTCTGCTATTCCCTGGGTGTGTTACATTGACAGAGTGGGGTCAGTCTGCTCTTCCCTGGGGGGGTTACATTGAGAGACTGGAGTCAGTCTGTTCTTCCCTGGGTGTGTTACATTGACAGAGTGGGGTCAGTCTGCTCTTCCCTGGGTGTGTTACATTGACTGAGTGGGGACAGTCTGTTCTTCCCTGGGTGAATTACATTGACAGAGTGGGGTCAGTCTGTTCTTCCCTGTGTGTGTTACATTGACAGAGTGGGTTCAGTCTGCTCTTCCCTGGATGTGTTACATTGACAGAGTGGGGTCGGTCTGTTCTCCCAGGGTTTGTTACATTGACAGAGTGGGGTCAGTCTGCTCTTCCCTTGCTGTGTTACAATGACAGAGTGGCGTCAGTGTGCACTTCCTTGTGTGTGTTACATTGACAGAGTGGGGGTCAGTCTGCTCTTCCGAGGGTGTGTTACATTGACAGAGTGTGGTCAGTCTGCTCTTCCCAGGGCGTGTCACATTGACAGAGTGGGGTCAGTCTGCTCTTTTATGGGTGGGTTACATTGACAGAATGAATTCAGTCTGCTCTTCCCTGCGTGTGTTACATTGACAGAGTGTGGTCAGTCTGATCTTCCCTGGTTGTGTTACATTGACAGAGTGAGTTCAGTCTGCTCTTCCCTGGGTGTGTTACATTGACAGAGTGGGGTCAGTCTGCTCTTCCCTGGGTGTGTTACATTGACAGAGTGAGGTCAGTCTGCTCTTCCCTGGGTTTGTTACATTGACACAGTGGGGTCAGTCTTCTCTTCCCTGGGTGTGTTACATTGACCGATTGGGGTCAGTCTGCTCTTCCCTGAGTGTGTTACATTGACAGAGTGGGGTCAGTCTGTTCTTCCTTGGTTGTGTTAAATTGACAGTGTTGGGTCAGTCTGCTCTTCCCTGGGTGTGTTACATTGACAGAGTGGGGTCAGTTTGCTCTTCCCTGGGTGTGTTACATTGACAGAGTGGGTCAATCTGCTCTTCCCTGGGTGTGTTTCATTGACAGAGTGGGGTCAGTTTGCTCTTCCCTGGGTGTGTTACATTGACAGAGTGGTGTCAGTCTGCTCTTCCCTGGGTGTGTTACATTGACAGAGTGGCGTCAGTCTGTTCTCCCAGGGTTTGTTACTTTGACAGAGTGGGGTCAGTCTGTTCTTCCCTGGGTGTTTTACACTGACAGAGTGGGATCAGTCTGCTCTTCTCTGTGTGTGTAACATTGACAGAGTGGGGTCAGTCTGCTCTTCCCTGGAGGGTTACATTGACAGAGTGGGGTCAGTCTTCTCTTCCCTGGGTGTGTTACATTGACAGATTGGGGTCAGTCTGCTCTTCCCCAAGTTTGTTACATTGACACAGTGGGGTCAGTCTGTTCTTCCCTGGGTGTGTTACATTGACAGAGTGGGGTCAGTCTGCTCTACTCTGGCTGTGTTACATTGACAGAGTGGTGTCAGTCTGCTCTTCCCTGGGTGTGTTACATTGACAGAGTGAGGTTCGTCTGCCGTTCCCGAGGTGTGTTCCAATGACAGAGTGGGGTCAGTCTGATATTCCCTGGTTGTGTTACATTGACAGAGTGTGGTCAATCTGCTCTTCCCTGGGTGGGTAACATTGACAGAGTGGGGTCAGTCTGCTCTTCCCTGGGTGCATTTCATTGACAGAGTGGGGTCAGTTTGCTCTTCCCTGGGTGTGTCACATTGACAGAGTGGTGTCAGTCTGATCTCCCAGGGTTTGTTACATTGACAGAGTGGGGTCAGTCTGTTCTTCCCTGGGTGTGTTACATTGACAGAGTGAGGTCAGTCTGCTCTTCCCAGGGCGTGTCACATTGACAGAGTGAGGTCAATCTGCTCTTCCCTGGGTGGGTAACATTGACAGAGTGTGGTCAGTCTGCTCTTCCCAGGGCGTGTCACATTGACAGAGTGGGGCCAGTCTGCTCTTTTATGGGTGTGTTACATTGACAGAGTGGGGTCAGTCTGCTATTCCCTGGGTGCGTTACATTGACAGAGTGGAGTCAGTCTGTTCTTCCCTGGGTGTGCTACATTGACAGAGTGGGTTCAGTCTGCTCTTCCCTGGGTGTGTTACATTGACACAGTGGGGTCAGTCTGTTCTCCCAGGGTTTGTTACATTGCAAGAGTGGGGTCAGTCTGCTCTTCCCTTGCTATGTTACAATGACAGAGTGGGGTCAGTGTGCACTTCCCTGTGTGTGTTACATTGACAGAGTGGGGGTCAGTCTGCTCTTCCCAGGGTGTGTTACATTGACAGAGTGTGGTCAGTCTGCTCTTCTCAGGGCGTGTCACATTGACAGAGTGGGGTCAGTCTGCTCTTTTATGGGTGGGTTACATTGACAGAATGAATTCAGTCTGCTCTTCCCTGCGTGTGTTACATTGACAGAGTGTGGTCAGTCTGATCTTCCCTGGTTGTGTTACATTGACAGAGTGAGTTCAGTCTGCTCTTCCCTGGGAGGGTTACAATGACAGAGTGGGGTCAGATTGCTCCTCCCTGGGTGTGTTACATTGACAGAGTGGGGTCAGTCTGTTCTTCCCATGGTGTTTTACATTGACAGAGTGGGATCAGTCTGCTCTTCTCTGTGTGTGTAACATTGACAGAGTGGGGTCAGTCTGCTCTTCCCTGGAGGGTTACATTGACAGAGTGGGGTCAGTCTTCTCTTCCCTGGGTGTGTTACATTGACAGATTGGGGTCTGTCTGCCCTTCCCCAAGTTTGTTACATTGACACAGTGGGGTCAGTCTGTTCTTCCCTGGGTGTGTTACATTGACAGAGTGGGGTCAGTCTGCTCTTCCCTGGGTGTGTTACATTGACAGAGTGAGGTTAGTCTGCCCTTCCCTAGGTGTGTTCCATTGACAAAGTGGCGTCAGTCTGTTCTCCCAGAGTTTGTTACATTGACAGAGTGGTGTCAGTCTGTTCTTCCCTGGGTGTTTTACATTGACAGAGTGGGGACAGTCTGCTCTTTTATGGGTGGGTTACATTGACAGAGTGGGGTCAGGCTGCTCTTCCCTGGGAGTGGTACATTGACAGAGTGGGGTCAGTCTGATCTTCCCTGGTTGTGTTACATTGACAGAGTGAGTTCAGTCTGCTCTTCCCTGTGTGTGTTACATTGAGAGAGTGGGGTCAGTCTGCTCTTCCCTGGGAGGGTGACATTGACAGAGTGGGGTCAGTCTTCTCTTCCCTGGGTGTGTTACATTGACAGATTGGGGTCAGTCTGCTCTTTCCCAAGTTTGGTACATTGACAAAGTGGGGTCAATCTGTTCTTCCCTGGGTGTGTTACATTGACAGAGTGGGGTCAGTCTGCTCTTCCCTGGCTGTGTTACATTGACAGAGTGGGGTCAGTCTGTTCTTCCCTAGGTGTGTTACATTGACAGAGTGGGGTCAGTCTGCTCTTCCCTGGGTGTGTTACATTGACAAAGTGGGTTCAGTCTGCTCTTCCCTGGGTGTGTTACATTGACAGAGTGTGGTCAATCTGCTCTTCCCTGGGTGGGTAACATTGACAGAGTGGGGTCAGTCTGCTCTTCCATGGGTGTGTTTCATTGACAGAGTGGGGTCAGTCTGATCTTCCCTGGGTGTGTTACATTGACAGAGTGGTGTCAGTCTGCCCTTCCCTGCGTGTGTTCCATTGACAGAGTGGGGTCAGTCTGTTCTTCCCTGGCTGTGTTACATTGACAGAGTGAGGTCAGTCTGCTCTTCCCAGGGCGTGTCACATTGACAGAGTGGGGTCAATCTGCTCTTCCCTGGGTGTGTTACATTGACAGAGTGGGGTCAGTCTGCCCTTCCCTGGGTGTGTTACATTGACAAAGTGGGTTCAGTCTGCTCTTCCCTGGGTGTGTTACATTGACAGAGTGTGGTCAATCTGCTCTTCCCTGGGTGGGTAACATTGACAGAGTGGGGTCAGTCTGCTCTTCCCTGGGTGTGTTACATTGACAAAGTGGGTTCAGTCTGCTCTTCCCTGGGTGTGTTACATTGACAGAGTGTGGTCAATCTGCTCTTCCCTGGGTGGGTAACATTGACAGAGTGGGGTCAGTCTGCTCTTCCATGGGTGTGTTTCATTGACAGAGTGGGGTCAGTCTGCTCTTCCCTGGGTTTGTTACATTGACAGAGTGGTGTCAGTCTGCCCTTCCCTGGGTGTGTTCCATTGACAGAGTGGGGTCAGTCTGCTATTCCCTGGGTGTGTTACATTGACAGAGTGGGGTCAGTCTGCTCTTCCCTGGGGGGGTTACATTGACAGAGTGGAGTCAGTCTGTTCTTCCCTGGGTGTGTTACATTGACAGAGTGGGATCAGTCTGCTCTTCCCTGGGTGTGTTACATTGACTGAGTGGGGTCAGTCTGCTTTTCCCTGGGTGTGTTACATTGACAGAGTGGGGTAAGACTGCAGTTGACTTTGTGAGTAATTTTGCAGAAGCGGTCATTCTGCTCTTCTCTGGGTGGGTTACATTGACAGAGTGAGGTCAGTCTGCTCTTCCCTGGGTGTGTTACAGTGACAGGGTGGGTTCAGTCTGCTCTTCCCTGGGTGTGTTACATTGACAGAGTGAGGTCAGTCTGCTCTTCCCTGGGTGTGTTACATTGACAGTGTGCGGTCAGTCTGCTCTTCCCTGGGTGTGTTACATTGACAGAGTGAGGTCAGTCTGCTCTTCCCTGGGTGTGTTACATTGACAGATTGGGGTCAGTCTGTTCTTCCTTGGGTGTGTTAAATTAACAGTGTTGGGTCAATCTGCTCTTCCCTGGGTGTGTTACATTGACAGAGTGGCGTCAGTCTGTTCTTCCCTGGGAGTTTTACAGTAACAGGGTGGTGTCAGTCTGCTCTCCCCTGGGTGTGTTACATTGACAGAGTGGGGTCAGTCTGCTCTTCCCTGGGTGTGTTAAATTGACAGAGTGGGGTCAGTCTGTTCTTCCCTTGGTGTGTTACATTGACAGAATGGTATCTGTCTGCTCTTCCCTGGGTTTGTTACTTTGACAGAGTGGGGTCAGTCTGTTCTCCCATTGTGTGTTACATTGACAGAGTGGGGTCAGTCTGCTCTTCCCTGGGTGTGTTACAATGACAGAGTGGGGTCAATGTGCACTTCACTGGGTGGGTTACATTGACAGAGTGGGGAAGTCTGCAGTTCACTGTGTGAGTAACTTTGCAGAAGAGGTCATTCTGCTCTTCTCTGGGTGGGTTACATTGACAGAGTGAGGTCAGTCTGCTCTTCCCTGGGTTTGTTACATTGACAGAGTTTGGTCAGTCTGCTCTTCCCTGGGTTTGTTACATTGACAGATTGGGGTCAGTCTTCTCTTTCCTGGGTGTGTTACATTGACAGATTGGGGTCAGTCTGCTCATCCCTGAGTGTGTTACATTGACAGAGTGGGGTCTGTCAGTTCTTCATTGGGTGTGTTAAATTTACAGTTTTGGGTCAGTCTGCTCTTCCCTGGGTGTGTTACATTGACAGATTGGCGTCAATCTGTTCTGCCCTGCGAGTGTTACAGTGACAGGGAGGTGTCAGTCTGCTCTCCCCTGGGTGTGTTACATTGACAGAGTGGGGGTCAGCCTGCTTTTCCCAGTGTATGTTACATTGACAGAGTGGGGTCAGTCTGCTCTTTTATGGGTGGGTTACATTGACAGAATGAATTCAGTCTGCCCTTCCCTGCGTGTGTTGCATTGACAGAGTGGGGTCAGTCTGATCTTCCCTGGTTGTGTTACATTGACAGAGTGAGTTCAGTCTGCTCTTCCCTGGGTGTGTTACATTGACAGAGAGGGGTCAGTCTGCTCTTCCCTGGGTGTGTTACATTGACAGAGTGAGGTCAGTCTGCTCTTCCCTGGGTTTGTTACATTGACAGAGTGGGGCAGTCTTGTCTTCCCTGGGTGTGTTACATTGACAGATTGGGGTCAGTCTGCTCTTCCCTGGGTGTGTTACATTGACAGGGTGGGGAAATTGAGTACTTCCTTGCGTGTGTTAAATTGACAGTGTTGGGTCAGTCTGCTCTTCCCTGGGTGTGTTACATTGACAGAGTGGCGTCAGTCTGTTCTTCCCTGGGAGTGTTACAGTGACAGGGTGGTGTCCGTCTGCTCTCACCTGGGTGTGTTACATTGACAGAGTGGGGTCAGTCTGCTCTTCTCTGGGCGTGTTAAATTGACAGATTGGGGTCAGTCTGTTCTTCCCTTGGTGTGTTTCATTGACAGAGTGGTATCTGTCTGCTTTTCCCTGGGTGTGTTACATTGACAGAATGGTCAGTCTGTTCTCCCATTGTGTGTTACATTGACAGAGTGGTGTCAGTCTGCTCTTCCCTGGGTTTGTTACAAAGACAGAGTGGGGTCAATGTGTACTTCACTGTGTGGGTTACATTGACAGAGTGGGGTAAGTCTGCAGTTCACTGTGTGAGTAACTTTGCAGATGTGGTCATTCTGCTCTTCTCTGGGTGTGTTACATTGACAGAGTGAGGTCAGTCTGCTCTTCCCTGGGTTTGTTACATTGACAGAGTTTGGTCAGTCTGCTCTTCCCTGGGTGTGTTACATTGACACAGTTGGGTCAGTGTGCTCTTCCCAGGGCGTGTCACATTGACAGAGTGGGGACAGTCTGCTCTTTTATGGGTGGGTTACATTGACAGAGTGGGTTCAGTCTGCTCTTCCCTGGTTGTGTTACATTGACAGAGTGGGGTCAGTCTGCTCTTCCCTGGGTGTGTTACATTGACAGAGTGGGGTCAGTCTGCTCTTCACTGGGAGGGTTACAATGACAGAGTGGGGTCAGTCTTCTCTTCCCTGGGTGTGTTACATTGACAGTTTGGGGTCAGTCTGCTCTTCCCCAAGTTTGTTACATTGAAACAGTGGGGTCAGTCTGTTCTTCCCTGTATGTGTCACATTGACAGAGTGGGGTCAGTCTGCTCTTCCCTGGCTGTGTTACATTGACAGAGTGGGGTCAGTCTGCTCTTCCCTGCCTGTGTTACATTAACAGAGTGGGGTCAGTCTGCTCTTCCCTGGGTGTGTTACATTGACACAGTGGGGTCAGTCTGCTCTTCCCTGGGTGTGTTACATTGACTGAGTGGGGTCAATCTGCTCTTCCCTGGGTGGGTAACATTGACAGAGTGGGGTCAGTCTGCTCTTCCCTGGGTGTGTTTCATTGACAGAGTGGGATCAGTTTGCTCTTCCCTGGGTGTGTTACATTGACAGAGTGGGGTCAGTCTGCCCTTCCCTGGGTGTGTTCCATTGACAGAGTGGGGTCAGTCTGTTCTCCCAGGGTTTGTTACATTGACAGAGTGGGGTCAGTCTGTTCTTCCCTGGGTGTGTTACATTGACAGAGTGAGGTCAGTCTGCTCTTCCCAGGGCATGTCACATTGACAGAGTTGGGTCAATCTGCTCTTCCCTGGGTGGGTAACATTGACAGAGTATGGTCAGTCTGCTCTTCCCAGGGCGTGTCAAATTGACAGAGTGGGGCCAGTCTGCTCTTTCATGGGTGGGTTACATTGACAGAGTGGGGTAAGTCTGCTATTCCCTGGGTGTGTTACATTGACAGAGTGGTATCTGTCTGCTCTTCCCTGGGTGTGTTACAATGACAGAGTGGGGTCAGTGTGCACATCACTGGGTGGGTTACATTGACAGAGTTGGGTAAGTCTGCAGTTCACTGTGTGAGTAATTTTGCGGAAGAGGACATTCTGCTCTTCTCTGCGTGGGTTACATTGACAGAGTGAGGTCAGTCTGCTCTTCCCTGGGTTTGTTACATTGACAGAGTTTGGTCAGTCTGCTCTTCCCTGGGGGGGTAACATTGACAGAGTATGGTCAGTCTGCTCTTCCCAGGGCGTGTCACATTGACAGAGTGGGGCCAGTCTGCTCTTTCATGGGTGGGTTACATTGACAGAGTGGGGTAAGTCTGCTATTCCCTGGGTGTGTTACATTGACAGAGTGGGGTCAGTCTGCTCTTCCCTGGGGGGGTTACATTGACAGAGTGGGGTCAGTCTGTTCTTCCCTGGGTGTGTTACATTGACAGAGTGAGGTCAGTCTGCTCTTCCCAGGGCATGTCACATTGACAGAGTTGGGTCAATCTGCTCTTCCCTGGGTGGGTAACATTGACAGAGTATGGTCAGTCTGCTCTTCCCAGGGCGTGTCACATTGACAGAGTGGGGCCAGTCTGCTCTTTCATGGGTGGGTTACATTGACAGAGTGGGGTAAGTCTGCTATTCCCTGGGTGTGTTACAATGACAGTGTTGGGTCAGTCTGCTCTTCCCTGGGTGTGTTACATTGACAGAGTGGCGTCAGTCTGTTCTTCCCTGGGAGTGTTACAGTGACAGGGTGGTGTCAGTCTGCTCTCCCCTGGGTGTGTTACATTGACAGAGTGGTATCTGTCTGCTCTTCCCTGGGTGTGTTACAATGACAGAGTGGGGTCAGTGTGCACATCACTGGGTGGGTTACATTGACAGAGTGGGGTAAGTCTGCAGTTCACTGTGTGAGTAATTTTGCGGAAGAGGACATTCTGCTCTTCTCTGCGTGGGTTACATTGACAGAGTGAGGTCAGTCTGCTCTTCCCTGGGTTTGTTACATTGACAGAGTTTGGTCAGTCTGCTCTTCCCTGGGTGTGTTACATTGACAGAGTTGGGTCAGTGTGCTCTTCCCAGGGCGTGTCACATTGACAGAGTGGGGTCAGTCTGCTCTTTTATGGGTGTGTTACATTGACAGTGTGAGGTTAGTCTTCTCTTCCCAGGGCGTGTCACATTGACAGAGTGGGGTCAGTCTGCTCTTTTATGGGTGGGTTACTTTGACAGAGTGGGGTCAGTCTGCTCTTCCCTTGGTGTGTAACATTGGCAGAGTGAGGTCAGTCTGCTCTTCCCTGGGTTTGTTACATTGACACAGAGGGGTCAGTCTGCTCTTCCCTGGGTGTGTTACATTGAGAGATTGGGGTTAGTCTGCTCTTCCCCAAGTTTGTTACATTGACAGAGTGGGGTCAGTCTGCACTTCCCTGGGTGTGTTACATTGACAGAGTGAGGTCAATCTGCTCTTCCCTGGGTTTGTTACATTTACAGAGTGTGGTCTGTCAACTCTTCCCTGGGTGTGTTACATTGACAGAGTGGGGTAAGACTGCAGTTGACTGTGTGAGTAATTTTGCAGAAGCGGTCATTCTGCTCTTCTCTGGGTGGGTTACATTGACAGAGTGAGTTCAGTCTGCTCTTCCCTGGGTGTGTTACATTGACAGAGTGGGGTCAGTCTGCTCTTCCCTGGGTGTGTTACATTGACAGAGTGAGGTCAGTCTGCTCTTCCCTGGTTGTGTTACATTGACAGAGTGGGGTCAGTCTGCTCTTCCCTGGGTGTGTTACATTGACAGAGTGAGGTCAGTCTGCTCTTCCCTGGGTTTGTTACATTGACAGATTGGGGTGAGTCTTCTCTTTCCTGAGTGTGTTACATTGACAGAGTGGGGTCAGTCTGTTCTTCCTTGGGTGTGTTAAATTGACAGTGTTGGGTCAGTCTGCTCTTCCCTGGGTGTGTTACATTGACAGAGTGGCGTCAGTCTGTCCTTCCCTGGGAGTTTTACAGTGACGGGGTGGTGTCAGTCTGCTCTCCCCTGGGTGTGTTACATTGACAGAGTGGGGTCAGTCTGCTCTTCCCTGTGTGTCTTAAATTGACAGAGTGGGGTCAGTCTGTTCTTCCTTGGGTGTGTTAAATTGACAGTGTTGGGTCAGTCTGCTCTTCCCTGGGTGTGTTACATTGACAGAGTGGCGTCAGTCTGTTCTTCCCTGGGTGTGTTACAGTGACAGGGTGGTGTCAGTCTGCTCTCCCCTGGGTGTGTTACATTGACAGAGTGGTATCTGTCTGCTCTTCCCTGGGTGTGTTACAATGACAGAGTGGGGTCAGTGTGCACATCACTGGGTGGGTTACATTGACAGAGTGGGGTAAGTCTGCAGTTCACTGTGTGAGTAATTTTGCGGAAGAGGACATTCTGCTCTTCTCTGGGTGGGTTACATTGACAGAGTGAGGTCAGTCTGCTCTTCCCTGGGTTTGTTACATTGACAGAGTTTGGTCAGTCTGCTCTTCCCTGGGTGTGTTAAATTGACAGAGTTGGGTCAGTGTGCTCTTCCCACGGCGTGTCACATTGACAGAGTGGGGTCAGTCTGCTCTTTTATGGGTGTGTTACATTGACAGTGTGAGGTTAGTCTTCTCTTCCCAGGGCGTGTCACATTGACAGAGTGGGGTCAGTCTGCTCTTTTATGGGTGGGTTACTTTGACAGAGTGGGGTCAGTCTGCTCTTCCCTTGGTGTGTAACATTGGCAGAGTGAGGTCAGTCTGCTCTTCCCTGGGTTTGTTACATTGACACAGAGGGGTCAGTCTGCTCTTCCCTGGGTGTGTTACATTGAGAGATTGGGGTTAGTCTGCTCTTCCCCAAGTTTGTTACATTGACAGAGTGGGGTCAGTCTGCACTTCCCTGGGTGTGTTACATTGACAGAGTGAGGTCAGTCTGCTCTTCCCTGGGTTTGTTACATTTACAGAGTGTGGTCTGTCAACTCTTCCCTGGGTGTGTTACATTGACAGAGTGGGGTAAGACTGCAGTTGACTGTGTGAGTAATTTTGCAGAAGCGGTCATTCTGCTCTTCTCTGGGTGGGTTACATTGACAGAGTGAGTTCAGTCTGCTCTTCCCTGGGTGTGTTACATTGACAGAGTGGGGTCAGTCTGCTCTTCCCTGGGTGTGTTACATTGACAGAGTGAGGTCAGTCTGCTCTTCCCTGGTTGTGTTACATTGACAGAGTGGGGTCAGTCTGCTCTTCCCTGGGTGTGTTACATTGACAGAGTGAGGTCAGTCTGCTCTTCCCTGGGTTTGTTACATTGACAAATTGGGGTGAGTCTTCTCTTTCCTGAGTGTGTTACATTGACAGAGTGGGGTCAGTCTGTTCTTCCTTGGGTGTGTTAAATTGACAGTGTTGGGTCAGTCTGCTCTTCCCTGGGTGTGTTACATTGACAGAGTGGCGTCAGTCTGTCCTTCCCTGGGAGTTTTACAGTGACAGGGTGGTGTCAGTCTGCTCTCCCCTGGGTGTGTTACATTGACAGAGTGGGGTCAGTCTGCTCTTCCCTGGGTGTCTTAAATTGACAGAGTGGGGTCAGTCTGTTCTTCCCTTTGTGTTTTACATTGACAGAGTGGTATCTGTCTGCTCTTCCCTGGGTGTGTTAAATTGACAGAGTGGGGTCAGTCTGTTCTCCCATTGTGTGTTACATTGACAGAGTGGGGTCAGTCTGCTCTTCCCTGGGTGTGTTACAATGACAGAGTGGGGTCAATGTGCACTTCACTGGGTGGGTTACATTGACAGAGTGGGGAAGTCTGCAGTTCACTGTGTGAGTAACTTTGCAGAAGAGGTCATTCTGCTCTTCTCTGGGTGGGTTTCATTGACAGAGTGAGGTCAGTCTGCTCTTCCCTGGGTTTGTTACATTGACAGAGCTGGGTCAGTGTGCTCTTCCCAGGGCGTGTCACATTGACAGAGTGGGGACAGTCTGCTCTTTTATGGGTGGGTTACATTGACAGAGTGGGGTCAGTCTGCTCTTCCCTGAGTGTGTTACATTGACAGAGTGGGGTCAGTCTGATCTTCCCTGGTTGTGTTACATTGACAGAGTGAGTTCAGTCTGCTCTTCCCTGGGTGTGTTACATTGACAGAGTGGGGTCAGTCTGCTCTTCCCTGGGAGGGTTACATTGACAGAGTGGGGTCAGTCTTCTCTTCCCTGGGTGTGTTACATTGGCAGATTGGGGTCCGTCTGCTCTTCCCCAAGTTTGTTACATTGACACAGTGGGGTCAGTCTGCTCTTCCCTGGCTGTGTTACATTGACAGAGTGGGGTCAGTCTGCTCTTCCCTGGGTGTGTTACATTGACAGAGTGGGGTCAGTCTGCTCTTCCCTGGGTTTGTTACATTGACAGAGTGGGGTCAGTCTGCCCTTCCCTGGGTGTGTTACATTGACAGAGTGGGGTCAGTCTGCTCTTCCCTGGGTGTGTTACATTGACAGAGTGGGGTCAGTCTGCTCTTCCCTGGGTGTGTTACATTGACAGAGTGGGGTCAGTCTGCTCTTCCCTGTGTGTGTTACATTGACTGATTGGGGTCAGTCTGCTCTTCCCTGTGTGTGTTACATTGACAGAGTCGGGTCAGTGTGCACTTCCCTGGGTGTGTTACATTGACAGAGTGTGGTCAGTCTGCTCTTCCCTGGGTGTGTTACGTTGACAGAGTGGGGTCAGCCTGCTCTTCCCTGGGTGTGTTACAATGACAGAGTGGGGTCAGTCTGCACTTCCCTGGGTGTGTTACATTGACAGAGTGGGGTCAGTCTGCTCTTCCCTGTGTGTGTTACATTGACAGAGTGGGGTCAGTCTGCTCTTCCCTGGGTGTGTTATATTGACAGAGTCGGGTCAGTCTGCACTGCCCTGGGTGTGTTACATTGACAGAGTGGGGTCAGTCTGCTCTTCCCTGGGTGTGTTACATTGACAGAGTGGGGTCAGTCTGCCCTTCCCTGGGTGTGTTACATTGACAGAGTGGGGGTCAGTCTGCTCTTCCCTGGGTTTGTTACTTTGACAGAGTGGGGTCAGTCTTCTCTTCCCTGGGTGTGTTACATTGACAGATTGGGGTCAGTGTGCACTTCCCTAGGTGGGTTACATTGACAGAGTTGGGTCAGTCTGCTCTTCAGTGCATGGGTCAGGTGACGGTTTACCTCTTTCATTGGGGCGGATGTCAAGGAGCATCTTAAACCGGAGAGGGATCGGGGGGAATTGGAGCCGTTTAGAGAGAGAGTACAGAAGGTAAGACACCTCAGCTCAAAGCACGGTAGTTAATGCTGCCCCGATTAAAATATTGAAGATGGCAGAAGGGCAGATGAGCTGAGACAGGGTGGGAGCTGGGAGATATTGATGATGTGGAAGGACAGTGTGTGTATCTGATCACATTCTGTCAGTCTGACTCATCGCAGTCATTCCTGACACTGGATTCACTGAGGGGTGAAGGCTACGTGAACAGAGTAGACTGTCCCTGTTATTCTGTTCCTGACTCTCCAGCTCCCACTCTGTTAGTGACCTCTCAGTCTCCCGGGAAATGGGCTTTTTCCCAATTGTGCCGGATTCCTGGCCTTCATCCTTGTCCGAGCTGAGAGTTGATGGTCTGAGGAATATCATTCCCAAATGACTCCTGTCCAAGATAATACCGATTAATGTGTCTGTGTATCCTCCAGTAATCTGTAAACATCATTGCTCAGGGCTGGAGGGACATGGATTGATGACATTGAGGATGTTATGAACCAGACCAAACTCCTCTGCCTTAAGGAAATGGTCTCGACCCCTTTTCCTGATTTCCTGAAGGGAAGTGTAAGGCGTTACAATGTGATTGGTCAAACTGCCAGGCCTGAATCAAAATACACTTTACTCCACACTATCGTTGTAACACAAACATAAGGAAGAAAGATTGGACAAACCGAACTCGATTGGAAACCTGAACCAAATGAACATTATTTAACTATAAACAGCAACTGTTCGGATATCGTAACATTCCATAAACCACACAATTCTGGTCTTTCTGATATCGGGAGAATGAGGTGAAACTTGTAAAGATTCAGAAAAGATTTACAAGGATGTTTGCAGAGTCAGGATTTCTGACTGTTTTGAGGCTGGAGTTTATTTTATCCTTGTGTAGATTTGACACATTAACCCTCCCTCCCCACCACTACAGAAGCTGTTGGAACTGTTCAGTGTTTCCAGTGGCTTCTGTAATTATTTCAGGTTCCTGACTGGAGCAGTCTCTCACTTTTCGAACAAAACAAACCCATCCTTGTGCTGCAACCAATATTTCAATAAGAAATGGGAAGCAGCAGAGGGGAAAGCTTCTGAGATGCCGAGCAATGCTGCCCGGTTCCACACTGCAATTCACAGGAACCATCACCAGGAAAAGCAAGGAGTAATCTGACAGATCCGGTTTACCACAGAATGAAAGATTTATTTCCTCGATTTATCCCAGTGCCTTACCTTTAAAAGGCTGTTTACAAACCACAACACTGCAATGGCTGGGAATCGGACCCAGGTCAACTGCTTGGAAGACAGCTCTGCTCCCCACTATCCCACCATCACCCTCCTAACAGCTCCCTCCCCATTCCCAAACACACTTAACAAGGCCGTGATCATCACCAACTGGATTGGGGCTGAAATCCAAACAGACACATCCTCTGTATCTAACCCAGTGATGGAGCTATCCTGATTGAGTTTGATGTGAACAGGATGGGGGAAGTGGGGGATTTAATCAGTACCTAACGCCGAGCTCAAAATGGCCTGGGAATTTAAAATGCTGCAGTGTAGAGGGAGATTTACTCTGTATCTGACCCCATTCTCTACCTGCCCTGGGGATTTAAATGGAGACAGTTTAATGGGAGCTTTATTTTGTCTGGAACCCTGTGCTCCCTCTGCCCTGGGAGTGTTTGCTGGGATCACTGTCTAACCTCTGTGATATGGATCCTATGAAGATTGATGGGAGACAGTGTAAATGGAATTGTCAGGATCCAATTCCTTCACGTGGATGAGAGAAGGTGGGAAAAAAATGATACCAGTGGGACTGAAGGGTCAGTAGCAGAATGAAGACACCATTGGCTCAGAGAGAGTAGACAGGAGAGAGGGTCATGAGGGTTTCAGACTGGAGGGAGCAACAGGCACATACAAGTTGGGAACTGTTTTCAGTAAAAGGCAATTGATCCCAGGTCACTGCAGAGTGTAAGAATCTGATGCCTTTCCCTCACTATCCCCCTCCAATCCCTGGGAAGATCTGCTCCCACACCATGTTCCATCCCAACTGCTGACTGTGTTACATACATTAATACATTGGAGCTGGGCAGAGGTGCTTTTAACCCTGGGATCTTGCTGTGTAACTTGCCTCCAAAATGCTCTTGCTCCCCCTTTCAACTAATCTTTTCCCTCTTTTATCCCGAGGAACCTTTGTTTGGAAAGCTGCAACGTGAAGATCCAAAATGTTCGAGTCCAGGAAAGAACAACCTCCAGAGGGGGAGCACTGGCCTGAGGCCTGAGGCCTGGTCGACAGGCTGCACCCCGTGGGGGCCCACAGTGAGTTGTGTGTTTATTTACCCCGAGGTTTAATCTCCTCTGGGGGACCCTGGGTTTTAGGGGCCTCTGGGTAACTGGCTCCTGTCAGATTGTGGCCCTGTCATTTTTAAAACAGGTTTGAAGCCTGGGGTTAAAGTTTGTCAATCCCCAGGATCTGAGAGGTAGGACTCTCTCAGGATGGAATTAAAACCCAAATGCTGTGACCCTCTCTAAAGACTCCCTCTCTCACCCTTCTCTCTCACCCCTCTCTCTCTCACACCCCCTCTCTCAACACCCCACACTCTCTCATTCCCTCAGTCTCTCACCCCCTCTCTCTCAACCCCTTGCTCTCTAAACCCCCCCACTCTCACCCCCCTCTCTCTCACTCCCCCTCTCTCTCACCACCCCCTCTCTCTCACCCCCACTCCCTCACCCCCTCTGTCTCACCCATCTCTCTCCCCCCTCCCGCTCTCTCCACTCTCTCGCTCCCCCCTCTCTCGCCCTCCCCTCTCTCTCACCCTCCCCTCTCTCTCGCCCTCCCCACTCTCTCTCCCTCCCCTCTCGCGCCCTCCCCTCTTTCGCCCTCCCCTCTCACTCGCCCACCCCTCACTGGCTGTCCCCTCTCTCTCCCTGGCCCCTCTCTCTCTCCCTCCCCTCACTGGCCCTCCCATCTCTCTCCGTCCCCCTCACTCTCCTTCCCCTCTCTTGCCCTCCCCTCCCTCTCACTCTCCCTCCCCTCTCAATCTCCCTCCCCTCTTACTCTCCCTCCCCCTCCACCCACCCAGCCTCCACTCTCTCTCCCACCCGCTCTCTCCCACGCTCTCTCCCCTCTTCTCTCTACCCCCTCCCCCTCTCACCTGTCTCACGCCCTCCACTCCCCCTCCTCTCTCTCCTCCCTCCTCTCTCTTCCTTCCTCTCTGACCCTCCTCTCTCCCCTCCTCTCTTTCCTCCTCTCTCCCCCTCCTCTCTCCCCTACTCTTTCTCCTCATTGCTCTCCTTCTCTATCTCTCCCTTATCCTCTCTCCCCTCCTCTCTCTTCGCACCTCTCTCTTCCCTCCTCTCGCCTCCTCTCTCTCCCACTCTCTCTCTCTCTTGCTCTCTCTCTCTCACACTCTCTCTCCCCTCTCTCTCTGCACTCTCTCCCCTCTCTCTCCTTCCCCTCTTTCTCTCCCCGAACTTTCTCTCCCCCCACTCTCTCTCTCTGCCCACTCTCTGTGCCTCATCTCTCTGTCCTCTCCCTACCGTCCCCCCGTCCCTCTCTGTCCCCCACTCTCTGCATCCCCCATTCTCTGTCCCTCTCTCTCTGACCCCTTCTCTCTTCCCCACTCTGGAGCCCTCTCTCTGCCCCCGACTCTCTGTCCCCCTCTATCTCCCCCACTCTCTGTGCCCCTGCTCTGTAGTCCTCTCTCTGTCCCCCCTCTCTCTCTGTCCCCCTCTCGCTCTGTCCCCCTCTCTCTGTCCCCCTCTCTGTCCCCCTCTCTCTGTCCCCCTCTCTCTGTCCCCCTCTCTCTGTGCCCCTCTCTCTCCCACCCGCCTCACTATCCCCTCTCTTTGTCCTCCTCTCTCTCTGTTCCCCTCTCTCTCAGTCCGGCTCTCTCTGTTCCCCCTATCTCTGTCGCCCTCTCTCTCCCACCGCCTCTCTCAGACCCCCTCTCCCTCCCACCACATCTCTCTCTGTCCCCCTCTCTCTGTCTCCCCCTCTCTCTGTCCACCCTGTCTCTGTCCCACCTCTCTCTGTCCACTCTCTCTGTCCCCCTCTCTGTCCCCTCCACCTCTACCCCGCTCTCTGCCCCCCTCTCAGTCGCCCTCTCTCTGCACCGTCTCTCTCTGCCCCCAGTCTGACCCCCTCTCTCTCTCTGTCCCTCACTCTCTCCATCTCCCCACTCTTTGTCCCCCACTCTCTGTCCCCCTCTCTCTGACCCCCTCTATCTCCCCCACTCTCTGTGCCCCTCTCTCTATCGCCCTCTCTCTGCCCCCTCCCCTTCCACCCGCCTCTCTCTGTCCCCCCCTTTCTCTCTCCCCCCTCTGTGTCCCCCCTCTGTCCCCCCCTCTGTCCCCCCTCTCTGACCCCTCAATCTCCCCCTCCCTCTAACCCCCTCTACCTCCCCCTCTTTTTGTCCTCCTCTATCTTCCCCACTCTCAGTACCCCCCTCTCTCTACCCCTCCCTCTGATCCCCTCTACCTCGCCCTCTTTTTGTCCCCCTCTATCTCCCCCACTCTCAGTACCCCACTATCTGTCCCCCTCCCTCTGACCATCTCTACCTCCCCCTCTTTTCCCCCTCTTTTTGTCCCCCTCTATCTCCCCGACTCTCAGTACCCCCCTCTCTCTGTCCCACTCTCTGTCCCCCTCTCCGTGCCCCCCTCTCTGTGCCCCCCTCTCCGTGCACCCCTCTCCGTGCCCCCCTCTCTGTCCCCCTCTCTCTGTCCCCCTCTCTCTTCCACCCGCCTCGCTATCCCCCCTCTTTGTCCCCCCCCCACTGTCCCCCTCTCTCTCAGTTCGGCTCTCTCATACCCCTTCTCTCACCCACCGCAACTCTCTCTGTCCCCCTCTCTCTGTCCCCCTCTCTCTGTCCCCCCTCTCTCTGTCCACCCTCTCTCTGTCTCCTCTCTCTGTCCCCCTCTCTCTGTCCCCCTCTCTCTGTCCCCCTCTCCCTGTCCCCCCTCTCTCTGTCCCCCCTCTCTGTCCCCCTCTCTCTGTCCCCTCTTTCTCTCCCCTGCTCTCTGCCACCCCCTCTGTCGCCCTGTCTCTGCTCCGTCACTCTCTGCCCCTCTCTCTAACCCCCCTCTCTCTCTCTCCCCCACTCTCTCCATCCCCCCCACTCTCTGTCCCCCTCTCTGACCCCCTCTCTCTGACCCCCCCTCTCTCCTCCACTCTGTACCCATCTCTCTGTCCCCCACTCTATATTGCCCTCTCTCTCTGTCACCCTGTCTCTGAGCCCCGCTATCTCCCACCTCTCTCTGTCCCCCCTCTCTCTATCCCCTCTCTCTCTGTCACCCTCTCTCTGTCGCCATTTCTCAGCCCCCCTCTCTCACTGTCGCCCTCTGTCTCTGACCCCCTCTCTTGCTGTCCCCCTCTATATCACCCTCTCTCTGTCCCCCTCTCTCTGACCCCCTCGATCTCCTCCACATTCTGTGCCCCTCTCTCTGTCGCCCTCTCTCTGTCACCCTCTCTCTGTACCCCCTCTCTCTCTGTCCCCCCTCTGTCTCCCCCACTCTCTCTGTCCCCCTCTATCTCCCCCTCTCTCTGACCCCCTCTATCACCCCCTCTTTTTGTCCTACTCTCTGTCCACCTCTATCTCCCCCACTCGCTGTACCACTATCTCTGTACTCTTCGCTCTGAACCCCTCTATCTACCCCTCTCTCTGTGCCGCTCTCTCTGTCCCCCTCCCTTTGTAAACCTCTATCTCCCCTTTCTCTGTCCCCCTCTCTCTGTCCCCCTCTCTCTCCCACCAGCCTCTCTCTGACCCCCTCTCTCTACCACCCGCCTCTCCCTCTCTGTCCCTCTCTCTGTCCCCCCCCTCTGCCCCCCCCTCTCTGTCCCTCCTCTCTCTGTCCCCCCTCTTTCGGTCCACCCCTCTTTCTGTCCCTCCCTCTCTCTGTCCCCCTCTCTCTGACCCGCTCTCTCTGACCCACTCTAGCTCCCCCACTCTCTGTGCTCGTCTCTCTGTCGCCCTCTCTCTGCCCTCCTCTCCCTTCCACCTGCCTCTCTCTTCACCCCCTCGCTCTGACCCCCTCTCTCTCTGCCCCGCTCTCTCTCTGTCCCCCTCTCTCTCTCTGTCCCCCTCTCTGTCCCCCTTTCTGTGCCCCCCTCTCTGTGCCCCCCTCTCTGTGTCCCCCTTTCTGTTCCCCCTCTCTCTGTCCCCCTCACTCTGTCCCCCTCTCTCTCTGTCCCCTTCTCTCTGTCCCCCCCCTCTCTGTCCCACCTCTCTCTGTCCCCCCTCTGTCTGTCCCCCCTCTCTCTCTGTCCTCCCCTCTGTCCCCCTCTCTCTCTGTCCCCCCCTCTCCCTCTGTCCCCCCTCTGTCTGTCCCCCTCTCTCTCTGTCCCCCCCTCTCTCTGCCCCCGTCTCTCTCTGCCCCGCTCTCTCTGTCCCCCACTCTCTCTCTGTCCCCCTCTCTGTCCCCCTCTCTGTGCCCCCCTCTCTGTGTCCCCCTTTCTGTTCCCCCTCTCTCTGTCCCCCTCACTCTGTCCCCCTCTCTCTGTCCCCCTCGCTCTCTGCCTCCTCTCTCTGTCCCCCTCTCTCTGTCCCCCTCTATCTGTCCTCCTCTCTCTGTCCCCTCTATCTCTACCCCGCTCTCTGCGCCCCTCTCTTTCGCCCTCTCTCTGCTCCGTCTCTCCCTGTCCCCCTCTCTGACCCCCTCTCTCTCTCTCTCTCTCTCTGTCCCACACTCTCTCCATCTCCCCACTGTCTGTCTCCCTCTCTCTCTGACCCCATCTATCTCCCCCACTCTCGGTGCCTCTCTCTGTCGCCCTCTCTCTGCCCCTCTCTCACTTCTACCTGCCTCTCTCTGTCCTCCTCTCTCTCTGTCCTCCTCTCTCTCTGACCTCCTCTCTCTGTCCTTCTCTCTCTGTCCACATCTCTCTCTGTCCCTCTCTCTCTCTGTTCCCCTCTCTCTCTGTCCCCACCTCTCTCCGTCCCCCCAACTCTCCATCCACCCCACTCTCTGTCCCCCTCTCTCTGTCGCCCTCTCTCTGCCCCCATCTCTCTGATTCCCTCTCTCTCCCCCACTCTACTCCTCTCTCTGTCCCTCACTCTCTGTCCCCTCTCTCTGTCCCCCTCTATATCTCCGTCTCTCTGTCCCCCTCTCTGACCCTCTCTCTCTGCCCCCTCACTCTGTCCCCTTCTGTCTGCCCCATCTCTCTCTGCCCCTCTCTCTCTGTCCCCATCTCTTTCTGCCCCCTTTTCTCTCTGTCCCCCTCTCTCTGTCCCCCTCTCTCTGCCCCTCTCTCTCTGCCCCCCTCTCTCTGTCCCCCCCTCTCTCTGTCCCCCTCTCTCTGCCCCTCTCTCTCTGTCCCCCTCTCTCTCTGTCCCCCTCTCTCTCTGTCCCCCTCTCTTTCTGCCCCCTTTTCTCTCTGTCCCCCTCTCTCTGTTGCCCTCTCTCTGTCCCCCTCTCTCTCTGTCCCCCTCTCTTTCTGCCCCCTTTTCTCTCTGTCCCCCTCTCTCTGTTGCCCTCTCTCTGCCCCTCTCTCTCTGTCCCCCATTCTCTCTGTCACCCTCTCTCTGTCGCCATTTCTCTGCCCCCCCTCTCACAGTCCCCCTCTGTCTCTGAATCCTTCTCTTGTAGTCCCCCTCTATATCACCCTCCCTCTGTCCCCCTCTCTCTGACCCCCTCTATCTCCCCCACTCTCTGTGACACTCTCTCTGTCCCCCTCTCTTTCTGCCCCCTTTTCTCTCTGTCCCCCTCTCTCGGTCGCCCTCTCTCTGCCCCACTCTCTCTGTCCCCCACACTCTTTTCACTCTCTCTCTGCCCCCTCTCTCTCTGCCCCCCTCACTCTGTCTCCCTCTGTCTGCCCCATCTCTCTTTTCCCCTCTATCTCTGCCCCGCTCTCTCTCTGTTCCCCCCCTCTCTTTCCCCCCCTCTGTCCCACCCCCTCTCTGTCCCCCCTCACTGTCCCCGCTCTCTCCGGCCCCCCCTCTCTCTGACCCCCTCTATCTCCCCCTCTCTCTTTTTCCCCTCTCTCTCTTTCCCCTCTCTCTCTGCCCCCTCACTCTGTCCCACTCTCTCTGCCCCCCTCTCTCTGTCCCCTCTTTCTCTGTCCCCCACTATCTCCCCCACTCTCTGTGCCCCTCTCTCTGTACCCCTCTCTCTGACCCCCTCTACCTCCCGCACTCTCTGTGCCCCTCCCTCTGTCCCCTCTCTCTGACCCCCTCTATCTCCCCCTCTCTCTGTCCCCCTCTCTCTGAACCCCTCTACCTCCCCCTCTTTCTGTCCCCCTCTCTCTGTTCCCCCTCTCTCTCTGTCGCCCTCTCTGTGTCGCCCTCTCTCCGTCCCCCTCTCTTTTCCCCCTCTCTCTCTGTCCCCCTCTCTCTCTACCCCCCTCACTCTGTCCCTTACTCTCTGTCCCCCTCTCTTTGTCCCCCTCTCTCTGACCACCTCTACCTCCCGCACTCTCTGTCCTCTCACTCTGTCCCCCCCGTCCCTGTGCCATCTCTCTCTGTCCCCCTCTCTCTGACCCCCCTCTCTCTCTGACCTCCCGCTCTCTCTCTGACCCCCTCCCTCTGTCCGTCTCCCTCTGTCCCCCCCCCTCTGTCCCCTCTCTCTGCCCCGCTCTCTCTCCCACCCGCCTCCCTCTCTCCTCCTCTCTCTCCCCCACTCTCTGACCCCCTCTCTCTCTGACCTCCCGCTCTCTCTCTGACCCCCTCCCTCTGTCCGTCTCCCTCTGTCCCCCCTCCCTCTGTCCCCCCTCTCTCTGTCCCCCCTCTCTCTGGTCCCCCTCTCTCTCTGTACCCCTCTCTCTGTACGCCTCTCACTCTGTCCCCCTCTCTCTCTGACCCCCTCTTTCCCACCCGCTTCTCTCTCACCCCCGCTCTCTGCCCCCCTCTGTCCCCTCTCTCTGCCCCGCTCTCTCTCCCACCCGCCTCCCTCTCTCCCCCTCTCTCTCCCCCACTCTCTGTCCCCCTCTCTGTCGCCCTCTCTCTGACCCCCACTGTCTGACCCACTCTTTCACCCCCCTCTCTCCCACCCATCTCCCTCTATCCCCCCTCTTTGACCCCCTCTCTCTCTGTCCCCTCTCTCTCTGTCCCGCGCTCTCTCCCACCCGCCTCTCTCTGATGCCCTCTCTCTGTCCCCCGCTCTCTGACCCCTCTCTCTGTCCCCCCCTCTCTCTGTCCCCCACTCCCTGTCCCCTCTCTCTGCCCCCCTCTCTCTGACCCCTCTCTATGTCGCCCTCTCTCCGCCCCCTCTCTGTCACTGTCTCTCTGCCCCCCCGTGCCCCCTCTCTGTGTCCCTCCTCTCTCTGTCCCCCTCTCTCTCCCCCATCTCTGTCATCGTCTTTCTGTCCCCCCCTCCCTCTCTCCACTCCCTCTCTCCCCCCTTTCTCTGTCCCCCCTCTCTCTCTCTGTCCCTCCCTCTAGCTGTTCCCCCTCTCTCTGTCCCCCTCTCTATCCCGCCTCTATCTGTCCATCCTCTTTGTCCCAACCCTCTCTGAACCCCCTCCTCCTCTCACTGTCCCCCTCTCTTTCTGTTCCCCTGTCTCTGAACCCCTGTACCTCCCCCACTCTCTGTCCCCCCACTCTCTGTCCCCCCCTCTCTCTGTCCCCCCCTCTCTCTGTCGCCCTTTATCTGTCCCCCTCTCTCTCTGTCCCCCCTTTCTCTGTCCCCCCCTCTCCGTCCTCCCCACTCTGTCCCCCATTTCTCTGTCCCCCATTTCTCTTTTCCCTCTCTCTCTGTCCCCCCTCTCTGTCCCCCTCTCTCTCTGTCCCCCCTCTCTCTCTGTCCCACTCTCTCTGACCCACTCTCTCTGTCGCCCTCTCTCTGTCCCGCTCTCCCTCCCACCCACCTCTCTCTGACCCCCTCTCTCTATTCCCCTCTCTCTGAACCCATCTATCTCACCCACTCTCTGTCCCCCCCTCTGTCCCACCCATCTCCCTCTATCCCCCCTCTTTGTCCCCCTCTCTCTCTGTCCCCCTCCCTCTTTACCCCCGAACTCTGTCCCCCTCTCTGTCGCCCTCTATCTTCCCCCCTCTCTGTCCCTCTCTCTCTCTGTCCCCCTCTCTCTCTGTCCCCCTCTCTCTGACCCATTCTCTCTGTCGCCCTCTATCTGTCCCCCTCTCTCTGTCCCACTCTCCCACCCACCCACCTCTCTCTGATCCCCTCTCTCTCCCACCCGCCTCTCTCTCTGTCCCATGCCCTCTGACCCCCTCTCTCTCTGTCCCCCTCTCTCTGTCCCCCTCTCTCTCTGTCCACATTCTGTCTGTCCCCCTCTCTCTGACCCCCTCTCTCTGTCCCCTTCTATCTGACCCACTCTCTCTGTCACCCTCTCTATGACCCCCTCTCTCTACCACCCGCCTCTCTCTCTCCCCGGTCTCTGACCCCCTGTCTGTCGCCCTCTCTCTGTCCCCCTCTCTCTCCCACCTCCATCTATCCCCCCTTGTTCTCCTCTCTCTGTTCCCCTCTCTCTCTGTCCACTCTCTCTCCCACCCGCCTCTCTCTGACCCCCTCTCTCACCCCCACTCTATACCCCTCTCTCTGTCCTCCAGTCTCTGTCCCCCACACTCTGTCCCCCTTTCTGTCCTCCTCTCTCTGTCGCCCTCTATCTCCCCCTCTCTCTGACCCCCTCTACCTCCGACTTTTTCTGTTCCCCTCTCTTTATCCCCTCTCTCTATCCCCCTCTCTCTGTCGCCCCTCTCTCTGTCGCCCCTCTCTCTGTCCCCCACTCTCTGTCCCCCTCTCTCTCCCACCTGTCTCCCTCTATCCCCCCTCTTTGTCCCCCTCTCTCTCTGTTCCCCTCTTGCTCTGTCCCACGCACTCTCCCACCCGCCTCTCTCTGACTCCCTCTCTCTCCCACCAGACTCTTTCTCTGTCCCCCTCTCTCTGTCCCCCTCCCGCTCTCTGTCCCGCGCTCTCTCCCACCCGCCTCTCTCTGACCCACTCACTCTGTCCCCCTCTCTCTCTGCCCCCTCACTCTGTCCCCCTCTCTCTGACCCCCTCTCTCTGTCCCCCTCTATCTCGCCCTCTCTCTGTCCCCTCTCTCTGTCCCCTATCTCCGCCCCCCTCTCTGCCCCTCTCTCTCTCTGTCCCCCCTCTCTGTCCCCCTCTCTCTGTTCCCCACTCTCTCTGTCACCCCCTCTCTGTCCCCCACCACCCTCTGACCCACTCTCTCACCCCCACTCTGTACCCCTCTCTCTGTCCCCCACCCTCTGGCCCCAATCTCTGTCCCCCCTCTCTGACCCCCTCTATCTCCCCCTCTCTCTGGACCCATCTACCTCCCCCTCTGACACTGCCTCTCTCTGACCCCTCTCTCTCTGTCGCCCTTTCTCTGTTGCCCTCTCTGTGCCCCCTCTATCTTTATCCCCTCTCTCTCTGTCCACCTCTCTCTGACCCCCTCTCTCTCTGTCCCCCCTCTCTCTCTGTCGCCCCTCTCTCTCTGTCCCCCGTCTCTGTCCCCATCTCTCTGTCCCCCATGTCTCTGTCCCCCGTCCCTCTGTCCCCATCTCTCTGTCCCCGTCTCTCTCTGTCCCCCTCTCTCTGTCCCCGTCTCTCTGACCCCCTCTCTCTCTGTCCACCTCTCTCTCTGACCCCCTCTCTCTCTGACCCCCTCTCTCTCTGACCCCCCTCTCTCTCTGTCCACCTCTCTCTCTGTCCCCCTCTATCTGACCAACTCTCTCTGTCGCCTTCTCTCTGTCCCCCACTCTCTGACCCCTCTCTCTCCCACCCTTCTCCCTCTATCCCCCCTCTTTGTCCCCCTCTCTCTCTGTTCCCCCTCTCTCTCTGTCCCCCTCTCTCTGTCCCCGTCTCTCTGTCCCCGTCTCTCTGTCCCGCTCTCTCTGTCCCCCCTCAGTCTCCCCCTCTCTCTGTCCTCGTCTCTCTGTCCACCTCTCTGTGTCCCCCCTCAGTCTCCCCCGCTCTCTGTCCCCCCTCTCTTCGCCCTCTCTCTGCCCCCTCCCTCTCTGCCCCCACCCTCTCTGTCCCCTCTATTTCTGTGCCCCACTCTCTCCATCCCCCCACTCTCTGACCCCCTCTCTCACCCCCACTCTGTAACCATCTCTCTGTCCCCCTCTCTCTGTCCCCCTCTCTCTCTGTCCCCCTCCCTCTATCCCCCCTGTCTGTCCCCCTCTCTCTCTGTCCCCCTCTCTCTCTGTCCCCCCTCTCTCTGTCCCCCTCTCTCTCTGTCCCCCCTCTCTCTGTCCCCCTCTCTCTCTGTCCCCCTCTCTCTCTGTCACCTCTCTCTCTGTCCCCAACACTCTCCATCCCCCCAATCTCTGACCCCCTCTCTCACCTCCACTTTATACCCCTCACTCTGTCCTCCTCTCTCTCTCTGTCCCCCTCTCTCTCTGTCACCTCTCTCTCTGTCCCCAACACTCTCCATCCCCCCAATCTCTGACCCCCTCTCTCACCTCCACTTTATACCCCTCACTCTGTCCCCCTCTCTCTCTCTGTCCCCCTCTCTCTCTGTCACCTCTCTCTCTGTCCCCAACACTCTCCATCCCCCCAATCTCTGACCCCCTCTCTCACCTCCACATTATACCCCTCACTCTGTCCCCCTCTCTCTATGTCCCCCTCTCTCTGTCCCCCTCTCTCTCTGTCCCCCCGCTCTCTGTCCCCCCTCTCTCTGTCCCCCTCTCTCTGTCCCCCTCTCTCTCTGTCCCCCTCTCTCTGTTCCCCTCTCTCTCTGTCCCTCTCTCTCTGCCCCGTCTCTCTGTCCCCCTCTCTCTGTCCCCCCTCTCTCTGTCCCTCTCTCTCTGTCCCCCTCTCTCTCTGTCACCCTCTCTCTGTCCCCCTCTCTCTGTCCCCCTCTCTCTCTGTCCCCCCTCTCTCTGTCCCCCTCTCTCTCTGTCACCCTCTCTCTGTCCCCCTCTCTCTGTCCCCCCCTCTCTCTGTCCCCCCTCAGTCTCCCCCGCTCTCTGTCCCCCCTCTCTTCACCCTCTCTCTGCCCCCTCCCTCTCTGCCCCCACCCTCTCTGTCCCCTCTATCTCTGTGCCCCACTCTCTCCTTCCCCCCACTGTCTGACCCCCTCTCTCACCCCCATTCTGTAACCATCTCTCTGTGCATTCTCTCTCTGTCCCCCTCTCTCTGTCCCCCTCTATCTCTGTTACCCTCTCTCTGTCCCCCCTCTCTCTGTCCCTCTCTCTCTGTCCACCTCTCTCTGTCTCCCTCTCTCTGACCCCCTCTCTCTGCTCCTCTCTCTCTCACCCGCCTCCCTCTATCACCCCTCTTTGTCCCCCTCTCTCTCTCCCCCTCTATCTCTGTCCTGCACTCCCTCCCACCCGCCTCTCTCTGACCCCCTCTCTCTCGCACACGCCTCTCTCTCTGTCCCCCTCTCTCTGTCCCCCCCCTCTGTCCCGCGCTCTATCCCACCCGCCTCTCTCTGTCCCCCCTCTCTCTGTCCCCCTCTCTCTGTCGCCCTCCCTCTGCACCCTCTCTCTGACCCCCTCTCTCTGACCCCCTCTGTCTGACCCACTCTCTGTCCCCCACCCGCCTCTCTCTGTCCCCCTCTCTCTGTCCCCCTCTCTCTGTCCCCCTCCCTCTGCCCCCTCTCTCTGTCCCCCTCTCTCTCTGTCCCCCTCCCTCTATCCCCCCTGTCTGTCCCCCTCTCTCTCTGTCCCCCTCTCTCTCTGTCCCCCCTCTCTCTGTCCCCCTCTCTCTCTGTCCCCCCTCTCTCTGTCCCCCTCTCTCTCTGTCCCCCTCTCTCTCTGTCACCTCTCTCTCTGTCCCCAACACTCTCCATCCCCCCAATCTCTGACCCCCTCTCTCACCTCCACTTTATACCCCTCACTCTGTCCTCCTCTCTCTCTCTGTCCCCCTCTCTCTCTGTCACCTCTCTCTCTGTCCCCAACACTCTCCATCCCCCCAATCTCTGACCCCCTCTCTCACCTCCACTTTATACCCCTCACTCTGTCCCCCTCTCTCTCTGTGTCCCCCTCTCTCTCTGTCACCTCTCTCTCTGTCCCCAACACTCTCCATCCCCCCAATCTCTGACCCCCTCTCTCACCTCCACATTATACCCCTCACTCTGTCCCCCTCTCTGTCCTCCTCTCTCTGACCCCCTCAACCTCCGACATTTTCTGTCCCCCTCTCGCTCTGTCCCTCTCGCTCTGTCCCCCTCTCTCTGACCCCCCTCTCTCTCTCTGTCCCGCGCTCTCTCCCACCCGCCTCTCTCTGTCCCCCTCTCTCTGTCCCCCACTCTCTCCATCCCGCCACTGTCTGAACTCCTCTCTCACCCCCACTCTGTACTCCTCCTCTCTGTCCCCCACTCTCTGTCCCCCACTCTCTGCCCCCTCTCTCTTTCCCCCTCTCTCTGTCCCCCCCTCTCTCTCTCTGTCCCCCTCTATCTCGCCCTCTCTCTGTCCCCCTGTCTCTGCCTCTCTCCCTCTGCCCCCTCTCTCTATCCCCCCACTCTCTGTCCCCCCTCTCTCTGTCCCCCCTCTCTCTGTCCCCCTCTCTCTTTCCCCCTCTCTCTCTGTTCCCTCTCTCTCTGTCCCCCACTCTCTCCATCCCCCCACTCTCTGACCTCCTCTCTCACCCCCACTCTGTACCCCTCTCTCTGTCCCTCACTCTCTGCCCCCCCTCTCTGTCCCCCACTCTATCACCCCTCTCTCTCACCCCCTCTACCTGCGAATTTTTCTGTACCCCTCTCTGTGATCCCCTCTACCTCCCCCTCTCTCTGTCCCCCCTCTCTGTCACCCTGTCTCTGTCCCCTCTCTCTCTCTATTCCCCTCCCACTCTCTGTCCCCCTTTCTCTGTCCCCCCTCTCTCTCTGTCGCTCTCTCTCTGTCCCCTCACTCTCTGTCGCCCTCTCTCTGTCCCCTCACTCTCTCTATTCCCCTCCCACTCTCTGTCCCCTTTCTCTGTCCCCCTCTCTCTCTGTCGCCCTCTCTCTGACCCGCTCTCTCTGTCCCCCTCTCCCTACCCCCTCTCTCTCTGTCCCCTCCTCTCTGCCCCCCTCTCTCTGTCCCCCTCTCTCTGTCCGCCCTCTCTCTGTCCCCCCCCTCTCTCTGTCCCCCCTCTCTCTCTGTCCCCCTCTCTCTGTCCCCCCTCTCTCTGTCCCCCTCTCTCTCTGTCCCCCTCTCTCTCTGTCCCCCTCTCTCTCTTCCCCCTCTCTCTCTGTCCCCCCCTCTCTATCCCCCCTCTCTCTGACCCCCTCTCTCTGTCCCCCCTCTCTCTGTCCCCCTCTCTCTCTGTCCCCCTCTCTCTCTGTCCCCCTCTATCCCCCCTCTCTCTGACCCCCTCTACCTCCGCCTTTTCTGTCCCCCTCTCTCTGACCCTCTCTATCTCCCCTTCTCTCTGCCCCCCTTTCTCTGTGCCCCTCTCTCTGTCCCCCCTCTCTCTGACCCCCCCTCTCTCTGTCCCCCCCTCTCTCTGTCCCCCTCTCTCTCTCTGACCCCCTCACTCTGTCCCACTCTCTCTGCCCCGATCTCTCTCTGCCTATGTCTCTCTGTCCCCCTCTATCTCCCCCACTCTCTGTGCCCCGATCTCTCTGACCCCCTCTACCTCCCACTTTTTCTGTCCCCATCTCTGACCACCTCTATCTCCCCCATTCCCTGTGCCCCTCTCTCTCTTCCCCCTCTCTCTCACCCCCTCTACTTCCCCATCTCTCTATCCCCCCTCTCTCTGTCCCCCTCTCTCTGTCCCCCCTCTCTCTGTCCCCCCTCTCTCTGTCCCCCTCTCTCTCTGTCCCCCTCTCTCTCTTCCCCCTCTCTCTATGTTCCCCCAAATCTGTCCCCCCTCTCTCTGTCCGCCCTCTCTCTGTCCCCCACTCTCTGTCCCCCCTCTCTCTGTCCCCCTCTCTCTGTCCCCCTCTCTCTCTGTCCCCCTCTCTCTCTGTCCCCCCTCTCTCTGTCCCCCTCTCTCTCTGTCCCCCCTCTCTCTGTCCCCCCTCTCTCTGTCCCCCTCTCTCTCTGTCCCCCTCTCTCTCTGTCCCCCTCTCTCTCTGTCCCCCTCTCTCTCTGTCCCCCTCTCTCTGTCCCCCTCTCTCTCTGTGCCCCTCTCTCTCTCTGTCCCCCCCTCTCTCTGTCCCCCCTCTCTCTGTCCGCCTCTCTCTCTGTCCCCCTCTCTCTCTCTGTCCCCCCTCTCTCTGTCCCCCCTCTCTCTGTCCCCCTCTCTCTGTCCCCCTCTCTCTCTGTCCCCCCTCTCTCTGTCCCCCTCTCTCTCTGTCGCCCTCTCTCTCTGTCCCCCTCTCTCTGTCCCCCCCTCTCTCTGTCCCCCCTCTCTCTCTGTTCCCCTCTCTCTGTCCCCCTCTCTCTGTCCCCCCTTTCTCTGTGCCCCTCTCTCTGTCCCCCTCTCTCTCTGTCCCCTCTCTCTGTCCCCCCTCTCTCTGTCCCCCTCTCTCTGTCCCCCCTCTCTGTGTCCCCCCTCTCTCTGTCCCCCTCTCTCTCTGTCCCCCTCTCTCTCTCTTCCCCCTCTCTCTGTCCCCCTCTCTCTGTCCCCCTCTCTCTCTGTGCCCCTCTCTCTGTCCCCCCCTCTCTCTCTTCCCCCTCTCTCTGTCCCCCTCTCTCTCTTCCCCCTCTCTCTGTCCCCCTCTCTCTGTCCCCCTCTCTCTCTGTGCCCCTCTCTCTGTCCCCCTCTCTCTGTCCCCCCTCTCTCTGTCCCCCCCTCTCTCTGTCCCCCTTCTCTCTGTCCCCCTCTCTCTCTGTGCCCCTCTCTCTGTCCCCCCCTCTCTCTCTTCCCCCTCTCTCTGTCCCCCTCTCTCTCTTCCCCCTCTCTCTGTCCCCCTCTCTCTGTCCCCCTCTCTCTCTGTGCCCCTCTCTCTGTCCCCCTCTCTCTGTCCCCCCTCTCTCTGTCCCCCCCTCTCTCTGTCCCCCCTCTCTCTGTCCCCCTCTCTCTCTCTCCCCCTCTCTCTGTCCCCCTCTCTCTCTGTCCCCCCTCTCTCTCTGTTCCCCTCTCTCTGTCCCCCCTCTCTCTGTCCCCCCTCTCTCTGTCCCCCTCTCTCTCTGTCCCCCCCTCTCTCTGTCCCCCTCTCTCTCTTCCCCCTCTCTCTCTGTCCCCCCCTCTCTGTCCCCCCTCTCTCTGACCCCCTCTCTCTGTCCCCCCTCTCTCTGTCCCCCTCTCTCTCTGTCCCCCTCTCTCTCTGTCCCCCTCTCTCTGTCCCCCTCTCTCTCTGTCCCCCTCTCTCTCTGTCACCCTCTCTCTGTCCCCCTCTCTCTGTCCACCTCTCTGTGTCCCCCTCTCTCTGACCCCCTCTCTCTGCTCCTCTCTCTCTCACCCGCCTCCCTCTATCACCCCTCTTTGTCCCCCTCTCTCTCTCCCCCTCTATCTCTGTCCTGCACTCCCTCCCACCCGCCTCTCTCTGACCCCCTCTCTCTCGCACACGCCTCTCTCTCTGTCCCCCTCTCTCTGTCACCCCCCCCCTGTCCCGCGCTCTATCCCACCCGCCTCTCTCTGTCCCCCTCTCTCTGTCCCCCTCTCTCTGTCGCCCTCCCTCTGCACCCTCTCTCTGATCCCCTCTCTCTGACCCCCTCTGTCTGACCCACTCTCTGTCCCCCACCCGCCTCTCTCTGTCCCCCTCTCTCTGTCCCCCTCTCTCTGTCGCCCTCCCTCTGCACCCTCTCTCTGACCCCCTCTCTCTGACCCCCTCTGTCTGACCCTCTCTCTGTATCCCCCTCTCTCTGTCCCCCTCTCTCTCTGTCACCCCCTTACTATGTCTCCCCCCTCTCTCTGCCCCCCCTCTGTCCTCCCACTCTCTGTCCCCCTCTCTCTGTCCCCCTCTCTCTGCCCCCTCTCTCTCTGTCCTCCAACTCTCTGTCCCTCTCTCTCTGTCCCCCCTCTCTTTCCTCCCCTCTCTCTGTCCCTCTCTCTCTGTCCGCCTCTCTCTACCCACCTCTCTCTGCCCCCTCTCTCTGCCCCTCTCTTTCTGTCCCCCTCTCTCTCTGTCCCCCACCCTCACTGTCCCCCTCTCTCTGTCCCCCACTTTCTCTGTCCCCTCTCTCTCTGTCCCCCCCATCCCCCCACTATATGACCCCCTCTCTCACCTCCACTCTGTATCCCTTTCTCTGACGCCCATTCTCTGTCCCCCACTCTCTGTCCCCCTCTATCCCCCCTCTCTCTGACCCCCTCTACCTCCGCCTTTTCTGTCCCCCTCTCTCTGACCCCCTCTATCTCCCCTTCTCTCTGCCCCCCTTTCTCTGTGCCCCTCTCTCTGTCCCCCTCTCTCTGTCCCCCCTCTCTCTGTCCCCCCCCCTCTCTGTCCCCCCCTCTCTCTGTCCCCCCCTCTCCCTGTCCCCCTCTATCTCCCCCACTCTCTGTGCCACTCTCTCTGTGCCCATCTCTCTGACCCCCTCTACCTCCCACTTTTTCTGTCCCCATCTCTGACCACCTCTATCTCCCCCATTCCCTGTGCCCCTCTCTCTCTTCCCCCTCTCTCTCACCCCCTCTACTTCCCCCGCTCTCTATCCCCCCTCTCTCTGTCCCCCTCTCTCTGTACCCCCTCTCTCTGTCCCCTCTCTCTCTGTCCCCCTCTCTCTCTGTCCCCCTCTCTCTCTTCCCCCTCTCTCTATGTCCCCCCCACTCTGTCCCCCCTCTCTCTGTCCCCCCTCTCTCTGTCCCCCCCTCTCTGTCCCCCCTCTCTCTGTCCCCCCTCTCTCTGTCACCCTCTCTCTCTGTCCCCCTCTCTCTCTCTTCCCCCTCTCTCTCTGTCCCCCCCTCTCTGTCCCCCCTCTCTCTGTCCCCCCCTCTCTGTCCCCCTCTCTCTCTGTCCCGCCTCTCTCTGTCCCCAAACTCTCTGTCCCACTCTCTCTGTCCCCCTCTCTCTCTGTCCCTCCTCTCTCTGTCCCCCTGTCTCTCTGTCCCCCTCACTCTCTATCCCCCTCTCTCTCTGTCCCCCTCTCTCTGTCCCCCTCTCTCTCTGTGCCCCTCTCTCTCTCTGTCCCCCCCTCTCTCTGTCCCCCCTCTCTCTGTCCCCCTCTCTCTGTCCCCCTCTCTCTCTCTGTCCCCCTCTCTCTGTCCCCCCTCTCTCTGTCCCCCCTCTCTCTGTCCCCCTCTCTCTCTGTCCCCCCTCTCTCTGTCCCCCTCTCTCTCTGTCCCCCCTCTCTCTCTGTCCCCCCTCTCTCTGTCCCCCTCTCTCTCTGTCCCCCCTCTCTCTCTTCCCCCTCGCTCTCTGTCCCCCCTCTCTCTGTCCCCCCTCTCTCTGTACCCCCTCTCTCTCTGTCCCCCCTCGCTCTCTGTTCCCCTCTCTCTGTCCCCCCTCTCTCTGTCCCCCCCCTCTCTCTGTCCCCCCTCTCTCTCTGTTCCCCTCTCTCTGTCCCCCCCTCTCTCTGTCCCCCCTCTCTCTCTGTTCCCCTCTCTCTGTCCCCCTCTCTCTGTCCCCCCTCTCTCTGTCCCCCCTCTCTCTGTCCCCCCTCTCTCTCTGTCCCCCCTCTCCTCTCTCTGTCCCCCCTCTCTCTGTCCCCCCCTCTCTATGTCCCCCCTCTCTCTCTGTTCCCCTCTCTCTGTCCCCCTCTCTCTGTCCCCCCTCTCTCTGTCCCCCCTCTCTCTGTCCCCCTCTCTCTCTGTCCCCCTCTCTCTCTGTTCCCCCCTCTCTCTGTCCCCCCTCTCTCTGTCCCCCCTCTCTCTCTGTCCCCCTCTCTCTCTGTTCCCCTCTCTCTGTCCCCCCTCTCTCTGTCCCCCCTCTCTCTCTGTTCCCCTGTCTCTGTCCGCCTCTCTCTGTCCCCCCTCTCTCTGTCCCCCCTCTCTCTCTGTCCCTCTCTCTCTCTGTCCCCCCTCTCTGTCCCCCCTCTCTCTGTCCCCCCTCTCTCTCTGTCCCCCTCTCTCTCTGTTCCCCTCTCTCTGTCCCCCTCTCTCTGTCCCCCCTCTCTCTGTCACCCCTCTCTCTGTCCCCCTCTCTCTGTCCCCCCTCTCTCTCTGTCCGCCCTCTCTCTGTCCCCCCCTCTCTCTCTGTCCCCCCTCTCTCTGTCCCCCCTCTCTCTCTGTCCCCCCTCTCTCTGTCCCCCCCTCTCTCTCTGTCCCCCCTCTCTCTGTCCCCCCTCTCTCTCTGTCCCCCCTCTCTCTGTCCCCCCCTCTCTCTCTGTCCCCCCTCTCTCTGTCCCCCCTCTCTCTCTGTCCCCCTCTCTCTCTGCCCCCTCTCTCTCTGTTCCCCTCTCTCTGTCCCCCTCTCTCTCTGTCCCCCCTCTCTCTCTGTCTCCCTCTCTCTGTCCCCCCTCTCTCTCTGTCCCCCTCTCTCTCTTCCCCCCTCTCTCTGTCCCCCCTCTCTCTGTCCCCCGTCTCTCTCTGTCCCCCTCTCTCTGTCCCCCCTCTCTCTGTCCCCCTCTCTCTCTGTCCCCCCTCTCTCTCTGTCCCCCTCTCTCTCTTCCCCCTCTCTCTCTGTCCCCCCCTCTCTGTCCCCCCTCTCTCTGTCCCCCCTCTCTCTGTCCCCCCCCTCTCTCTTCCCCCTCTCTCTCTGTCCCCCCCCTCTGTCCCCCCTCTCTCTGTCCCCCTCTCTCTGTCCCCTCCTCTCTGTCCCCCCCTCTCTCTCTCCCCCCTCTCTCTCTTTCCCCTCTCTCTGTTCCCCTCTCTCTGTCCCCCTCTCTCTATCCCCCCTCTCTCTGTCCCCCCTCTCTCTGTCCCCCCTCTCTCTGTCCCCCCCCTCTCTGTCCCCCCTCTCTCTGTCCCCCCTCTCTCTCTTTCCCCTCTCTCTGTTCCCCTCTCTCTGTCCCCCTCTCTCTCTGTTCCCCTCTCTCTGTCCCCCTCTCTCTCTGTCCCCCTCTCTCTTCCCCCTCTCTCTCTGTCCCCCCTCTCTCTCTGTCCCCCTCTCTCTGTCCCACTCTCTCTCTGTCACCTCTCTCTCTGTCCCCCTCTCTCTCTGTCCCCCTCTCTCTCCATCCCCCTCTCTCTGTCCCGCTCTCTCTGTCCCCCTCTCTCTCTGTCCCCCTCTCTCTCTGTCCCCCTCTCTCTCTGTTCCCCTCTCTCTCTGTCCCCCCTCTGTCTGTCCTCCTCTCTCTGCCCTTCTCTCTCTGCTCCCCTCCCTCCCACCTGCCTCTCTCTTTCTCCCTCTCTCTGTTCCCCCCTCTCTCTGTCCCCCCTCCCTCTGTCCCCCTCTCTCTCTTTCCCCCTCTCTCTGTCACGCTCTCTCTGTCCCCCTCTCTCTGTCCCCCTGTCTCTGATCCCCCTCTCTCTGTCCCCCTCTCTTTCCCACCCGCCTCTCTCTGTTCCCCGCTCTCTGTCCCCCTCTGTCTGTCTCCATCTGTCTGTCCCCTTCTCTCTGTCCCCCTCTCTCTCCCACCTGCCTCTCTCACCCCCGCTCTCTGCCCCCCTCTGTCTGTCGCCCTCTCTCTGACCCCCCCATCTCCCATCCGCTTCCCTCTATCCCCCCTCTTTGGCCCCCTCTCTCTCTGCCCCCTCTCTCTGTGCCACGCTCTCTCCCACCAGCCTCTCTCTGACCCCTCTCTCTCTCCCACCTGCCTCTCTCTCTGTCCCCCTCTTTCTGTCCCCCTCTCTCTCTGCCCCCTCACTCTCTCCCCCTCTCTCTCTCCCCCCTCTCTGCCCCCCTCTGTCGCCCTCACTTTCTGTTCCCCTCTCTCTCTGTCCCCCACTCTCTCTGTTCCCCACTCTCTCTGTCCCCTACTATCTCCATCCCCCCTCTCTCTCTGAACCCCTCTGCCACCCCACTCTGTACCCCTCTCTCTCCCCCACTCTCTGACCCCCTCTCTCACCCCACTCTGTACCCCTCTCTTCCTGTCCCCCACTCACTGACCCCCGCTACCTGCCCCTCTTTCTGTCCCCCTCTCCCTCACACCCGCCTCTCTCTTTCTCCCTCTCTCTGTTCCTCCATCTCTCTGCCCCCTCTCTCTGCCCCCCTCTCTCTCTGCTCCCCTCTTTCTGTCCCCTTCTCTCTCTGACCCCCTTTCTCTCTGACCCCCTCTATCTGTCCCACTCTCTCTGTTCCCTCTCTCTCTGTCCCCTCTCTGTCCCCTTCTATCTCCCCCACTCTCTGTGCCCCTGTCTCTTTCACCTCTCCCTGTCCCCCCCTCCCTCCCACCCGCCTCTATCTTTTCCCCTCTCTCTGTTCCCCTCTCTCTCTGCCCCCTCTCTGTCCTCCTCTTTCTCTGACCCCCTCATTCTGTCCCACTCTCTCTGCCCCCTTCTCTCTCTGCCCCACTCTCTCTGTCCCCTCTCTCTCTGTCCCCCTCTATCTCCCCCACTCTCTGTGCCCGTCTTTCTGTCCCCCCTCTCTGACACCCTCTATTTCCCCCACTCTCTGTCCCCCTCTCTCTGCCCCCCTCTGTCTGCCCCATCTCTCTGCCCCACTCTGTCTCTGCCCCCCTCTCTCTGCCCCCTTCTCTCTCTGTCCCCCTCTCTCTGTCATCCTCTCTTGTCGCCATCTCTCTGCCCTCCTCTCTCTGCCTCCTTCTCTCTCTATCCCCTTCTCTCTCTCTCCACCCCTTCTCTCTGTCCCCCCTCTCTCTGACAACCCCTCTCTCTGTCCCCTATTGTCTGCCCCCTCTCTCTGCTCCACTCTCTCTCTGACCCTCTCTCTCAGTTCCCGTCTCTCTGTCTCCCTCTCTCTCGCCCCCCTCTCTCTCTGCCCCCTCTCTCTCTGCCCCCCTCTCTCTCTGTCGCCTCTCTCTCTGTCCCCTGTCTCTGTGTTCCCCTCTCTCTGTCCCCCTCTCTCTCTGTCCCCCCTCTCTCTGTCCCCTCTCTCTGTCCCCTGTCTCTGTGTTCCCCTCTCTCTGTCCCCCTCTCTCTCTGTCCCCCTCTCTCTCTGTCCCCCCTCTCTCTGTCCACCCTCTCTGTCACTGTCCCTCCCCTCTGTCGCCTTCTCTCTGACCCCTCTCTCTGTCCCCTCTCTCTCTGTCCTGCCATCTCTCTGTCCACTTCTCTCTCTCTCCTTCCCTCTCTGTCCCCCCTCTCTGTCCCCCTCTCTCTCTGTCTCCCTCTCTCTCTGTTTCTCTCTCTCTCTGCCCCCCTCTCTCTCTGTCCCCGTCTCTCTGTCTCCCGCCTCTCTTTGTCCCCCCCGTCCCTCTCTCTCTCTGTCCCCTTTCTCTCTCTGTCCCTCTCTCTCACTGTCCCCCCCCGTCGCCTTCTCTCTGACCCCACTCTCTCTGTCCCCTCTCTCTCTGTCCACTTCTCTCTCTGTCCCCCTCTCTCTGTCCCCCCCTCTCTGTCCCCCCTCTCTGTACCCCTCTGTCCGCCCACTCTGCCCCCCTCTCTGTCCCCCGTTCTCTTTTCCCCTCTCTCTGCCCCCTCTCTCTGCCCCTCTCTCTCTGTACCCCACTCCCTCTGTTCCTCTCTCTCTGCCCCCCTCTCTCTGCTCCACACTCTCTCTGCCCCTCTCTCTCTGTCCCCCTCTCTGTGACACCCTCTCTCTCTGTCCCCCCGTCCCCCTCTCTCTCTGTCCCCCCTCTCTCTGCCTCCCCCTCTCTGTCCACCCCTCTCTCTGTCCCCCCTCTCTCTGTCCCCCTCTCTCTCTGTTCCCCCCTCTCTCTGTCCCCCTCTCTCTCTGTTCCCCCCTCTCTCTGTCTCCCTCTCTCTCTGTCCCCCCCTCTCTCTGGCCCCTCTCTCTGCCCCCCTCTCTCTCTGTTCACCTCTCTCTCTGTCTCCCTCTCTCTCTCTGTCCCCCCCTCTCTCTCTGTCCCCCTCTCTCTCTGCCCCCCTCTTTTTCTCTCGCTCTCTCTGCCCCCTCTCTCTCTGCCCCCTCTCTCTCTGCCCTAATCTCTCTCTGTCCCCCACTCCCTCTGTCCCCCTCTCTCTCTGTCCCCCCGTCCCCCTCTCTCTCTGTCCCCCTCTCTCTCTGTCCTCCCTCTTTCTGTCCCTCGCCTCTCTCTGTCCCCCCCGTCCCCCTCTCTCTCTTCCCCCTCTATCTGTCCCCCTCTCTCTCTATCCTTCCCTCTCTCTGTCGCCCCCTCTCTCTGACCCCCCTCTATGTGTCCCTCTCTCTCTCTGTCCCCCCATTCTCTGTCCCCCCTCTCTCCTTTCCCCCTCTCTCTGTCTCCCCCTCTCTCTGTCCCCCTCTCTCTGTCTCCCCACTCTCTGCCCCCTCTCTCTGTCCCCCCTCTCTCTGCCCCCCGCTGTCTGTGTTCCCCTCTCTCTGTGTTCCCCTCTCTCTCTATCTCCCTCTCTCTATCTCCCTCTCTCTCTCCCCCCTCTCTCTCGCGCTCTCTCTGCCCCCCTTGCTCTCTGACCCCTCTCTCCCTGCCCCCCACTCTCTCTGCCACCCCCTCTCTCTGCCCCCTCTCTCTCTGCCCCCCTCTCTCTCTGTCCGCCTCTCTCTGTCCCCTTCTCTCTCTGTCCCTCTCTCTCTGCCCCCTCTCTCTCTGTCCGCCTCTCTCTGTCCCCTTCTCTCTCTGTCCCTCTCTCTCTGCCCCCCTCTCTCTCTGTCCCCCTCTCTCTCTGTCCCCCTCTCTCTCTGTCCCTCTCTCTCTGCCCCTTCTCCCTCTGCCCCCCTCTCTCTCTGTCCGCCTCTCTCTGTCCCCTTCTCTCTCTGTCCCTCTCTCTCTGCCCCCTCTCTCTCTGTCCGCCTCTCTCTGTCCCCTTCTCTCTCTGTCCCTCTCTCTCTGTCCCCCTCTCTCTCTGTCCCTCTCTCTCTGCCCCCCTCTCTCTCTGTCCGCCTCTCTCTGTCCCCTTCTCTCTCTGTCCCTCTCTCTCTGCCCCCCTCTCTCTCTGTCCCCCTCTCTCTCTGCCCCCCCCTCTCTCTGTCCCCCTCTCTCTCTGCCCCCCCTCTCTCTCTGGCCCCTCTCTCTCTGTCCCCCTCTCTCTCTGTCCCCTCTCTCTGTCCCCTTCTCTCTCTCTCTCTCTCTGCCCCCCTCTCTCTCTGCCCCGCTCTCTCTCTCCCCCCCTCTCTCTGTCCCCCTCTCTCTCTTGCCCCTCTCTCTGTCCCCTTCTCTCTCTCTCTCTCTCTGCCCCCCTCTCTCTCCCCCCCTCTCTCTGCCACCTCTCTCTCTGTCCCCCTCTCTCTCTGTCCCCCTCTCTCTGTCCCCCCTCTCTCTGTCCCCATCTCTCTCTGTCCCCTCTCTCTCTGTTCCCCTCTCTCTCTGTCCCCCTCTCTCTCTGTCCCCCTCTCTCTGTCCCCCCTCTCTCTGTCCCCATCTCTCTCTGTCCCCTCTCTCTCTGTTCCCCTCACTCTCTGTCTCCCTCTCTCTCTGTACCTTCTCTCTCTGCCCCCTCTCTCTCGCTCTCTCTCTGTCCCCCTCTCTCTCTGCCCCCCCTCTCTGCCCCCCTCTCTCTCTGCCCCCTCTCTCTCTGCCCCCCTCTCTCTCTGTCCCCCACTCTCTCTGTTCCCCTCTCTTTCTGTTCCCCTCTCCCTTTGTCTCCCTCTCTCTCTGTCTCCCTCTCTCTGTGTGTCTCTCTCTCTCTCTGTCCCCCACATTGTCTGTCACCCTCTCTCTCTCCCCCCTCTCTCTCTGCTCCCCTCTCTCTCTGCCCCCGCTCTCTCTGCCCCATCTCTCTGTCCCCCTCTCTCTGTCCCCTCTCTCTGTCCCCCTCTCTCTCTGTCCCCTCTCTCTCTGTCCCCTCACTCTGTTCCCCTCTCTCTTTGTCCCCTTCTCTCTCTGCCCCCCTCTCTCTCTGTCCCCCTCTCTCTCTGTCCCTCCTCTCTCTGTCTCCCACTCTCTCTGCCCCCTCTCTCTGCCCCCTCTCTCTCTGCCCCCCTCTCTCTCTGTCCCCTCTCTCTGTCCCCTTCTCTCTCTCTCTCTCTGCCCCCTCTCTCTCTGCCCCCCTCTCTCTCTGTCCACTCTCTCTCTGTCCCCCTCTCTCTCTGTCCCCATCTCTCTGTCCCCCTCTCTCTCTGTTCCCCTCTCTCTCTGTCCCCTTCTCTCTCTGCCCCCCTCTCTCTCTGTGCCCCTCTCTCTGCCCCCTCTCTCTCTGCCCCCCCTCTCTCTGCCCCCTCTCTCTGTCCCGCTCTCTCTGTCCCCTCTCTCTGTCCCCTTCTCTCTCTGTCCCCCTCTCTCTGTCCTCTCTCTCTGTCCCCCTCTCTCTCTGCCCCCCCTCTCTCTGCCCCCTCTCTCTGTCCCCCTCTCTCTGTCCTCTCTCTCTGTCCCCTTCTCTCTCTGTCCCCCTCTCTCTCTGTCCCCCTCTCTGTCCCCCACTCTCTCTGTCCCCTCTCTCTCTGTTCCACTCTCTCTCTGCCCCCCTCTCTCTCTGTCCCCCACTCTCTCTGTCCCCCTCTCTCTCTGTTCCCCTCTCTCTCTGCCCCCCTCTCTCTCTGTCTCCCTCTCTCTCTGCCCCCCTCTCTCTCTGTCTCCCTCTCTCTCTGTCACCCTCTCTCTCTGCCCCCCCTCTCTCTGACCCCTCTCTCATTATGTCCTCCCCTATTTCTCTCTCTCTCCCTCCCTCCCTCACCTTATTTCTCCCTTCCCTCTCTCTCTGTCTTTCCCTGCTCCTTCGCTCTCTCTCCATCTTCTCTCACTCTCGATCTCCCTATCTTGGTCTCTCTTTTCCCACCACCCTCCGTTTCTCTCAAACTGAATCTCTCTCCCTTCTGTCCCACCCTTTTTCTCTCTCTCTGACACACTCTGTCTCCCTGGTCCTTCCCTCTCCCTCTGACCCAGAGACTGCAGGTTGGTGGTGAGTCTGCTTGTGGGGGTTGGGGGGGTGGGGGGGCTTGTGGGTGTGAGATGATCGAGAGATGTGGGAAGTGGGAGGTGGGGAAAATGGGGTAGAGCCAGAATTGTGAGAAGGAGATAGAGACGGCAGGAGAGAGAGAGAGAGAGAGAGAGAGAGGGTGAGGGGGAGAGAGAAGAATGGAGGCAGGTGGATAAACTCATGTTGGGGGTGTGAGAGAGAGAGAGGGGGAGAGTGAGGCAGAAAGAATAGTGGAGGCAGGTGGAGAAACTGGGGTTGGGGGCTCTGAGAGGGGACCAGAGAGAGTGAAAGGGAGAGGTGGTGAGAAAGAGAGATTGTGCAGGAAGGGAGAGATGGAGAGAATTGAGGAGGAAAAGTGGGGGTGAGCAATTGGGGAGGCCAGGTTGGAATGGGGGGGTCAGAGGGAGTTAAACCCAGCTCCTGAGCTCAGGGCGCGGTGCCCTCCCCTTCCCTGAGGACCAGGACTTGGGGCTGAGTCTGTCTCTCTCCAGCTCAGCTTCTCCAACACAAAGACACACAACAACATCGGTCACTCTGCTGCTCGGCACGATTTAATCAACATTGTTATTGGTTACAAATGGAAGTGATGGATACAGTCCGTGGGATGGTGCCTTTTCTCACTGGCCCCTGAGTTGTGAGAAACATTGAAATGTTTCCCTGTAACCCCCCTGGGGGATAAGGATGGACAAACCAGCGCTACCCTCAGTCTGTTACCATAGCGACAGTCTGCTCCATCACTGAAACACTGAACTGAAATGAGAAAATCCCAGATGGATTGATTAATGAGGGAATTTGATTGATGGATGGATTTGGGTGAAGGGATATTTCAGCACATTCTTCAGCTGCTGCCTGAACTTAGTCTGGGTCACGGCATAAATCGCGGTGTTTGTGCAGCAACTGAGGAGCTGCAGCATGAAGCCCAATTCCTGCACAAAGTCATGGAGATACACAGAGTAATACCCAATATACCACATCCGGGTCCATATAGAAAACAGCATTAACATTGACCATAACAGGATGAAATTGGCCGAGATCACAAACAGTAAAATGATGGATTTTTTTCGGTTTCTCATTTCAGTGTCAGACTGAGCGTCCCCATTGGTGTGAGCGCGGAGTCTCCCGCGGGCTCTGCTGGTCACTAAAATGTGTCTGACGGTGAGAACATTGAGCAGCAGAATCAGGAGAAATGGGACACACGGGGTTAGAATGTGGTGGAGGAACTCGATTGTGACCCAGACAATGGAGTAATAAACAGCGAGTGTTACATCACAAAACCAGGGGTCGTTCATCAGCCAATACCGAGCTGTGAGCATAAAATACCAGGAAATGTTCTTTAAACAGCTCAGCACAGTCACTGCTCCCAGAACCACAGCCGCCGTTTTCTCACTGCAATATTTACTTTTCAGCTTCTGGTAACAAATGGCCACAAACCGATCAAAGGTGAAAGTGACGGTGAACCAGACAGAGCAGTCAGTGGCTGCATAAAGCAGGACAGCGTGGATATTACACACGGGGACGGAGTCCTTCAGGAAATAAAACTGTTCCCGATAAACAATGGGAATGTGTCTCAGGATCAGGTCGAGGATAATGACCAGGAGATCCGCCGCTGCCATGGCCCCCAGGTAACGTCTGACACATGGAGACAATCCACAATCTTTATAAAGCAGGACGTAGATGGTCACTACGTTAACTGTGAGGAAGGAAAACAAACCCATTATCCATCAGCCTGGAGGCAAAGGGACCCGTTTGATCGGGGACCCAGTGAGATTTTCAAATGTGTCCCTGTATTCAGGGATTTATTAAAATAATTGGAGCTGGAATAACAAAATGGGAAGGTCGGAATTACTGACAAAAATGTGACATAAATCACAAGAAACCCTCCCTCCCCAAACACACAGAGACACATCCATCAGGACAGATGGTTTCTAGAACATTCCCACACACTCGATCACTCGAGAGCAGACACAGGTCACTCCTTCCCAGTTCCTAATACGGAGGGTGGAAACGTTGCTGTGCTGAAGGATTCTCTCCCAGTTTCCTGAAGACAAACGGAGTTTGGGAATTCCTGTATTTTGGTCTAAATTGTGGTCGATCCTGTGTCTTGGAGAAATGTAAACGCAGGGAAAACGTATTCACCCCTTTAACTGCCTGAGGGGCCTTCGGAACAGAGTCTCCTTCTCCCTGGAACGGGATCTCATCCCTCGGGATCTTATCGTTTGTTCAATTCACTGACGTCCGGCCGTCACAAATAAAATCAGGGACAGAACGTTCCGGGGAATGGCAGTTATAGAATGTTGAGGACAGGACGTTCCGGGGAACCCCTTGACCTGTCCATGACCTTTCCCCCCTCCCCACCCCACCAACACGATGTACTGTGCCTGGACACACTGTAACATTAATGGGGTGTGAGACGGAGCGTCCAATCACAGGAATGGGAACTAAAGGCATTGCCCGATCAGCTGAAATGGTTAGATATACCACATTCTCAATCCACCTCCCAGAACCAGCCCAGACACCATATACCCAGAGGAGATATCTGTTCACTGTGGAACACTGTACAGACCAGGCCAGTGTCCTGCTCAGTACAACCCAGCAATCTGGACAGATTCATCCATTACACTGGTCAATACAATCCAGCAATCTGTCCAGAGTGGAACACTGCGCAGACCACAGCAGTGCATTGATCTATAAACCCGGACTAGATATCTGTCCAGCACAGGGAGCTGTGTAGACCATAGCAGTGCATTGATCTATAAACCCGGACTAGATATCTGTCCAGGACGGGGAGCTGTGTAGACCATAGCAGTGCATTGATATATAAACCCGGACTAGATATCTGTCCAGCACAGGGAGCTGTGTAGACCACAGCAGGGCACTAATGTGTGAACCTGAAACAAATATCAATCCAGCATAAGGAGCTGCACAGACCACATCATTGTATTATCTATAAACCTCAACCAGAATGAGTGACCAGCACAGGGAACTGTGCAGTGATCACCCGTGCATTGATCTGTAAACCAGGAGCAGTTACCATCCCAGTATGTAGGACTGTGTACACCACCCCAGTACATTGATCTGTATCCCAGGAGCAGTTACCCTCCCAGCATGTAGGACTGTGTACATCACCCCAGTGCATTGATCTGTAACCCAGGAGCAGTTACCCTCCCAGCATGTAGGACTGTGTACACCACCCCAGTACATTGATCTGTAACCCAGGAGCAGTTACCCTCCCAGCATGTAGGACTGTGTACATCACCCCAGTGCATTGATCTGTAACCCAGGAGCAGTTACCCTCCCAGCATGTAGGACTGTGTATCCCACCCCAGTGCATTGATCTCTAACCCAGGAGCAGTTACCCTCCAGCATGTAGGACTGTGTACACCACCCAGTGCATTGATCTGTAACCCAGGAGCAGTTACCCTCGCAGCATGTAGGACTGTGTACACCACCCCAGTACATTGATCTGTAACCCAGGAGCAGTTACCCTCCCAGTATGTAGGATTGTGTACCCCACCCAGTGCATTGATCTGTAATCCAGAAGCAGTTACCCTCGCAGCATGTAGGACTGTGTACACGACCCCAGTACATTGATCTGTAACCCAGGAGCAGTTACCCTCCCAGTATGTAGGATTGTGTACCCCACCCCAGTGCATTGATCTGTAATCCAGGAGCAGTTACCCTCCCAGTATGTAGGACTGTGTACACCACCCCAGTACATTGATCTGTAACCCAGGAACAGTTACCCTCCCAGCATGTAGGACTGTGTACACCACCCCAGTACATTGATCTGTAACCCAGGAACAGTTACCCTCCCAGCATGTAGGACTGTGTATCCCACCCCAGTACATTGATCTGTACCCCAGGAATAGTTACCCTCCCAGCATATAGGACTGTGTACCCCACCCCAGTGCATTCCTCAGTAATACTGTATTCGATCCCTGCCCAGTGTGGGGAAAGTTGCAGCCTATGCTGGAACTGACAGGATGTGCAGCTCCCACCCATTTACAGCTCCATGTCTCCATTGTGCCCTGACAAGGGGGTGCTGTGTGTGTGAACATCACTGCCAGAGAGACCAAGCGGGGGAATCAGTTTAAATATCATCACATGGGAGGGGTTTGGGGTATAGACAGGGAGGGGGAGACTGAGAGACAGTGTCATGGAAGGATGTGTTCCCAGGTTGCAGAATACTGAAAGCTGGACACTTCGATAACATCCTGAAACATGAGCCAGTCTTCCCAGGAAAAATGGGAAAATGGGATATTGGTGTGAGGTCAGATGATGGAGAGTTTTGGATGAGCATTTGTTCTCCAGCTTTGTAAATGGAGTCCTTCATGGCTGGAGGTACTCACCATCACCCAGATGCCCCTGGATATTCCGTGATCCCTGACACTGGGGCCATCTTTAAAAGGCCAATGGGCACATGGTTGAGCTTTCTCAGTTTGGACCTGCCCTGGACAGTTTACCCCGAGCCTGGCAAATAAGGGGCAATTACACCATGGTTTGTCAACAGGGGTACGGAGGTCCTGGTGGCTGGGCTAGTACAGAGGGGGACCATTCTCTTCCCAGAGGGGGACACACCACCAGACCCACCGAGCATGGTCTGAGCTCCCCACCCAGCTCAGTGCAGTATCTGGGGTCTGAAGAAATGTCCAGCAATACAGGACAAGCATCAATTACCTCCCCAACTCTGTCAGGATAAGGGTCACTGTATTCTCTCACCTCCCTCACACTCACGGTATATCTGTTATAGCACCAACCACCGAACAAAGCTCATGGTCCACCACTCTCACTGCCTCATGCTGCACCTTCTCTCTCTGTCTCTGTCTCTGTCTCTGTCTCTCTCTCTCTCTCCCCCCCTCCCTCCACTTCACCCCCACACTAATAACACTGCATGGAATCAACACTGTGGACTGACTCCCTCCAGACACCTCACTATGACCCCCTCCACACCGATACTCACACTAACAGTAGGACCACACCCACTCCCTCCCTCCCTCCCTCCCTCTCTTCCTCCCATTCCAGGAGAAACAGCCTGGAAAAGGACAGAAAGGGCCAAGCCGGGTGGTGGAGTGCCCGATATCCGTTCCCTCACCCCCCCCCCCCACCGCCATCTGGGGAGGACCCTGGTACAAGCCGGAGAGGACCGGGACGTCTCGTGTGGAGATTCTGAAACATCCACGTCCCACCGACCGAGTAAGGAGCAATGTTCAGTGAAGGGCAATTCTCACTTTAAACCCACTGGCAGTTCTGTTTCCTCCCGGCACAACTTAGAAGCTGTGGCCCTGATGCCATCTCCCTTTTGTGTCGAGCTGGTACAAATGGTGGGCTCACATCACATCGTCACCACCACTTCCCAGGAAAGGAGCACCGAGACTGCCTCCTCCACCTCCCCCAATAAACATCTCAGATACTGAAACTATTCTTCAGTGAAAAAAGTCCCAGCCGATCCAGCCTCTCCTTATAGCTCACTCCCTCCTTTCCCAGCAACATCCAGGTTAATCTCTTCTCAATCCTCTCCAACTTAATAATATCAACGTCAGTAATATCAAAGAGAATAGTCAAGGTATTTTCTAAGGGTATGGGGAGTCCAAAACTAGAGGACATAGGCTTAAGGTGAGAGGGGAAATATTTAAAAGTGACCTAAGGTGCAGCTGTTTCACCCAGAGGGTGGTGTGCCTATGGAATGAGCGGGCAGGATGACCAGACTGGACACAGTATTCCAGAAGAGGTCTCACCAATGTCCTGTACAACCACAACATGACATCCCCACTCTGATACTCAAAGGTCTGACCAATGAAGACAAGTGTGTTAAACACTTTCTTAACCACACTATCTATATGAGATGCAAATTTTAAAGAATTAAACCTGACGGCCTAGGTTTCTGTACTACAGCACTGCCAAAGACCCTACTTTTAATTGTACAGGTCCTGCTGTTGTTTGATTTACCAAATCCAATCCCTCGCATTAATCCAAATTAAACTCCATCAGCCACCCCTCAGCCCAGTGAGTGATATTAATGTCACCGCCCCCTCCCCCTTCAATTTTAAAGTGCCCATCCCTCTCCAGGAGGCCTGCACACTCCGGCCTTGATTATCACAAAGACCCTGAGCTTGGTTTGCCTTGTGTGGTTTGGGGGAGGAGGGACAGATTGCAGACACAGTCAGTGGGGAGGAGAGGCTGGACAGTAATCAGCGGCCAGGAAGAGGGGAGTCGCACATTAGAGTTGGGTAAGAGTGATCGATGTTTTGTGACCAGAAATTAAGCTCTTCCTTCGTCTCTGGTGTTCAGTAATAAATATCTAATTGAGACCCTTCATTGGGCATTACCTTCATTACCATTCTTATTTTTATTGAATCCCTGCAGTGTTGACACAGGCCCTTCGGCCCAACAAGTCCATACCAACCTTCCCAAACCATTTCCCTATATTTACCCCTGACTAATTCACCTAACCTAGAAATCCCTGAACACTACAGACAATTTAGCATGACCAATCCACCGAACCTACACAGTTTGTGGTAGGAAACTGGATCACCCATTATAAGTTCACGCAGACAAGTGGAGAATGTGTAAACTCCACACAGACAGTCACCCAAGGCTGGAATCAACCACAAGTCCCTGGTGCTGTGAGGCAGTAGTGCTAACCACCGTAGTACCCTTTGGATGATCCCTAACCAGCATTCACTGGAATCTACTCACTGCCTAAAGCAAAGGGAATTCAGTCAAATCCAAACTCTCCCAGGATGAAATCCCATTGCTAGTAGCTTGTGTGAGTACAATATCTTCAGAAGCAGAATAACGTTTTGGACAATCTCACAATTTTTCCTTTGTCACACGTTTCAATAATATTTGGACAAAGTTCTTTCAAGTTAAAATTGCAGAGATTGTGTGTGTCTGTGTGTGTGTGTGTGTGTGTGTGTCAGCATTTTTAGAAAGGGAAATATTGATTATATAATTGCAATACCCAAACAGTTTGCCATTCATCTTTCCACCATAGTTTGAGTAACATTGCTTTGGATCATGAACATGTTGTTTTAGCAGATTAAAGAAACTAGTCTGACTTGTTCCGAAAACTGACACTGACCCAGTCTGAGACCGATATCATCTGCCATATCACCAACCTGGTTACATTTAACATTTGTTTTGAGCAGTGGAGGAGTGGGACTAGAAAAGGAAACAGTGACCCAAAAAGCTGGGGAACTATAGACCGGTGAGCCTGATGTCAGTGGTGGGTAAGTTGTTGGAGGGGATTCTGAGGGAAACGACTTACATACATTTGGGAAGGCAAGGGCTGATCGGAGTAGACAACATAGCTTTCTGCATGGGAAAGCATTGATTTGGTTGAGATTTTGAAGAGGTGACAAAGAAGATTGATGAAGGCAGTTTGGTAGGCATTGTCTATATGGACTTCAGCAAGGTGTTCATTTAAAGAACAAAGACCAAAGAAAATTTACAGCCCAGGAACAGGTCCTTCTCCCTCCAAACCTGAACCAATCCAAATGTACTGTCTAAATCTGTCGGTCAATTCCTAATCATCTGTCTCCCTCTGCTCCCCACCTCCTCATGCATCTGTCCAGACGAATCTTAAATGAATCTACCGTGCCTGCTTCCACCACATCTGCTGGAAACGCATTCCAAACGCCTACCAGCCTCGACGTGAAGTACTGACCAGGTGTATTCCCCTTAAACATTCCACCTCTCACTTTGAAAGTATGACATCTCGTTATTGAATCCTTCAACCTGGGAAAAAGCTTGTCTCTATCCATACTGTCTGTACACATTGTGATTTTGCAAACCTCAACCAGGACCCCCTCAACCTCCTTTTTTGTAGTGAAAATAAACCGAACCGACTCAGCCTCTCTTCATAGCTAGTATTTCATTCCGATTGGTAGACAGATTAGTAAGTTTCAGTCACATGGGATACAGAGGAAGCTCGTCACAATTGGCTTGAAGGAAGACGGATATTTTTCAGACTGGAGGCTTGTGAGCAGCAGTGTGCTGTAAGAATCAGTACTGAGTTCACTGTATTTCATCAATTATGTAAAGGATTTGGATGTGAATATTTGGGCCATTGTTAGTAAGTTTACAGATGACATCAGAAAGGTGGTGTAGTAGATTATCTCAGAGTACAACAAGACCGCAATTAGATGGGACAAAAGGGGCAAGGAGTGACAGATGAAGTTTAATTTAGAGAAATACGAGGTTTTTGTATTGTGTGAAAGCAAATCAAGGCAAAAATTATACACTTAATGATAAGGTCCTGGGGCGTGTTGTGAAACAAAGAGACCGAGCGATGCAGGTATTTTGTTCCTTGAAAGTGGAGTCGCAGGTAGACAGAGTGGTGCAGAACACATTTGGCACATTTGCCTTAATCAGTCAGAGCATTGAGTATAGGAGTTGTGGTGGTATGTTACATCTGTACAGGACGTCGGTGAGGCCACTTTCAGAATACTGCGTACAACTCGGTTTTCTGCAGAAATGATTTACACAAATGTCCCAGGAGTGGAGGTTTGAGCTTTAGGGAGAGGTTGATTAGGTTGAGGTGTTTCCCCCTGGAGTGTCAGAGGCTGAGGGGTGACATTATAGAGGTTTATAAAACCATCAGGGGCATGGATATTCTGAACAGCCACGTTCTGCTCTCCAGGATAGGGGAGTCCAGAACAAGAGGGCAGAGGTTGAAGGGGAGAGGGCGAATGATTTACAAGGGACCTGAAGGTAAATATTTCACACAGAGAGTGGTGCGTACATAGAAAGTGCTGTCAGAGGAAGTGCTGAAGGCGGTTACAGTCGCACATTTAAAAGTATCTGAGAGGAGGAATATTGGCCAAATGCTGGCAAATGGGACTGGATCAGATTTGATATCTGATTGGAGGGAACGGATTGGACTAATGGATGACTCTCTGATTCTACAAGAGAGATGACAAAAAATTCTGAAAGGACTTGTCAAGTCAGAATTCTCTTCACTGGAAGTTTATTTTGTCTCTATGCTCATATTGATTGAATGCTGCGTTGGGTAAATATTTGACAGAGAAGTGAATCATGCATAATGGGACACAGACAGGAAAGTGGGGCTGAGACCCCAACCTGATCAGCCACAATCTTAGTCCCTGGTAGAGAACGCTCAAAGTATCTAATGACCCATTCCTGCTCCTCAGTGTCATGTTCCTGTGTTCCATTCAGCCCCTCATACCTGCTAGACAGGAGCAGTTGGAGGCTACTTACTCCTATAACCTGGTGCACAGAAACACAGGAGACTATTAGGCCCTTCAAGACTGTCCCACATTGTTTGAGGTGATTTGGGAAATGTAATTGGGAAGCCCAGGCTGGGTATGAAAGAGGCCCCTCATCTCTCTTTGCAGAGGTCCTCCTCTCTGCAACTTGTGATTCATTTGTTGGTCATGTTGTAGACCAGATTCACTGTGATTACAGCCCACATACCTCACCAAGCAATGGCTCACAAAATCCTCTGGTCTCCCTGACTGCAACATTCAATAACAGAACTTTCATGAAAATAACACCCACTAACTTTCAAATAATAGAATGGGAGAACATCAGAAACAGGGGCAGGTCGTTCACTCCCCAAGGCTGCCTTACCCTTCACTAAGATCATGGCTGATCTGTTCTTGGTCTCAAATCCTTTTTCATACCCAATTATTCATAGCACTCACGTCCTTGACAGGTCAATATCTATCTACCTCCTCTTCAAATACTTTCAGTCATCTTGCTCCCCAACACTCTTGAGAAGAGAAATCCACTCATTCAATCCTACCTGTTTGAAGAAAACAGTTGCTGCTCCTATATCATGGCTTATTGATGTGAACAAAATAGGTTGACTCAAGGGTTCAGGTAAAAATGACTGGCCCCGATATCAAGGCAGTGATTAACTTCTGTTGACACCAAGGAGCTGGACTTAATGGGAATCAGAGTAAACTCTCCAGTGTTTGGTGTCAAACATGGCACAAAGTAAGATGTTCATCATCTCAGTTCTGGGTCACCTCTGTCGGAGATCGTTAGGTCAGCTTCCTTTTCTCAAAGATATTCAGCTGCTTCATCAATGTCTCCCCGACCCACCCTCCCCACCATAAGATCAGAAGTGGGGATGGTCGATGAAGATTCCACAATGTTTGGAACATTTTTTCCCCCCTCAGCTCCTGAACTGGTCTGTGTCCATTGCAGCAAGACCCTGACTCCATTGAGACTTGTGCTGTTAAAGTGTCAGTAACATTCATGTAACAGTACATTGCCACAGTAAAACAAGAGTTCATTCACCATCTAACTCTGGTTTCACAGAAATATGAGGAAGCCATTCAGCTCATTTACACTATTGGAGAAGAACAGTGACAGCCCATTCAGCGCCTTCAGCCTATTACTCAGGAAGAGAAGGAGTCTAGTGTGATGGACCACACCAGAGCCCCCCGAAAATATTTGAAGGTAGTAGCCGCGATTCTAATGTTTTCTTATTTTAAAGGAATTGTAAAGTTTCTGTTCCAGATGCAATGTGATTGGTCAAACTACTCGGTGGTAAGCAAAACACCATTTACTTAAACACAAAAGATGACACAAAACCAAAGAAAGAGGAATTTAGAATAATGTAATTACATTGGACAGCTTAACAGAATAATAGATCTAGGAGCTATTACTAATGAACTATTCTAACATAGGAAACTCCCATAAACACAGCCCTTGGCAAAAAGAAATATTCAGATACAGAATGCCACAAACATTTCTCCAATCCAAGAATTAAAAACAGCAGCAAGAGAAAATTCAGAGAGAGTATCAGCTAGGAGACATTCCTTAAAGCTTCCAACTTTGTGGAGACCCCAATAGTTTCTGATGTTACTGAGAAACCAAAACCCAGTGATCCTAATCTGTGAGAGCTGGCCACACCCATTCAGACTTGATGGCCTCCCTCACTGTTACTCAAGTGGTCTTAACTAGCCAGCTTGGTAACAATCGTTCAATCTCTCTCTTAAAAAAAAAGGACAAAATGACCCCTTAAAGCTGCAGCATTGTCACACTTGTCAGCACATCGAGCTGTCAAACAGGAACCCAGTCAGGCCCTTGGCCCTGTCCAATTGGACGAGGAAGTAGCCAGTCAGTCCCTTGAGCCACTTACACAGGAACAGAAGGATGCCATTTCCACCTCAATGCGCTTACACGGGGGCAGAATTAGGTAATTTATGCTGATTCCTGATGAATGTCTTATGCCCGAAACGTCGATTCTCCTGGTTCTCGGACGCTGCCTGTCCTGCTGTGCTTTTCCAGCAATCCACTATCTACTCTGATCTCCAGCATCGGCAGTCCTCACTGTCTCCTAATTGATGCTCTAACATGATGAACAATTGGAGCAGAGGCTGCACAGAGAGATTGCTCCACGGTGTTCCTCTTGGCTCCGTGGCTTATGATACACACGTGGGACTTTAACGTGGTTTTCTCGAGGTGAGCAGGGAAGCCATATGTCTTGTGTAAAGTCTCAAGAAGGCACCTTCCATCTCCAAGAAGACAGCCTGGTGTTCTCTATGTAGGGCAGAAGTGGGTGGGAATGGCTACCTGTTTCAAATAGAAGATATTGTGGCTGCTGTTGGGGATTGTGAGCAACCTGACGTTCAGTACAGGGTTCACACGCCGACTGCACAATAACATGGGGAGAGTTAATTTAGGCATATAAACTGTTAGGAAAGTCACGTTAGACTGATGAATGGATGCTCTAAGTTCAAATAATGGTGATCTTGTTCATGTTGATCTTGTCTAGTGCACGTCCTGTTCAGTGTAACCTGTATGCCTTACCCTGTCCAAGTCTATTTCCACCCTATGATCTGTCTGGCCATGCTTCCTATGATCTTCCTCCACTGCTCATAAATAAAGTTTCTCCCTGTATTGAGATACACGTGACAATAAATCAAACCAATCAATCCTGGGTAAAGTATAGAATTTCTCTCCCTGTCAATGTCTTTTTTGGAAATAAGTGATCGCTACCACTCCTCGTGTTTCAGCATCACCATTTCCTCGTCTCTCACAGTACTACAGATTAAACACTCAGCTCCTTCACTTTATTCACATGATACCATCACTGGTTTATGTGGTAAGGAGATCATTCCTTACAAAAGTGATCAAATCTGTAGAGAGTGCCCCGAGTTCTCTCTCAGCAAAGCTCTACAACAGCAGGAAGATGGCTTTACTTATGTACTCGAATCATCTTACAATGAAGGACAGCATACCATTGACTGCACCCATTACTTTCACAGGGTTTGATTCGGAGCAGTCAGCATGAACTTGTGAGTGGGAGATCATGCTTCCCAAATTTCTGAGAGTCCTTTGGTGAAGTGACCAAGAAGGTTGACGAGGGAAGAGCGGTAAACGTAGTCTGTAATGATTTCAGTAAGTCCTTTGATAAGGTTTCACATGGCAGGCTGCTCTGCAAGGTTCCATCACGTGGAATGTTGGGGGATTTGGCCAATTAGATACACAGTTGGCTTGATGGTAGGATGCAGCGGGTTTAGTGGAAGGATGCTTGTCAGACTGGAGGCTGGGCCCATAGCTGTTTGTTATCTATGATTGGGTTGAGAATGTACAAGGTATGATTAGTAAGTTCGCAGATGACACTAAAATAAGTGGGATTGTGATTCGTGAGGAAGATTATCACAAATTGCAGCAGACCCTTAATCAAGTGGGCAAGTGGGTCGAGAAATGGCAAATGGAATTTAAAATAGAAGTGTGAGGTCTTGCATTTTGGAATCTCAAATCAAGGTAGGAGTTCCATGGTGCATGGGAGAGCCTTATGGGGTGTAGTGGGCAGAGAGACCTTGGCGTTCAGGTGCACGGTTCTCTGAGAGTGGAGTCACAGGTCGACAGGGCAGTGAAAAGGGCATTTGCGACACTGGCCTTCATCAGGCAGGACATTGAGTATAGAAGTTGGGAATTTAGGTTTCAGTTACACAGGACTTTGGTAAGGCTGCACTTGGAGTATTCAGTTTTGTCACCTTTGTTATGGGAAGGATGTTATGAAATTAGAAAGCGTGCAGAAGAAATTTACAAGGACATTGCCAGGACCCATTGGTCTGAGTTATAGGGCGAGGTTGGGCAAGTAGGTCCTTTTCTTTAGAGTGGAAGAGACTGAGGAGGGTCCTTATAGAGCTGTATAAGATCATGAGGGATATGGATAGGGTGAATACTCTCAGTCTTTTCCAAGGTTTAGAAAATCGAGGACGAGAGGGGATCAGTTTAAGGTTAAAGGGGAAGGAATAAAAGGGAACCTGAGGGGCCACTTCTTTACACAGAGGGCTAGTACGTGGATGAGCTGCCAGCAGATGTGGTTGAGGGGGGTACATTAACAACATTTCAATAGCATTTGGATAAATATGTGGATCGGAAAGGACTGGAAGGATATGGGCCAACTGCAGGGAATTGGGGTTAGCGTGGATGGACATTAACAAAGTGGTGTCAAACCCCTCTGTTAATTAAAACCAAACATCCAGAAAAGCTCGCCTCACCTTGTTAAACTGTTAAGATATGAGTGACACAGATCTCCTACATTCCACTATTTAAACAAAAATTAACAAGTTAATTTCTTAACTTTAAAAGTGAACACTAAACAACAACTATTCACAAATACAAGCCCCTCTTGTCTGAGCTAATTACTATCTGACTCAGACTCTGTAAAAATATGCTGTTCCAACAACCCAATCACAACCCAAACCCATGCAACATCACAATCTCAAGACCACACATTCTCTATCTTCCCCGCTGTGTTCACTCTTTCAGCTGCTGATCTCCTGGGTCATTTTTTTACGCAAGTAGGTTTGACATGAACATGTATCTTTGCTAGAGAGTGTTAGAAATGGCCAGTTAGCACTCCTGCTCTACAGCAGTTACTCTGCTGTAGGATGGCAGTGGCTCTCCCTCTAGTGTTCAAAATGCTGGGTTTATATACTCCCCACGATACAATAATTCTCATAATTCGATTGCTTTCCAGGTGTCCAAACAATAATATTCACATTCTGTTGGCTTCTGGTATCCTGAGCGTTATTTAAACTCTTTGGTTGTCTTTGAATTGTTGTCAAAACAGCAACCAAAACTTAGGTTTCCATTTCCCAGCTCAGTGTTACATGTGGAACATTTTGAACTTTAGCTTCCATCTCTGGCTGTACTTCCTATTCAGCAAAACCCGTTCTGTCTTAAAATGACCGGACATGCTTTCGGCTTCATAACATCTCCCCACTTCAAAAAAAAACATGAAATGGCAGAATGAAAAGATGGCTTCATTTCTTTTCCTCTCGTTCTTAATACCATTATTATGAATTACAAAAGTATTAATCTCAGCTATACCATATATATTAATTCTGCACACATATATATAACACTGCAATAAGTCAAATTTTATCTAAACGTATTCCATAAAATCGGGGTTAACGCATCTGCTATCACATTTTAGGACCCACAACATGTACATTTTGTAAGGTTAAAGTCGGTAAGATTAGACTCAAATGAAATAGTCTCATATTCTGGTCTTTAAATATTCCAAAAAATGCGAGAGGTATGTCGTTCTCCACAACCATCTCTGACAATTCCTTTGTCATACAAACATAAAAATATTGTCAGTCCAGTGCTAAACTTAATCATTCTTTTTCAATAATGGAGATGTTGCATTTTTTTTCTGGTGGATATTGAATTTTTTCGACAAGTAGCCAATTGGTCATTCAATTCCATCATCCTCTTTCTGTATCAATACATCTCCGACCACGATACCCCGAGCATCAAACTCAATTTTCAAAGGGTTTCAGAATATTTGGTGCAGCTAAAACTGGTGCGGTGATTAATCCTGCTTTAAAATCCTCAAATGCCTCCTGGCATTGTTCTGTCCACCACAATTCTGTGTTCATCTTTAGTAAATCCATCAGTGGTGCCAATACGCTGCTGAAGTTTGGAACAAACTTCCGATAGAATCCACGCAGTTCGAAAAATCGAAGCACCTCTTTCTTCGAGGATGGTCGAGGAAATTTCTCAAAGCCCTTCGTCTTTGTGTTCCATGGGGTCAAGCTTCCATGTCCAATGTAATGTCCCAAGAACTTCCCCTCTGCCTTCGCGAATTCTGTTTTCTTTAAGTTTATTACCAAGTTTGCTTCTTGTAATCGTTCAACATGCTTTGCCAACTGTAACATGTGAGCTTTCAAACACTTGCTAAAGGTCACTACATCATACAGATAAGCTGCATAATTTGTTCATCTGGCCACAACTCTGTTCCTGAGTCTTAAATGTATCTGGAGCATTATTCATTCACGTGACGAACTCTAACTTTTTTTGTCATCTCTGCTATCTTTACCAGATAGTTGAACTGACTCAACACTCTTTTCATTTGAAAGGGGGCACTAAACCTGGCTTTGAAGGGATTTCCTACCACTGGTGGCAATACTAATACCTCATCCCCACGGGAAATCGTCAAAGTTTCAGAGTTTCTATCTGCCACCTGCTTCATTCCATGCTGTGTCCTCTTCAGGTGCTGTTTAGCTAACTCACCTACTCCATCTAATTTCTCCCTCACGTGTGACACATAATCCAAGTGTGGATCTCCGACTTCGGTCCTGCCAATTTATATTTAATTAATTTCAAAGGACCTCTCACTTCATGTACGAATATTAACTCAAAGGAAGTAACCTGAGTAGATTTATTTGGGGCATCTCTCATGGCAAACAATATAATGAGACGCCTTTATTCCAATCATTCTGGTAATTCTGACAGTACGCTGTTAATATTGCCTTTAGCATCTGATGCCAACTTTCCAAAACTCCCTGGGATTCGGGATGGGATGCACTTGATTTAAACTGCTGTATGCCGAAGTTATCCAAGATGTACTTAAATAGCTGATTGGTAAAATGAGACCCTTGGTCTGACTGAATCACACTGCATAGCCCACAGCGAGTAAAGAAAGCTACCAACTCCTCCACCTCCCCTTTTGCCTTAATACCCCATAATGGAATTATCCCTGGAAATCTGGTGGACACATCCATTATGATCAGCAGATATTGGTTTCCTCTTTAATTTGAAAAGGGGAGCTCCACCACTAATCATAACTTACGTGAAAAGCTCTTCGAATACAGGAATTGGCAACAAAGGTGCTGGTTTTAATACGGCCTGTGACTTTCCTACCATTTGGTATGTATGGCATGTACAACAAAAAGTAAACATGTCCTTGTTCATTCCAGCCACTAGAAATGCTTTTGCCTGAATATTCCGTGCATCAACTCCTTTGGCGTTTTCTTTCGGTTTTCCTTTCTGTTGTAACTTACGACAGTAGGATCTTGTTACTACACAGTCTGGAAAAATCCCTGGGGTATTTTCCTTTTAATTCCCCTGTTCCCTGGTCTTACTTTGGCTTCTCCACCACAAGGGGCGCCTTTCCCACCTTTGACCCTGCTAACTCATTCCCAAGAACAAACTGCATTCCTGGAACTGACACCCTGCCACTCAATCTCACTGTTACTTCCCCAACCTTGATGTGGCACTGCAACCTGATTTTACACAAGGGAATGCTTAATTTCTGTCCCCATTCCACAAATTATCATGCTGTTGAGTAATATGTCAGAAAGAGTGAAAATACTTCCAGCTCTTACGATTAGAGGCTGAGGGAAAGTGAGGACGACAGGTGCTCGAGATCAAAGTTGAAAAGTGAGGGGCTGGAAAAGCACCGCAAATCGGCAGCATCCGAGGGGCAGGCAAGTTGACGTTATAGACAATAGACAATAGGTGCAGGAGTAGACCATTCTGCCCTTCGAGCCTGCACCACCATTCAATATGATCATGGCTGATCATCCTTAATCAGTATCCTGTTCCTGCCTTATCTCCATAACCCTTGATTCCACTATCTTTGAGAGCTCTATCCAACTCTTCCTTAAATGAATCCAGAGACTGGGCCTCCACTGCCCTCTGGGGCAGAGCATTCCACACAGCCACCACTCTCTGGGTGAAGAAGTTTCTCTTCATCTCTGTCCTAAATAGTCTACCCTGTATTTTTAAGCTGTGTCCTCTGGTACGGCACTCACCCATCAGCAGAAACTTGTTTCCTGCCTCCAGAGTGTCCAATCCTTTAATAAACTTATATTTCTCAATCAGATCCCCTCTCAGTCTTCTAAACTCAAGGATATACAAGCCCAATTGCTCCAGTCTTTCAGCGGAAGATAGTCCCGCCATTCCAGGAATTAACCTCGAGAACTTACGCTGCACTCCCTCAATAGCAAAATGCCTTTCCTCAAATTTGGAGACCAGAACTGCACACAGTACTCCAGGTGTGGTCTCACCAGGCCCCTGTACAGCTGCAGAAAAACCTCTTTGCTTCTATACTCAATCCCTCTTGTTATGAAGGCCAGCATGCTATTAGCCTTCTTCACTACCTGCTGTACCTGCATGCTTACCTTCATTGACTGGTGTACAAGAACACCCAGATCTCTCTGAACTGCCCCTTTACCTAAATTCCATTTAGGTAGCAATCTGCCTTCCTGTTCTTGCCACCGAAGTGGAAAACCATACATTTATCCACATTAAACTGCATTTGCCATGCATCTGACCACTCAACTAACCTGTCCAGGTCACCCTGCAATCTCCTAACATCCTCCTCACGTTTCATCCTGCCACCCAGCTTAGCATCATCAGCAAATTTGCTAATGTTATTACTAATACCATCTTCGATATCATTAACATATATTGTAAAAAGCTGCAGTCCCATCACTGATCCCTGAGGTACCCCACTGGACACTGCCTGACATTCCGAAATGGAGCCGTTTATCACTACTCTTTGTGTCCTATCAGCCAACCAATTTTCAATCCCAGTCAGTACTTTGCCCCCAGTACCATACTCCCTAATTTTGCTCACTAACCTCCTAAGTGGGACTTTATCAAAAGTTTTCTGACAGTCCAGGTACACTACATCGACTGGATCTCCCTCGTCCATCTTCAGAGTTACATCTTCAACAAATACTGGAAGATTAGTCAAGCATGATTTCCCCTTCATAAATCCATGCTGACTCTGACCTATCCTGTTACTACAATTCCAGATGTGTCGTAATTTCATCCTTTATAATAGACTCCAGCATCTTTCCCACCACTGAGGTTAGACTACCTGGTCTGTGATTTCCTGTTTTCTCTCTCCCACCTTTCTTAAAAAGTGGTAACATTAGCCACCCACCAATCCGCAGGAACTGATCCCGAATCTATCGAACTCTGGTAAATAATCAACAGCGCATCCACGATTTTTTGAGCCACCTCCTTCAGTACCCTGGGATGCAGACCACCAGGCCCCGGGGACTTATCAAACTTCAGACGTAACAGTCTCTCCAACACCAATTTCTGGCAAATATTAATTCGCTTAAGTTCAGATCCTTCAGCCACTGTTACCTCAGGGAGATTGCTTGTGTCCTCCCCAGTGAACACAAATCTGAAGTACCAATTCAATTCTTCTGCCATTTCTTTGTTTCCTGTAATATATCCCCCTGTTTCTCTCTTCAAGGGCCCAACTTTAGTCTGAACCATTTTTTTGCCTTTCACATTCCTGAAAAAGCTTTTACTATCCTCCTTTATATTTTTGGCCAGTTTTCCTTCGACCTCATTTTTTCTCTGCGTATTTCCTTCTTAGTAATCCTCTGTTCTTCTTGAAAAGCTTTCCAGTCCTCTGTTTTCCCACTTTTCTTTGCTATGTCATACTTTTTCTCTTTTAACTTTATATCTTTCTTAACTTCCCTCGTCAGCCACGGCCGCCCATGCCTCCTCCTAGGATCTTTCTTCCTTTATGGAATGAACTGATCCTGCATCTTCTGCATTATACACAGAAATATCTGCCATTGTTCCTCCACTTTCATCCCTGCTAAGGAATTAAACCATTGAACTTTGGTCAGCTCCTCCCTCATAGCTCCATATTTCCCTTTATTCAACAGAAATATTGTCACTTCCGATTGTACCCTCTCCCTCTCAAATTGCAGATTGAAGCTTATTGTATTATGGTCACTACTTCCCAACGGCTCCTTCACTTCGAGGTCACTGATTTATTCTGATTCGTTCCCCAATACCAGATCCTGAATTGCCTTCTCCCTGTTAGACTCCAGCACCAGATGTTCTAAGAATCCATATCGGAGGCACAAAGTCTCTTTCTTGAGGTCCAATACCATCCTGATTCTCCCAATCTACTTGCATGTTGAAATCCCCCATAACAACTGTAGTTACATCTTTGCGACAGGCCAATTTCGCCTCCTGATTCAACTTACATCTGACATCCAGACTACTGTTTGGGGGCCTGTAGGTAACTCCCAAGAGGGTCTTTTTATCCTTAGAATTTCTCAGCTCTATCCACACTGACTCTACATCCCCTGATTCTAGGTCCCCCTACGCAAGGGACTGAATGTCATCCCTTACCAACATGGCCACCCGACTCCCTCTGCCGATCAGTTTGTCCTTATGATAGCACGTGTAGCCTTGTATATTCATTTCCCAGGCCCTGTCCACTTGAAGCCACGTCTCAGTTATCCCCACAATATCGTATTTGCCAATTTCCAAAAGAGCCTCAAGCTCATCCATCTTATTTCTAATGCTTCGTGCATTCATGTATAGTGTTTTTAATTTGTTACTGCCCTCACCCTTCCCATCAACTCCTATTTCACTCAACCTTACAACATGATCCCTTTTTGAGTTTTCTGCCTCATTGATACTATTGTCTTTCTTGATTTCCCTTGTTCTAATTTTCCCTTCAATTTCCTTCTAAAACATCCAGTTTGTCCTCTCCCTCCCGATACTTAGTTTTAACGTAGCTGTGTTGCAGTAACAAACCTGCCTGCCAGAATGCTGGTCCCTAATCTATTAAGGTGCAAACCGTCTCTCTTGTACAATATATGCTTACAACAAAATATACCCCAGTTATCCAAGAATTTAAATCCTTGCTTCCTGCACCAGTTTCCCAGCCACGTGTTCAAATCCATTATCTCCCTGTTTCTGGCCTCACCACCCTGAGGAACTGGAAGCAAACCCGAGATAACCACCTTGGACGTTCTGCTTTTCAGTCTTCTTCCTAGTTCTCCGAAGTCCCGCTGTAGTATGTTCTTCCTCTTCTTTCCGACATCATTTGTGCCGACATGTACGACCGCCTCTTGCTCTTCACCTTCGTCCTTGAGAATTTCCTGCACTCTGTCTGTGATGTCTTTAACCCTGGCACCAGGAAGGCAACAAACCATCCTTAAGTCCCGTCTGCTGCCACAAAAACCCCGGTCAGTTCCTCTCACGATGGAGTCCCCTATTACCACAGCTCTGTGTGATGTCCGACTCTTCCGCTGTGCCTCCACGCCAACTTTTGATTGACGGACCTGGCCGCCTCGTGGACTGGCAGTGTCATCTGTCTCTACTGTTTCCAAAAGATTCAACTTGTTCCCGACAGGTACTTCCCCCGGAGTCTCTTACACCCCGGGGTCTCCTCTCCGCCTTCCTCATCGTCTGCTCTCTTCTGCTCTTTTCTGGTATGGTCGGTGTAATAATCTCGCTGAAGGTCTTGTCCAGAAAGATCTCATTCTCTCGGATGAGCCAATGGTCCTCGAGTTCTTTCATCAGTGCTGCAATATGCTCGGTCAGTAGCTGAACGTGAACACACTTTCCACACTTATACGAGCCAGACACACCAGAGTCGTTGACCTCCGACATCAAGCACGTAGCACACTGAACTTGGCAGCCATGTCTTCACCGTCTTCAACTGTGGCGTAATCACTTCACTCAATCTCCTTGTCAAAGACTCGTTTCAGGCGTAAGTTCTTCATCAGGAAAGTAAGGGAGGGGGAAGGGGCTGAGAATTAAATAGGATGGTGGGGGTGGAACTGGGTGGAAGGTCGCTTGGAAGGCGATAGGTAGATTTAGGCGGGGCCTGATGGTTATAGTTCGGAGGGGAGGGTAAAGTGGCTAGGTGGTAGGACAGCTGAAAACGTCAAACTATTCAGCATCAACGTTGACTTCACCAATTTCCAAAGTGCCCCTCCCCCAACCATTTAAATTAGCACTGCCCTCTTGAACTGCCCTAACTGTCCATCTTCCTTCCCACCTATCCACTCCACCCTCCCCTCTGACATATCAGTTATACTCCAACCTACATTTTCCTATCACCCTCCCAGTGACCCTCCTGCCAGCCCAGCTCCTACCCTCGTATTTACCTTTCAGCCCCCTTGTTCCCTGCCACATTCCTGATGATGGGTTTATGACTGATACATTGATTGTCCTGCTCTTCGGATGCTGCCTGATCTGTTTTACCTTTCCGGCTCCTCACTTCTCAACTATTAGAAACTGAACAGATCCTGCATCTTGCAAAATTATTACTTTTGTCCTCTCCCCACACCCCTTTTTTGCTGAGTAAGTTTTATCTACAGAGGTGTATTCTTTGTAGGGATCAGGCACTGACTCCATACCCAGCCCCTGTCTAGGCTGTGCACTCTCCTGCAGCTCCTCGGCTCTACTTGGGGTCTCCTTTACCAGGTTCACTAATACCACTGGCTTAATCACATCTTTTCCCAAAGTGCCTTGCTTCAATGCCCAGCACGGTGTGTCCCAGTTTACTGCAGTGAAAACACCTTTTCCCAGTGCCCTCCTTAAACCATCAGCACTGTAATTTTATGTGTTCCGCTCCGTTATAATGAGAACACCTGAGGCCTTTCACCACCTTTCAACCCCCTTGGGCTTCTTTTTCACCGGTGGTAAACTATTGCCAGTGTGCTTTACTCTATGTTTTGTTGTTTAGGATCTCCCCTTCTCCCAATTTCTATCCCTCACAGGATGAAAATCCTCCCAGAAGCTAAATATAATCTCATGCACCAGTGCATATTTACCTGCCATTTCTGCTGCGCTTCTCACTTCTTGAACTTCCTATTCATTCACTTGAATTCTTACCATCTCTGGAAGTGAGTCTTTAAACTCCTCCGGCAGAATAATCTCCCTTCGAGCCTCACAGGTCTTATCCATTTTTAAGGCCTGCACCCATCTCTCAAAATGACTGTGTTTAATTCTTTCAAACTCAATATAAGTCTGACTTGGTTCCATCTCTATATTTCTGAACCGCTGTCTATATTCTTCTAGTACCAATTCATAAGCACTCAACATAGCCTGCTTGACATCTGCATAATCTCTTGCTCCCTCACGTGACAGCACTGCATATATCTCTCAAGCTGTACCCACCATCTTAGTCTGAACTAGCATTACCCAATTTCACAAATGAAATAAAAACGGTTTTGGCATTTTTCGCACTGAAATATGGCAATGTATTAACACAGTTGCATACATCCCTACATTCTCCCTTCATCTTCATCCTGCTAATTTAACTTTCTTAACTAATTCCAAACTTTTGAATTTCAAATTCTCCCTCTCTTCCTTTTTCCTCTCTTTCTCTTTCTCTATCTTCTCTCTCTTTCAGTCTCTCTCTTTATCTTCTAACTGCAGTTGTCATATTTTCAATTTAAGTTTTTTCTAACTCGACTGCAGTTGCCAGCTTCTCTGATAGACCAAAGTGCTTGAGCAACTCCATTATGATGACAGCTTTCCTTTTGTCTCTGGTGAAACACAATTCTACTCTACATGTTAATTCTAAAAGTATGCCCTTCCTTTATCTTTCTACACGTTCTTGGCAAATTTGGGTACCATCTTCAAACCTCAGAACCTTTTTAGTAATATTAAAAGACATTTCTTTTAAATTAACCGACCACAAGGAAACAAAATTAAATGAATTTTCTCACCTGTATTACTTGAAGATCTAGGTCACTAACTGCCAAGTGTTGGAATCTGCTGGGACCTTTTGTACCCCAAATCTGTTCACATCTGTCTAAATTCCATACGACAAGCCCTCAAACTGTTATGATGTCGATGTTGAACCCCTCTGTTAATTAAAACCACACACCCAGAAAAGCTCACCTCACCTCGTTATCTGTTAAAACATGAGTGACAAAGTAGTCGCAAATTCCACGATTAAGAGAAAAATAACAATTTATAATTATGTATGTTAACTCGCTGAACTTGAAGGTTTGTTTTCAGATGTTTCGTCACCAAGACTGGGTAACATCATCAGTGAGAGTCTCTGGTGACGCACTGGTGGGATGTCGTGTCTTTCTATTTCTAGGTCTTGGTTTCTTAAGTGTCGTGATGTCATTTCCATTTTTTTGTTCAAGGGAAGGTAGATAGGATCGAAATTAATATGTTTATTGATGTACTTCTGGCTAAAATGTCATGCTTCTAAGAACTTTCGTGTGTGGCTTTGTCCTAGGAAGTGTGTGTTGTCACAGTCAACGTGGTGTCCTTTTCCTGTATGTATGGGAACTAGTGAGAGTGGGTCATGTCTTTTGGTAGCCAGTTGGTGTTCATGTATCCTGCGAGCACGACAACAGGACAGTGTGAAATGGAGGAAAAATGATTTTTTATACACTGTTTAATCAGTGTGTGTTCAGATAAGGAAGATTGTTCATATGTGTACAACACATTCTGAATGACAACGGAGACATAGTTAACGAAAAATGATGCACACGATGTATAAAATTTATAAATCATTAAAACAATATTTGATCCTCATCTGAAGTGATATCTTCCCTTTCTCTCAACGTTCCCCCTTTTCTGGGATTCCCAACTCTAGTCTCTCATTCTTCTTAGGATGTGTGTTATAAATTCTTGTTTCTGGTTTCCCAACTTATTTCAGTTAATCCACTTTCTACCAGGAATTAAATATGTTGGCCTGTTGGGTTCTTTCCAAAGCTAGTGTCTGTCATATTGTTGGAGAGAAAAGTTATGGCATCAGACCCAGCATTTAAACATATTGCTCTGTTGTACGTGCACTGTACAAAGGACCACCGCCCACAGGAATTGCCAAAACATTGAGGGAAGTATATCTATTTCGATCATATAGTTTCTCATTTTCCACATCTCCATATCTATATCCTCTCTCTCTCTCTCGTTCACCCTTTGTGTCTATTTAAGAAATCCACCAGTCATTCTTCGTGGCCCATCTCTCAAAACTCCTTCTTTCAGTTATACGCAATGCTTTCTTCAAGATGTAATGTGGTTATAATTAAGCAATGTAACTACAAAGACATGCGAGAGGAGCTGGCCAGAGTTAATTGGAAGGGGAGCTGAGCAGGAAAGACCATGGAGCAGCAATGGGAGAAGGTTCTGGGGATAATTCGGAAGATAATACCAGAAATGCAACCCCAAGAAGAGGAAACATGCTCATGGGAGAACAAGGCAGCCATGTGTTACAAGGCATCAAACCAAAAGAGAAAACATACAATGTGGTGAAGATGATTGGGAATCCAGAGAATTCATTGGCTCTGCAACTACATAAGGCTGGTATCACTGACACTACAGAGCTCTTAATCATGGTCAGGGAGAGAAACAGAGGAAACACATTCACTTTAAACACAGAAGATGGTATTTCTCAAGGAAAAGGATTCAGGTGAATTAAACATTTGATTTAAGATCAGTTAAATGCTTTTGCGGAATGTGTCAGATTGGAAGCAAGACCCGGGGAGACAGACCCTCAGCAGAATGAGAGTTTGAAAATGGAAGTATTTCCACATCAGAAACCAGGTTAGGTCACTGAGTGCAGGGCTCATGGGTGAATGGGTCTCAGTGAGATTTGGGGAACAGACAGCAGAATTGCATTGCAGATATTGCAGCTCGAAACTGAGTATTCACGTAGTGCTGTAGACCACAGCAGCAGGAGAAGTAGAACAGCATTCAACCACAACCTGTAACTTCTTGCCAGGGTAACACCTCAGTCTGTCATTACCATCAACACCATCTATGACTCAGTGACGAGTGTGGGTGAAGATGTCAGTCAGAATCACATGAACTTTAACCTGATGCTAACTCATTAAAGCTACCGTGCTTGACAAAAAGATCTGATGGAAGCACAGCAGTCCTGTCACATTCAGTCCTAAATGGTGATGGACGATTAAACAAATGACTGGAGGAGAATGCTCCACAATCTTTCCCATCCTAAATAATGGAACATACCTGCACATCAGTGTAAAAGAGAAGGATGTTTTATCTGCACCATCCTCTGCAAGAAGTGTCAGCCCGATCCCACCCATCATGGCTGGAGTTACTCACGATCGCCAGGATGCCCCGATAGTCCGTGATCCCTTGCACTGGTGCCATCTTTAAAACATAATGGACACACGATTGAGCTCTCTCAGTTTGCAGCTGCCCTGCACAGTTTATCCTGAGCATGGCAGGTAAGGATAAATTGCACCACGGTTTGTTGACAGGGGCATGGAGGTCCTGGTGGAAGGGCTAGTACAGAGGGGGACCATTTTCTTCACAGAGGGAGCCACACCACAAGACCCACCAAGCATGGCCTGAGCTCACCAACCAGCTCAGTGCAGTATCTGCGGTCTGAAGAAATATTCAGCAATACAGGACAAGCTTCAATAACCTTTTCCCACTCTGTCAGGATAAGGGTCACCATTCTCCCTGCTCCCTCACACTCACTGTATAGCACTGTATATCTGTTATAGCACCGATATCCGAACACGATTCATGGTCCATGACTCTCACTATTGCATGCAAAGCCTACACACACACACAGACACACACACACACACACTCTCTCTCTCTCTCTCGCATTTGCAATATTCCCACATGTTGATAGAATATTCTGAAGAACGCTGATTGTGGAATGTTCAAGTTAGTGTTCCAAATAATTCCCATTTTCAGGAAAATGTCAATGACCCCGCATGTAACACAGAAGGGGAAGGAACAAAGTTGTACAATTTTCAAATCACATGCAATTCAAATCCACCATGAGGCCATTCAGCCCTTCAAACGCATTCTAGCATTTAAGAAGATTGTGGCTGATCTGATGCATTTCTCAGTTCCATGTTACATGAATTTTCAGTCATTCAACCCCTGGGCTCCTGTCACTGAGCAGACAACACTCAGGCACTTTTACTCCGGTTTTCTTCAAGAGCCTGCTCGAGGGCTTTTCCCATGGGGGCGCACTCTCCCAACAATATATTCCACCAGCTTTCTTTGTCTATGTAATGGTAAGAACATTTTACACAGAGCAATCAAAAATCTACACGTTATCGATATCCAGTCACACTTAGTAATTCTGGTTATTTCATATGTCTTACCCTATCGTATTCAGCCAAAGACGGATTTGAAATACTTGTCTCATTATAAAATACAATTTCTAGCAGAGAACGTTTTTACCCTCAGTCGTTATTTTGACCGTTACCTGAATTGTAACTTTTTCATTGTTATGACTGTTTCTCTTGCCCTTTGCCTGTGCCTGTTTCTGTCTGTAACAGTTACACTGTCTCCCACTCAGTTGGCTGGACGGCTGGTTTGCGATGCAGATGGAGGCCAGCAGCGCTGGTTCACTTCACCACAGTCACAGAGGTTACCATGATGGGGACGCTGTCTCATCCTCAACCCATCACTCGAGGCGTGGTGACCCTCAGCTTAAACGACCACAAGTGGTCTCTCTCTAATGACAGAGCAGCTCTCTGATCCTTGGAACTCTGTTCTATCACTGTTAGCATTTTAAAATGTTTTCTAGATTACCATTTCATTTTGCCGGATGTTCTGAAGCAGTGTCATTTTTTACCACAGTCAACATTTCCCCATGGTGCACATCGCTGCCCATTCCTTGATAATCCTTGACTCTGTTGCTACTTAGGAACATTCTGTCTGTGCCTCAAAAATATTCAATAACTCTGCCTCCAATGGTCTGCGGGGAAGAGAGTTCCAAAAACTCATAGCACTGAGAAAGCAAAAAAAAACCTCACCTGGGGTGTGAGGTGAGTTTTTGTCTACTTCCCTGAGATTGGATACAATTACATTGGAAGCAGTTCAGCGATGTTACACTTCATGTATTCCAGGGATGAAGGTCTTATGTTATGGTTACTCATCGAAAGAGAGGTGATCTTACTGAAACATACAAAGCCTTCAGCAGAGTGTATCAGGTAGATATCCGTTGGGTATTTGTATAGTCCAAACTTTTTGATATTGTTCTAGAACCTCAACCGTGGGCATTCTACCCATCAAATCCACACTGACCCAGCGAACAGCATCCCAGCCAGACCTGCTCCCATCCTATCCATGTAACCATGCATTTCGCATGACTGACACATCTAACATACACATCCCTGGTCACTATGGGCAAATTAGCATGGCCAATCCACTCTAGGCTGCACATTCTTTGACTGTGGAAGGAAACTGGAACACTGGGATGAAACCCACACAGACACGGGGAGAATGTTCAAACTCCACATACAGGACCCCTGAGGTTGGAATTGAGTCCAGCTCCTTGGTGATGTGAGGCAGCAGTGTGAAACACAGATCAACCATGCTCCTCCATTAGTTATAATAGTTACTTGTGTCTGACTAAAGAAATCTGCTTGACTTGTTCTTATCATTGAACCTGACCCAGTCTAAGACTTTTATCATCGGCCATTTCACCAATCTGGTCACATTTAAAATGTGATGTGAGTAGTGAAGGAGTGGGACTAGAAAAGGAAACAGTGACACCCTCCAACCTCAGTCAGAACCAGAGTGAGGAGAAATTCACAAAGTGGGGATTTATTCACGTAGGAATTCTCCTTCCCAGAAGTATGGGATGAATGAAGCTTTTTATTATGTCGAGGCTGGCTTCATCTGATTTTCCATAGAAAGTGGATAATGCTGCTTGGAGTGAAAAGTGCAGCTGGGACCACAATGCGATAAGCCACGACCTTATCAACTGGTGGAGTAGTGTCAAAGGGCCGAATGTCCCACTCGTGTCCCTCAGCCCTATGTTCTGATGTTCCATTCAGCCCTTCGAGCCTGCTACACAGGGGCAGATCGAGGTCACCCCGATGGTTAGATATAGTTTGGGAAATTTAATTGGAAAATCCAGGCTGAGTCAGGAATTGACCCTCACCTCAATCCCTCTTTTCAGGTTTCCTGTCTCTGTAACTTCTGCTCCAGGTGTGGGTCTTGTTACAGACCCACATTCGCTGTGAATACAGCCTTCTCCCCGCAACCAGCGTGAGCTCAAACAAATCCTCTGCTCTCCCTGAATGCACCATTGTACAACACCATTTTCAGGGAAAAAACCAGTTACTTTCCAGAAGAATAACATAAGAACGTAAGAAATAGAAACAGAAGCAGGCTATTCGGCCCCTCAAGCCTGCACTGTCATTTAATAAGAACATGGCTGAACTACTTCAGGGCTCAACTCCACTTTCCCGCTAACCCCTTGTATCCCTCAACTCGCTGATATGTCAAAACCCAATCCAGCCAGTCTGTAAATACATTCAGTGACCCAGTCTCCACAACCTCTGGGTTAGGGAATTCCAGGCATTCACTCTCTTCTGAAAGAAGACGTTTCTTTGTATCGATTTCCCTTATTTTGTATCTCCAACCCTAAGTTCGGCTCTCTGCCCTGGAATTGATCCACATTCTCGAAAGCTACCTTGTCAAGCCCCCTCTTTCTCTTGTCCATTTCAGTAATATCATCCACATTCATTTCAACCACAATGAATAAACGCCTCACCATTTTAGATGTACTCAATAATTAATCCCTTTCATTTCAGGAACCCGCCTAATGAACCAACCTAGTTATTTGCTGCATCAGCATGCTGACGTTATGCTTCAGACACAAAAACAATCCCATCCCTTCGCACTGATCCTTTTGCGGGTGTCTTCTCCATTAAGTAACAGTCTGCCTTTTGGTTCTCAGTGTCATCCTCAAACTCGGATATATATTGCACTCAGCTCCGGCTTTCAGTATAGATTGTAACTAAATCTTGCATTGGACTGATATTTGTGATACTCCAGCAGATAGATTCATCAGGAAGATCCATTAACCCTGACAGTCTGATTTCTATGTGTTAACCAACCGTCATCCCATGCTAATATATTAGCTGTCAAATTATGAGCTTCTGTCTTGTGTAACAAGTTTTTTTTCGTGAAACCTTATGAAAAATCTTGAGAAAGCCTCGTATCTACCAGATCCCCTTTATCATGTCCTTTTTTTACATTCTCAGGGATCTCCAGAAAAAAAACTTTGCATGATTTTACAGGCAAAATGTAGATCGCCTTTCACAAAACCATGTTGACTTTGCATGAAGCTTTTTCTAATTGTCCTGCAATTCTTTCCTTAATAATAGACTCTAGCAGATTCCCAACAATAATATTGAGGCTAAATGGTTACTGCTTTCAGTCTCGCTGTTTTCTTGAAAACAGGCGCCCCATTGAAGGGTCTCCAGTTTCACTGGAAATTTCCTGCAATCCAAAGAGTTATGAAATATTTCTCACAGGAACACCAGTCACCCTGTAACCGCCGCTTTTAAAACCAACTGTGGATTACTGCTGACCTGCGTACCCTTACTCTTATCTGTTTATTAAAAAGCCTTTTTCCTTTTGTTAGAGGCAGTTCACTAACTTACCTCTTATTGCTATTTTGATTATATCATTGAAATACTTACAGTGCCTTCTAATGTGAGGAATGATATAAAATTCTGGTGTAAATTATCTGTCTGTTCCCTCTAGGCATACCCTCCAAACATCCTCAATATATTTTCCTGACTTCATTTCTACCAAAGGGCATACATTCATCTTGAACTTTCTTTATATACATATTAAAGCTTGCACTGCTTGCTTTTATATTTCTTGCCAGTTTTCTTACATCATATCTTTCTTCCCTTTTTCCTTGCTTCCTTTGATTCATACAGTCATATCGTGCACAAACAAACCCTTTGGTCCAACTTGTCCATGCTGACGAGGTTTTCCAAACGAAACTAGTCTCATCTGCTTGCATTTGGCCCATATGCTTCTGAACGTTTCCCATTTATATATTTGTCCAAATGTCTTTGAACTGTTGTAGCTGCACTTGCATCTTCCTCTGGCAGCTCATTCCATAAGCAAATTACCCTCTGTGCGAAAATGTTGTCCATTTGTCCCTTTTAAATTTCCTCCTTTTAACCTTAAGCTACGTCATCTATGTTTGGACTCTCCTGTCCTCTCAAAAAGACCTTGGCTATTCTCCCTATCCATGCCTCCCATGATATTAAAACTTCTAGAATGTCACCCCTCAATACTCCATCTGATTCTAGCTTCAAGAGCAAACATTTAAAGATAACCACTGCAAATTTGTAACAGTATTAAAAGTGACAGGTAAACAACACACTGCCCAAACTTCATAATGTAATTTGTTTTTCTCCATGTTACAATACTAAGGCAGCTTGCAATTCTTACTCGTGCTCATGAGACGTCAAGCAAACAAATTCCTTTGTCTAAAGGGGGTGATGATCTCAACAGTGAAAACGTATATTTGGCCAGTTCTATGTTAAAAAAAAAAGAATTCTTATACCATACGGTCAGCATGCACCTTTAGCAGAGTGAGATGAAGGCTGGGTGTACTTTTTGGATTTGGGATCACAATGTGAATTCAGTGCAAAGGGAGAATGGTGTTTTCAATACGGTTTACTCCAACAATGAAACTTTCCAGAGTGAGATGTGAATGGGAGGTGTAAAACAGCATGAATAGTGAGGCTGAGCCACACTGAGACCAGTGGCAAGGTGGCAGCACAAAACGCAGATTGATGCTAGTGCAGGGAAGGTAGACTGGAACGAGTTTCAGGTGAAGTGGGGAGGGACCATAATGTGAGAGAATGTGCTCTGTAATTTGAGATGGAGAACCTGGAATCAGGAAAGGAGAGGAGCAGGGAAGAGGATGGAGCAGCAGTGACAGGGGTTTCTGGGGAGAATTCAGGAATCACAGCTGAAAGTCATGCCCCACATCTGCTTATGGGCCCTGAAATAAACATCCTAAATCTGGCCCTACACTAATGCTCATCATGGTATCCTTGTCAACCATGGTGGTACATCTTCTAATCGAGTCCTTCTTTTTGAACAGAAACAACAATTTCTTAGCGTTATTGGATATCTGCTTGAATGTCTGCCCAGGTATACCCACTGACCTTCCTCTGGGTCTACTTCCACATCCCGCTTCAGATCAGATGTGAGATAGAAAGCCTTAATTTAGATGTCTAAGTCTTTTCAATCATTCAGGGGGGACTTCTGCATGTAGCTGAACACATGATCAGCGGAAGCTGACTCCATTCTCCCAGTTTCTCCATCTCTGTTGTTTCTGTTTGATGACGCCACATTCCAGTGAACTGCCACTGATGTGACCGCCTTTTCCTTCAAATCAGAAGTCCGCTAATTCCATTGAACAGGGCCTTCAGCTGTGACTATCACAACTCCCGCGCTTCTGTCCTCACTCCGTCCCCTCCTTACCAGAACAATGATAGATCTCCCCTCGTCCTCACTTCTACTGTACTAGAATCCACATTCACAGAATCATCTTCCATCATTCCACCATCTCCAATGGGACAGCACTATCAAACACATCTTCTCTCGCGACCACTGACAGCATTTCATAGGGACCATTTCTTCTGTAACACCCTCCATCATCCTGAACACTTCCCAACTCCCCATGACACATTCCCATGCAATTACAGAAGCTGCAACACATGCCCGTTCACCTCTTCTATCTCCACTGGGAAGTGTAAATTAACAAAAGATGCACAAATATCTTGGTTCTGAAACTACATACGACTGGAATCATTGACACTACAGAGTTCTAAATGAAAGTCATGGAGAGAAGCAGAGTGAAGCACATTCAATTTAAGCACCGAAAGTGGCATAACTGCAAGGGAAAACGTTCAGATGAATGTTAGAATTAGAATCGCTACACTGTGGAAACAGGTCCTTCAGCCCAACAAGTCCACACCGATCCTCTGAAGAGTAAACCAAGCACACCCATTTTCTTATCCTATATTTACCCCTGAATAATGCACCTAACCTGCAAATTTTTGGTTTGTGGGAGGGAACCAAAGCACTCAGAAGAATCCCACATGGAGAATGCGCCAGCTCCATAAAGACAGTCGCTAGAGGATGGAATCGAACCTGGGTCCCTAGCGCTATGAGGCAGCAGCACTAAACACTGAGCCTTGGTGCTACCTCACGGAATGCGTTTTGGAGTTTTGAAAAACAAGAAAATAAGAGGTGTGACACAATAAACAAACGCTCAGAGGAATGAGAATATGAAAATGGAAGTGCTACCAGATCAGAAACCAGAGTAGCTCACGGGGTGCAGGTCAATGGGTCTCTGTATCAATTGGGCGATAGACAGCAGAATTGCATTGCAGAAGTTGCAGCGCAAACCCGGGAATTCATGTAATAGTATAGATCACAATTGGACAGAAGGAGAATTGTACTGAGTTACAATCTGTAACTTTTTGTCCAGGATAATTCCTCAGTCCATTATTCTCATTAAGCTGAATGATGTTTCAGTCACGAGTGGAGGTGAACATACCAGGGTCAGAGCCGTGTGGACCTAAAACTGATGGCAACCCATTTAAAGCTACCACACTTGACTACTCACATACATTGCAAACAACAGGACTAACATCTGATAGAGAGGACGAAATGATTACAAAGCAAACAGATCAGATCGAAGCTCTGCAGTCCTGCCACAGCTAGTCAGAAATGGAGTTGAACTATGAAACTACTGACGAAAGAAGAGGACTCCACAAATATTATTTTTTAAAATTATTCAATGGGATTAGTGTGTCGCTGGATAGGTCATCTTGTATTGCCCGGAGGGTAGTTAAGAGTCAAACATATTACTGTGGGTCTGGAGGTACATGTAGGCCAGAGCAGGAATGAATGGCAGTTTCCTTCCCGAAAGGGCGTCTGTGAACAAGATGGGTTTCTCACACAATCAGCAACTGTTTCTTGATCATCATTAGACTCTTAATTCCAAATATTTATTGGATTTGAATTCCACCATTTGCTGTGGCAGTATTCGAACTGAGGTCACATGAGCATTGCCTGGGTCGCTAGACTAACAGCTCAATACCACTAGGTTATTGCTTTGCCATTCCCCGAAAGAATGGAACTTTGCTGCACATCAGTGTAAAAGACAGTATGCAATGTCTGCACCATCCTCAGCCACAAGTATCCCTTAGATGATACCCAACCAATTCGATTTGCTGCATGTGACATGAAGAAACAGCTGAACACAGTAGGTAAGAAAAAGGCAATGGGCCCTGACACCATTCCTGCAATAGGACTGAAGACTTGTGCTGCATAACAAGCCGTGTCTCTGGGAAACTGTTTCATTCCAGCTCCAACTCTGATATCTCCCTGGCAACGTGGAAAATTCCTCAACTATGTCCAATCCCTTAAGAGAAGAATAATTACAATCTGACCATTTACCACCCCCTCAGTCCCATCACGAAAGACAAAAATGTGTGAGTTATTTTTGACAGAGCTGTCAAGCAGCACAGAAATTATCTGCTCAGTGTGGTTTCCGATTGGTCCCCATGTGGAGATGGTGCTGTTGTGGAAATGTCACTGGATTACCAATCCCGACCAGGCTAATGCTCTGGCAGCTGGTGGAAGTTAAAAACAACTAATAAAATATCGAAATCTAAAATCTGCTGTCAGTAACAGTGACCTTGAAGCAAAGTCGATTGTAAACACCAATTGCCTTCCCAATGTAATTTCAGGCAGTGAATCTCCCCTGCTTTCCTATTCTGGCCGAAAAGTGCCTCCAGACGATAGACATGTGGCAAACTCTTCAACGGTCTCTAAAATGCCAAGCAAGACATTCTATTGTATCAAACTGTTCCGAGCCCTTAATGGATAAAATTGAACAGAACACCCAGCACCAATCTCGGTATGAGAAAAGGAAATGGGAAACACAGTCCTGTTGATCCAGAAGATGCCTCCTTCCTAACAGCTGAGAGCTTGTGACACAGTTATAGAGTTTTCACACAGACTGCACAGAAACATTGGGGAAGGAATAGGTCATTCAACACATTGAGCCTCCCCCATTCTAGTTTTTGGTCTAACATCTCTTCAATTTTTTTCCCAAACACTGCATACTGTATATCCTTTGAAGTGATTAATTATTGGAACAATGTGAATTACGAACTTCGGTCCATCAATTTTGCTTCCCCATTCAATATAACGATGGTTGATCCTTTCTCCCCACACCAAACTTCTGCTGCAACCTTGTCCCTTTAGTGTCAAGAAATACTTAACGAAATTCAGTGCCTTGCCTTCCACAGGCTTGTGTAGCATAGAATTCCCAGATTCACCAGTCTGTGAGTTCAGACATTTATTCTCATCTCAATGCAGAGTGCCCTGGCCGTACCTAATATTGTGGCTGCTTGTTTTAGACGTCCCAGGAGGTGAATTATCATCCCTGCTTCCAATAAATCTCGCCCTGTCAGAGTATTATATATCTCACTGAGATCTTCACTCATTTTCCTAAACCACATGGAATACAGACTCAGTCGCCCCAAACTCTGCTCCCACAACAAGTTTGTCATCCTATAGATCAGTCTGGTCATTCTTTGCTGCTCTCCCTCAATGTCAGGTTTGTCCTTCATTAGGTAAGGAGACCACAACTGCACACAATACTGCACAAAGTTCGAGATGGGGTCTCACCAAGGTCAAGTAGAGCTGTAATAAAATACCCTTATTCCTGGACTCAAATTCCCCGGAAATGAAGGTCAACACATCATTTACCTTCCTAACGGCTTTCAGTTGCTCCAATAATGCTTTGAGTGACTGGTGTACAGAGAGATCCAGATCCTTTTCAATGTTACATATACTCAATTGGTGGGTCTATGTACATGGGGCAGCGTGCCAGTGCCAATCCCAGTATTGACATCTGGCTTCAGAATGCACTGCCGTGAATGGACCTCAGAGTTCAGTGAAGAAGTCAACAAAGTATGCACGTTACTATCTTCATCGACCAACATTTCACATCAATTCCTTTTGAAATGCTAGCCTGATATTATATTTTTCCAACCAAAATGTTCAGTGTTACGTCAATCCACATTGCTGTTCATCTGCCACGTATTTGCCCATTTCCTCCACGTGTCTCAATTACCTTTAACTTCTTTACATCCGCCTCATCCAATCAATTCTCAGTTTGCTACCATCAGCAGATTTTGAAACATTCCATTTAGTACCCCAGAGCAGATGTTTAATCTACTTCCTGAATAGATGGGTGCCAAACATCAATTCCAGGATCATCCTGCTCGTAATTGCTTTCCACTCCAAAAAAAAGGAACTGTTTATTCTGACTCACTTTTTCTTTCAGCTCTCTACCATTCTCAACCCATGCCAGTATATTAGATCACACTGTTGCACACTGTTATGGGCCAGGACAGAACACCTCAAGTCTTTTTAAGGAAGTAGTGCAGACTCAAACTTTGCTTCTTGCCTTAAGCAGGTGTAAGGAAGATATTCCAGGAGTGACGCAGCTTGTTAAGCCACTTAGTTTTAAATAAAACAGAATTTATTTTCAAGGTTACGGAATGAAACACAAACAGAAGAGAATAGCATGCAGAATAACAACCTATCCGAAAACCCAACAGATTATCCTAACTTAATGATGTAAGCAAATTAAATTCATAAGGAGTGGGTACATGGGAAGACCAAGAACTGACTTTCAATTCAGCCTACATAGATGTGGGGCATTACTGTGTGACATGATTAGGGATGACAATACCAAGAGACAGCCAATTAAAAGCCATTTCCATGCTACTAGTTCCACAGTAGGTAGAACTAAAGTGACTTTTCCCAGCTTTTCTCATTTTAAAGTTTTATAAATAAATATTAAAAAATATTAAAAGTTGGCTACTCAGCTAATCGTCCAGGTGAAGCTTTCTGGTCTTCAGTAGCACTTCATTTCTCAACCGAGAATCTGAAATTGGTTGAAAGCCATTGGGTGGTACCGTGGCAAAGTGGTTAGCACTGCTGCCTCACAGCGCCAGGGACCCGAATTCAATTACTGCCTCAGGCAACTGTTTGTGTGGAGTTTGCAAATTCTCCGCGGGTTTCCTGCGGGTGCTCCGGTTTCCTCGCACAGTCCAAAAATGCGCCGGTTAGCTGAATTGGCCATGCTCAATTGCGCAGAGCGAAGGGGTAAATGTAGACAAATGGATCTGGATGGGTTGCTCTTTGGGGGGTTGGTGTGGACTTGTTGGGCCAAAGGGCCTGTTTCCACACTGTAAGTAATCTGTATCTAAATAATCTAAGGTGTTGTTCGAAGTACTTGAAACAATCGCCATAAACACCCCATGGAAAATTCGAAAGGAAAATTCAAACCCAGTTTCTTCCAGGAGAGATATCAGAGAGAGGGGGCGGGGGTATCAGCATGGAACTTCTTCTTTGGCCTGATAGCTTCACAACTGGCTGCTTGCTTTCAGTAAACAGCCAGTCTGTGAAAAATCAGTCCAAACAAATCAAAGCAGAGGGTCTGCGCTGGGAGAACTGGCCACTCCCCTTTCATAAGAACAGAAGGATGAGGATCAGGAGTAGGCCATCTGGTCCTTCTAACCTGCTCAGCCATTCTGTAACATCAAGGCTGATCGACTCGTGGACTCATGTCCACTTACCCGCACTCTGACCGTATCCGTTATTTACTTGATTGTTCAAAACATATCTATCTCAGCTCGAAAAACATTTACTGAAGTAGCGTCAACTACTTCACTGGGCAGGGAATTCCATAGAATTACAAGCCTCTGGGTGAAAAGGTTCTTTCTCAATTCAATCCTGAATCTGCTCCCTCTAATATTGAGGTTATTCCATCTTGTCCTAGCTTCACCTGTCAGTGGAACAATCCTCTCTACTTTTTTCTGACCTCTTCCCTTCATAATATTGTTTATGTTTCTATAAGATCCTCCCCTCATTCTTCTAAATTCCAATGAATATAATGCTGATCTACTCTGTCTCTGCTCATAAGACAACCCCCTCAACTTCAGATTCACCAGAGTGAATCTCCTCTGCATAACCTCCACTGCCAGTACATTGCTTTGCAAGTAAGGAGGCCAAAACTGCTCACAATACTCCAGGTATGACCTCACCAGCACCCTGTACAGCTGTAACATAACTTCCTGCTTTTAAATTCAACCCCTTTTGCAATGAAGAACAAAATACCATTTACGTTCCTAATTATTTTATGTACCTGCAGATCAACCTTCTGTGATTCATGCACAAGGACAGCCAGGTCCCTCTGCACAGCAGCATGCTGTAACATTTTTACAATTCAAGTAATAATCCTTTTTACTGGTACTCCTAACAAAATAGATTACTTCATATTTATTAACATTGTATTCCATCTGCCAGACCTATACCCATTCATGCAATGGAACTATTTTCCTCTGCAAAGTTTCACAGTACTCTCAAACTTTGCTCTGCCACTCATCTTCGTGCCATCTGCAAACTTTGTCCAACTACGCATGCTCCTAACTCCACATCATCTTTATAAATTGTGAATAATTCCAACCCCAACACTGATCCCTGAGGCACACCACTCAGCACTGATTGCCAGCCAGGATAGCACTCATTTATACCCACTCTTTGCTTCCCGTTAGTCAACCAATCTTTTATCCATGCCAATACTTCAGCCGTAGCGCCATCCATCTTGATCTTATGCAGCTGCCTACTATGTGGCACACTGTCAAAGCCTTTTTGAAACCTAGATACACCACATCCACTGCGGCCTCGTTGTCTATCTTGCTCGTAATGTTTTCGTAGATTTCCAAAAGACTTGGTAAGCATGATCTGCCCTTCATGCATCCTCGCTGCATCTGTGCAATGGGCCGTTTTCTATCAAAATGCCTTGCTATTTCTTCCTTGAGAATATAGTCAAGGCATCTTCCCCACTACTCAGATGAAGCTAACTGGTTTATAATTCCCCAACTTTTATCTACCTGCCTTTTTAAACAATGGCGTCCCATTTGCTGTTTTTCAATCTGCTGGGACTGCCCCAGAGTTCAGCAAATTGTAGAAAATTACCACAAGTGCACTTGTTATTTCTCCTGCTATCTTTTTAGTACCCTGGGATACATTACATCAGGGCCAGGGGATTCGTCTAACCTTAGCTCCATTACTCCATTAGCTTGCCTAATGCTACCTCCTCTGTAATAATGATTGTTCACAAGTCCTCACCTACCTTCATCTCTTTGGTAGAATCAAGGACTGCAGATGCTGGGAACCAGATTCTAGAGTGGTGCTGGTAAAGCACAACAGTTCAGAGCATTCCTGATGAAACGTTGATTTTTCTGCTCCTCAGATGCTACCTGAATTGCTGTGCTTTACCAACACCACTCTAATCTAGAATCTTAATCTCTTCGTCGATCACTGGCATGTTATTAGTGTCATTCATTATGAAGACTGACACAAAACACCTGTTCAATGCCTCAGCCATTTCATCATATCCTGTAACTAAATGCTCCTTCTTATCCTCTCAAGTACCAACATTTAAGTTAGCCACTCATTTTCATATTGAGGGAATCATCTGCTATCTGTCTTCATATTCCGTCCTAGTTTTTTTTTCTCTCGTGTTCTATCTTACTTTTCTTTATAGCTTTTTTCGTGGCTTTCCGTTGACCTTTAATCTTTTCCCAATCTTCTAGGTTCCTGCTGTTCTTGGCCACTTTGCATTCCATCTCTATCAATTTCATAGCCTTGCGTATTTGCTTAGACACCCACGACAGACTGCCCCTTTTCTGAGAGTCTTTCCTTTTCACTGAATATACTTTTGCTTAGGACTTTGAAAAACTACTTTGAAAATCCTCCACTGCTCGTCAACTCTCACCATAAAGTATTTGTTTCCAGTCGAATTTTGCCAAGTCCTCCCTCCATTTTGTTGTAGTCTACTTCGTTTAAGCACAGGACCCTGGTATTAAATTTTATCTTCACTCTCCATCTGTGTTTTAAATTCAACCATACTGTCATCATTCCTTCCAAATTGATTCCTAACTAAGAGGTCATTAATTATTCCTGTCTCATTACACAGGACCGGATCTAGCATAACTCGCTCCTCATTGTACGTGTTTTAATTTTCAACTTGAAAGCATTCCCAAGTTGTCAAACCCAGACTCTTTGGATTCGCTGCTTTTCAGACTGCTATGAAAGAAAAACAAAGACAGCATAACCTTGATAAAGGAGTAGCATTGTCACAACACTACACTTGGGACATCATCAAAAATGTTTCTGGAAATTCAAATTCACTGCATCTATTGCTTCGCCATAATTTATTTCGCAGTCGGAATCTTCAATATGATTCTCCATTAATAATTTGGTATTGACTTGATCCATATTCATTACTTTCAAATTAACATAATTCTCAAAGTTCACTGGCAAAGCATTCTTTCTAATAGATTCTTGTATTGTCCTGACTGCTTCTCTGGTGCTAGCAGACGGTAATTTCCTGCGGTCTCCCTGCCTCCTTTAGAAATATTGGGATTACATTTGCTGCTCTCAAATCTGTCAATTCAATCACCTGGAAATTGGAACACGGCAAGCAGTGTATCCATTATTCCCATGGCCACCTCCTTTAGGAATCAGAGATATAGATTATCATTCCATGGGGATTTATCAGATTTCAGTACAAATAATTTCTCCAAAACTGCTTACTTAGTGATTGATTGCATTTCCTTTCTTTCTCAGTAGACCTCGAATTGTTTGGAAGCATTTTTTAAAAATCCTATCATGACGGCAGAACTGAAGTAAATGCTTCATAGTCTGCCATTTTCCTCTTCTCCATTCGTTGGTTTTGGACTGTAAGGAAGCTACAATTATCTTCTCCAACATTTCACCTTGGTATATTGTACGTTGAGAAGATTTTACATTTCACGCTTGTTAATGTACTCTTCCAAATCCCATTAGTTCCTGTCGTAAGCTGTTCAATGATTTGACCTTCCACAGCCATACAATCACAGAAGCATAGACTCTGTACCATCAAAAATACAGCACGATCTATATTATTCCAAATTTCCTACATCTCTCCCGTAGCCATGAAAGGTATGACACTTCAAGTGCTCGTCCAAATACTTTTTAATGGTTGTGAGATGACCCATGATAACTGCCCCCCCTCCCCCCACCTTAGGAACTGCATTCCAGATCCCATAACCCTCTTGGTGAAAAACAATCCCTGAATAATCTCTAAACCTCAAATCCTTCCATTTAAAAGTGTGCTCCCCTGTTCTTGACCATTTGACTAAAAGGAACAGCTGCTGTCTATCTACCCTCTCCATGTCCGTCGTAATCTTATACTTCTGAATCACGTCCCCCTCAGCCTTCTCTCATGCAAACTAAACAACCCGAGCTTATCCAGCCTCTCTTCATAACTGATATGCTCCATCAATGAAACATCCAGGTGAATCTCTGCACCCCCTCCAGAATAATCACATACTTCCTGTAATGTTGCTCCCAGAACTCAACACAGTATTCCATATTGGCCTCGCCGAAGTGCTACATAGATCTTGTAATCTATGCCTCGATGAGTAAAGGCTATGCCCACTGCTTCCATTGACTTCTTATGTAACCTTTTATTCTCCCGCGTCACATTCAAGAATGTGTGGAAAAGCTCCCTATGAGCTTTCTTGTGTGCAACAATTCATTGCGTATTCCCCATTTAGTTCCTTCTTCCAAAGTGCATCACCTCATAGTAATCAGACTTACATTCCATCTGCCATTGATCCACCCATCTGACCATTCCATCTGTATCTTACTGTAACATAAGAACTTCCTCCTCACTGCCAACCACCCTGTCAATCTTTGTATCAAACGCAGACTTACGTATCACACTCCCACTCCCCCTCTACATTCACACCTGCACCATTTATGAATACTACAAGTAATAAGGGACACAGCACTGATCACTGTGGTATATCAGGGGACACCGGTCTCCAGTCACACAAAAAGTCTTCTAACACCACCTATTTTGTGCAAAATTTTCTTTAACACTGATCTGAAGCACACTGGTGTATAGTTCCCTGCTCTATCACTACAACCCTTCCTATAAAGCATGTTCTCTAGTCCTTGGACACCTCACCTGTGACCAGGTTCTATTGTAACATTTGTATCAGCGCCTTTCATCCCTTGTCTCCAACAGCAGCCTGAGATGTAACTGATCTGGACATGTGCATTGGTACAATTTTATACCAGCCAATACATCTTACATCAATCTATTCAAGAGCTTGCCAGTCCATCTTCTTGAATTCTGTACCTGCCTCCTCCTTTTCCCAAGTAAAACAGACGTGAAGGTCTCATATAACAATCAATCAGCGTCTCCAGTTTCACGCTCAAATTTTCCCCTTGATCCTAGACCAAGTCTCCTCAGCAGACCATCGTGCCATCTGAGGGATTAATCTGGAGAAAGCCCATTCAGTATATGTGATCAGTATATTTTACTTAGATCACGACGTCAAAATTGGACAGGCACAGTCTCCCCAACTCTCTGTGTTACTCTGCAGAATGTCTTTACTTCTCGTAGGAGCAAATCACTGCAGAAGCAGAATCTCTACTGAAACCAACACATGCTAAAGATCACAGTTAGTCAGACAGCATCCGTAAAGAGAGACCAAGCTAACACTTTGAGTCTAGTTGATTCTTCATCGTCTGTATTCGGATTCCGTTTAAATGAAGGCATTTAAAGGGGCACAGCACTGAATCCTGTGGCACACCAGCGTACATCGGTTTGCAGTCACACAAACAGCCTTCTACCACCATCTATGTTCTCCAATAGTTTCTCTAATGCTTACCTTCCACCGTTTGCATATGTTCCTCCCAATACACTTTGCTGTAATGTTTTCTGCTAACTTACTGTGAGTGCTGATTAAAACTCCTCTTGAATATCTGACTGTACAATATTCACTGATTCGCCATTGTTTACAAATACAAGAGATATATTCAAGAAAAATTTTGTAAATTATAACTTCCCTTTCATAAATGCAGAACAATTCACTTGAAATTTGCTATTAGTTTCTCAGTGTCCAATAAGATCTTTGTTACAATAGGTTGCAACAGATTCCCTACTGTGGATGACAACTAACTGGCCTGTAATCCTCCACTCTCCCACTTCTTCCCTTCCTAAATCATTTGAATGTATTTATAACCTTCCGAAGTGAATACAGAAAAGTACAGTGGTCCTTTTTCCAATTAACATGTGTACTGCTGTTTTCTCAGAAATTTCAGTTTGAATTATATCCGGTCTGTCAGACTTATCAATACTCATCCCACTTCTGTTTCCAAATACTACCTCGTAACTGTGTATGAATTATTTTAGTCTTTAGTTACAAAGGTCCCGTGATGAATTGGTATTTCTGGGAGATTTTCTGGATCTTCCTCTTTGAAGACAGATGCAATGTAACTGTTTCGTCTCCTTGACATTTTTCTGTTCTCTACAATAAATTCTCGTATCCACATATTCCCTGTGCCACATTTGATCTTGATTTCATTTTCCTTTCAAGTATCAACAGACGCTTTTGGCCAGTATCTACAATTAACAAAGAAAATCACAGAACAGGAACAGGCCCTTCAGCCCTCCAAGCCTGTGTCTATCCAGATCCTCTATCGAAATCTGTCGCCTATTTTCTAAGGATCTGTGCACCTCTGCTTTCTCATATTAAATGATGCTATCATCCCCGCCTCTACTACCTCAGCTGGCAACGCATTCCAGCCACCCACCACCCTCTGTACAAAGAACTTTTCGAGCATATCTCCAATAAAGTTTTCCCCTTTCATCTTGAATTCTTGACCCCTAGTAACTGAATCCCCCACTCTGGGAATAAGCTTCTTGCTATCCACCCTGTTTACATCTCTCAAGATTTTGTAGACCTCAATCAAGTCCTCCCTCAACCTCCGTCTTTCTAATGAAAATAATCCAAATCTACCAAACCTCTCGTTATATGTCGTTCTCTCCATACTAGGCAAAATTCTGGTGAAAATCCTCTGCCCTCATTCCAAAGCATCCAGATCCTTTCAGTAATGTGGCAACCAGAACTGTCCACAGTATTCCGAATGTGACCGAACCAAAGTCCTATACAACTGTAATACGGACTGCCTAATCTTGTGCGCAATAGATTCCAACAGATTCCCTCCTGTTGGTGACGAGTTAACCACTGTGGTTCTCCACTTCTTAAATTGTTAGAATGCAGGAAGGAACTATGCTGTATGCCTTCTTGATCATTCTATCGACCTGCCACTTTCAGCGAACAATGGACCTGAACACCCAGATCTCTCTGTACATCAATTTTCCCCAGGACTTTTTCCAGATACTGAATAATTCGTTCTCGAATTGCACTTCCAAAATGCATCACCTCACATCTGCCATTTCTCCACCCAACTCTCCAATCTATCTACATTCAGCTGTGTTCTCTGACAGTCCCCTCAACTTTCTGCTACTCTATCAATCTTAGTGTCATCTGCAAACTTGCTAATCAGACCACCTATACCTTTCTTCAGATCATGTAAATATATCACAACAAACAGTGGTCCCAGCACGGATCCCTGTCAAACACCACACAGAAGAGTTTTCCATTTTGAGAAACTTCCTTCCATTACTACTCTCTGTCTCCTGTTACCCAGCCAGTTCTCTAATCCATCTAGCTAGTACACTATGGACCCCTGCGACTTCACCTTCTCCATCAGTCTATCTCATCAAACGCCTTACTGAAGACGTTGTATTTGATATCTACAGTCCTTTCTCCACTATCAACTTTGTCATTCCTCAAAGAATTCTATAATGTTTGCTAAGATGTGACCTTCCCTGCACAAACCATGGAAGGTCTTGTGTGGAGTCCGACTTGTTTTACCCTGGAGTCATACTGGTTTTATTTCCAAAGCAGGACTTTATAAAATGCCACAATGATTGGCTGCGTACAAATTGAATGTTGTTTTGAACAAAATACAATCTATCCCCAAATATAAATCTGCAAACGCAAATTAGCCCCCCCCCCGATTTATAGGTGTGTGTGTGTTTGTGTGTGTGTGTGTGTGTGTGTGTGTGTGGTGGGGCGGTGGGGGTGCCGTGCGAGTGAGAGAGAGATGATGTGTATGTTTGTTTCCATGTGTGTGCGCGAAAGAGGGTGTGTGTGTGTGTGTGTGTGTGTGTGTGTGTATGTTTAAGGATGAGAGTGAGAGTCTGTGCTCACATTAAGACACAGACAGATTTGGCAGATCCCTTTCCCCACACACACCTAGTCCGTGGTTTCAGAGCGTCCATGCTCTGCAGCCTCTGCTCCATTTGTTGTTCATGTTACAGACACTGATGATGTAACTACAGTCTCCATGCTCCATCCAGAGTTGGGTCACCAAATCCTCTGGTCTCCCTCAATGTCTGAGGTAGCTCACAGCACAACCTCTAGCAAACCATCCTCATCCCCAGCCCATCCACTAACTTTTCAATAACAGGAGACAATCAGACTTCCCTCCACTAAAAGTGAGATATCTCCTCCTTTATAATTATACTTCAGGATCCTCCTCGTGTTTCTGACCACGTGATCAGCTGAGAGGGACAAACACTGGCGTTCAGTAGACAAGCACAGACCAAATTTTAAATACATGAGTCAAAAATGCTGAAACTCCCTGTCCAACATGGAGCACAACTTGGGACACACCGGGAAATGAGCAATAACCCAAAACACAACCCCCTGTCCATGGAGCACCACATGGGACACACCAGCAAGTGAACAACAGCCCAGCACACACACTGCTGTCCAACATGGAGGACGACGTGGGACACACCGGGAAGTGAATGGCTGCCCTGCACACACACACCTCTTCATGAAGCACCTCAAGGGATACACCAGGAAGTGAACAACAGCCCAGCACACACTCCCCTGTCCATGGAGTAACATATAGGACACAGTGGGAAGTGAACAATAGCCTGACACACACCATTACATTATTTCAGAACTTCATGCTGCCAGCATTCGATACAATACACAACCAAAAAACCAAGGCCAGAGAAAGATACAGATGGACAGAGACATTCACATTAAAGATAGAAACGGACAATTAAGACAAAACCAGAGCATGTTGTTGAAATATGAAATTAAAAAAAGACAAGGGAGTGGGTCTATCTGGAGGAGTGAGACCTTGGTGGGTCAGGTCACAAAACTGAGAACATTGAATAAAGGCATTGCCAGAGCAGCTGACCAAATTTGTTCACTAAATTCTTAATTTGCTTCTCAGAACAAACGCAGAAACTATACACTGGGACAAGTAGACAACTCAGCGTGGAGTGCTATGCAGACTTTGCCAGTGTATTGCTCAGTAAACTGGTCTATCTGCCCAGCATGGGGAGCTGTGTAAACTGTGCTGGTGTATTGCTCGGTAAGGTGGAATATCCGCCCAGCATGGGGAACTATACAGACTATGCTAGTGTATTGCTCAGTAAGGTGGACTATCTGCCCAGGATGGGGAACTGTGCAGACTATGCTAGTGTATTGCTCAGTAAGGTGGACTATCTGCCCAGCAGTGGGAGCTGTGAAGACTATGCTGGTGTATTGCTCGGTAAGATGGACTATCTGGCCAGCATGGGGAGCTGTGATGACTATGCCAGTGTATTGCTCAGTAAGCTCGACCAGCTACCCAGCATAGCAGTATTGTAAAGCATTGCCGGTATATTGCTGCTACATTTGCACTGCGTAACTGCCTAACACGGGACAATTTGCTGCCCATACTGCGAGTGACAGTAAATGGGCGCCCACAAATTAATGTCTCTGTATCTTCATGCATCGGTTCAAGACAAGGGGTTTTATGTGTGCATGGTTATGGGGCAGTGTTAGATGAGAAAATCATTGTCTAAAAGAGAGCACACCTGGAGGAAAACAGTTTAAATGTGAACAACTGTTAGGGCTTGGTATAATGGACAGAGAGAGATAGTTCATGGGCAGCTGTTAATCACGTGCTTGAGAATATTAAATAAAGGCATTGCCGGACCCAATAGCATTATAGATCAGTATGCACAGGAATGATGGATGGATGGGGAGTTCAGTGTGATATCAGATATGAGCTATGGAGTATTGACTCAGAGTTGTTTCTGCAGGTTTGCAGCTGTGGGTGTCAGCAACAGACGATGGCCATCTTTAAGACTGTATTTCACAGCTCATGGTTCAAACAACAGATGGGATGTGCCAGTGGAGTGTATACCGGATTTACCAGTAGTTATAATTAGGAATGGTCAGGGTATAGTGTCAGGAATTGGTTCATGTCCAAAGGGATCACCACCGTTGTTATTTGTCTAATTCAGCTTCAGATATTGGCCAGGATGAGCTGGAGTCAGAGGAAGGAAATGCAGTTTGTAACCAGAACAGAAGATATTTAGATAGCAAGTGCAGTGATACAGCGAATCATGGTTCACATCTGAAACTGAGCAAGTCACCATACTAACCCATGAGTAACACTGCCAGAAGCAAGGAGGGAGAGAGTGATTTAACAATTTAGTAGTGGTTTGTCAAGTTAATATGTGGATTTAGAGTCTCAGCAGGAACAATAACAGTGGCAAAGAGGGGTGAGTGAATGAAGGAACAGTATTATTGTCAAATATGATTTATAGAATTAATGACTGAACAGTGCGACTTACCAGGTACACCAACAAAAGCCAGGATTGGATAATAAAAATATTGCATAATGTAAAGTACGTATTTGATCCGCCACGATAATGACCTTCGATCATAATACGTAGAAAGAAACCAAACATCCAAATATAAACTCCTGCCCATTCTTGGGACATTCCAGTTTAATGTTCTCAGATTCTGATTAATTGTTGAAACATTCCAGACTCTTGTGCTCAGACTCTGATCTCTCCCCCGGTCTCTGTGGGACTGCTGATTCCTGTTAATACTGTTGGTGATGCTCCCACCATACTGTGGGATAACACATTGAATGGAGCCCAACTATCATTAAAAGATGGAAACCGTCCACTGGGGTAATTGCAACCCATGGAGACTAACATTAATCACAGTCACTGAACAAACAGGTCCAGTTAACCCCTTCCTGACATCACTTTTCATATCCCAATAAAAGGGAACATTTACTCGGTGTGGTCGGAATGGATGGGCGTTGCTTAGGGATGGACCATAAATCTGTCAATATTCTTATTGCTTCCTTTGTATGTGCCAGAACACTGCAGGACTGTATATATTACATACTGTTTGTAAACGGCAACAGTGAAAAAGTAACAGACCAACTGCATAAGGTGACTGGTGGGGTAATTTGCAGAGCCAATAAACCAGTGTATATATTTAATGTCCATTTACCTTGTGTAATGTCGCTTCTGGTTTTATGTGCACTGTTGTCAAATTCTTCCATAACCTTGGGACATCATTCAGAGCATCGGGACTGCTGTGCAGGGACAGGAGGAAGTAATTCTGTCCCCTGTCCCTGTTACAAAGGGACAGGGGGAGGCCATTGAGCCTCTCAAGTCTCTTACAGAGGGACAGGAGGAGATCATTCTGTTTCTTGAGTCTGTTATGCAGTAACTATCAGGTATAAAATACTTATGGAGAAGAATACTCCTAATATAAATTTTAAAGTTGTAAGTTGTCTCAGGCCAAATTTGATTGTTTTATGTTGACACTTTGAAAAGCTGCTTTGGAGAATCTATTGGCAGGAAGGTGGAAGACCTTCACAAATGATTGACAGAGACTAGTGACAGCATGTTCCTGTGTATGAGCAGGGTAAGGCTGGTAGGTGTAGGGAATGCTGAATGGTGAGCAGAATTGAGGCTTTGTTCAAGAAAAGGCGGAAGCATACGATAGGTACAGACAGTAGGGATCGAGTGAATCCATTGTGGAGTACCAGGGATGTAGGCTAATACTCAAGAGGGAAATCAGGAGGGCAAAATGGGGACATAAGATATCTTTCGAAAGTAGGGTAAGGGACATTCCAAAGTGATTCTACAAATACATTAAGGTCAAAAGAGTAACTCGAGAGAGAACAGGACCCCTTAAAGATCAGCAAAGTGACCTATGTGTGGAACTATAGTAGATCGGTGAGATACTAAATATTTTGCATCAGTATTTACTGTGGAGTAGGATATGGAAGGTAGAGAACTTGGGGAAATGAATAGTGATATCTTGAAATTTGTCCATATTACAGAAGATGAGGAGCTGGATATGTTAAAATACATTAAGGTGGATAACCCCCCCCCCCCCCCCCCCCCACCGACCTTTTAAGTGACTCTTGGTTAGGCACATGGATTTTAGTACAATGAAGGGCATGAAGCATAGTCTGACCCTTGAGTAGGATAAACTGCCAGCACAACATCAGCAGCTCAAGGGCCCGTTCTGTGTTCATGATCCATGAACTAATCAGATGTACCCCAGATCTGTTGGGAAGCGCGAGAAGTAATTGTTCGGTCTCTGGATGAGATATTTGTATCATGGACAGCCACAGGTAAGGTTGTGTCATTGTTTAAGAACAGTTGGTAAGGAAAAGCCAGGAAACTGTAGACAAATGGGACTGCTGGATTAGTGGTGCTGGAAGAGCACAGCAGTTCAGGCAGCATCCAAGTAGCTTCAAAATCGACGTTTCGTGCAAAAGCCCTTACCTCGTAGATGTCATTGGTGGGTAAGTTGTTGGAGGGGATTCTGCCAGACGGCATTTATTTGTGTTTAGAAATGTAAATTCCGATTAGCGATATTCAACATGACTTTGTCTGTGGGAAATCGTGTCCCAATAATTTGATTTAGCGTTTTGAAGAAGTGACAAATAAGATTGACGAAGGCACAGAAATAGAACTGTAGAATAGAATATAGACTTTAGTATAGCATTCAAAAAGGTTCCGCATGGTAAACTGGTTAGCATGGTGAGATCACATGGAATACAGGGAGAGTTGGATGTAATTGGCTCGAAGGTAATAGACGAAGGAAATGTTTGTGAACTGGTATATTTTTTTTGGACTGGAGGCCTGTGACCCGCAGTGTACCACAAGGATCGAATGGATTTTGTCATTTTATATAAATGATTTGGATTAGAATACAATAGGAATGGTTAGTGAGTTTGCAGATAAAACCAAAATTATTGAGGTAGTGGAGAGTGAAGATAGTTTAATCAGAGTAAAACGGGACCCTGATCAGACAGGCTAAAGGGCTGAGGAGTGGCTGATGGAGTTCATGTTAGACAAACGGAAGGTGTAACATTTTGTTGAGGCAAATTGTGTTAGCACTTATAGGTAGGATCCTGGCAAGTGTTTTCAAACACAGACAGCTACATAGAAATTATAGAAGCCCTGAAGTGTGGAACCAGGCCATTTGGCCCACCAAGTCCACACTGACACTCCAGATAACATCCCGAACAACAAACCCAAACGTTACCCCGCTAATTCTACATTTTCCATAGACAATCCAATGAGCCTGCACGTCCCTGGATATTGCGGAAAAATTTAGTAAGGTCACTGAACCTAAACTGGACATTTTTGGCTGTGAGAGGAAAACCAAACACCTAGAGGAAACTCACACACACACGGAGAGCGTGAAAACACCGCACAGAATGTCACCAAAGGGTGGAATCGAACACAGGTAATTGATGCTGTACGGCAGTATTGCTCACCACTGTGACACTCAATGACCAGCTGCGCGAGAAACTGCATCCTCCTACTTCCTCTGGATCTGTCACATCTGTTCAAATGATGCCGAATTCCAGTGTGGTGCTTCCAACAAGCCTTCCTTTACCTCCACAGGAACTGAAGCTGTGACTGACACATTGTCTGCTCTTTGCCCTCACCCCTTCCCCTTATTCTCAGATCAAGTTGTTCATTAATACTGCAGCATGCAAGATAATTGCTGATCTAAAATAAAACAAAGAGCTACATATACTGGAGATCAAAAACAAAAGCTGTTCTGATGAAGAATTCCCAAATTAAAAATGTTGACTCACTCTCTTCCTACAGAGGATTAGGAAAAAGTGAATTCTGAAGTGAATTCCTGATGAAGGGCTTATGACCGAAACATAGACTTTCCTACTCATTGGATGTGCCCTAACCTGCTGTGCTATTTGAGGGCTACACTTTCGACTTTTCCCTTCAAATGGTCCCAGACCCATCGGGTTTTGCCTGCAAACGCTTGTATATCTAATGTCCTGTTTAGAACGTACACTTTTTTTCCCTGCTGTGTTGACTTCCATACACATCTCCCACCAGTGTTTACTTGTACTTCTTGTTTATAACCTCCAGCCAAATTGTTTCTTTGTAATCTGATTGCTAGGGTAAGATGAATGGTAGATTCAATGAGATCTTTCCTGAGGCCTTCCTTGATGTCACAAAACCTCGCTGCACTTTGTTCGAACAATATATGAATTGGAAAGGCAGAGAAGGATATGGGCCAAGTGCAGGGAATTGGGGTTAATGTGGATGGACATTTTGGTTGGTATGGACCAGTTTTGGCTGAAGGCCCTGTCTCCGTGCATGACTGTAAATGAAAGTGGTTTTGGGTATAGACAGAGAGGGTGAGATTGAGCAACAATATCATGGAAGGATGTGCTCACAGGTTTCAGAATGCTGAGATATAGACATTTCGATAGCATCAGGCAAAATAAGCCAGTATTACCAGGAATGATGGTGAACAGAATATAGGTGTGCGTTCAGATGATGGAGAGTTGTGGATGAGGATTTGTTCTGCAGCTCTGTAACAGTGAATGGGATCAGCAGAGTCTTCAACTCATCCGTCTGAATCTAATAATAATTTATCTTTGAGTGATTTTCACTGAGTGTGACGGGGGATTCTCTGCTCGATGCTGAGCTAGTTTCCTGGTGCTATCTTATCGAACTCACCTCATCAACTACCCACACTAACTCATGGTGTCCCTCTCATTCAATGTTAACCCGATTCTCCCACCTACTTTGGCTGGAGGTACCCACCATCGCCCAGATGCCACTGGATATTCCATTATCCCTGGCGTTGGTGCCATCTTTAAAAGGACAATGGGCACTCGATTGAGCTTTCCTCAGTTTGGAGCTTCCATGTACGTTTTACCCAGAGCACAGCAGATAAGGGTCAATTACACCACGGTTTGTCAACACGGTCACAGATATCTTGGCGGATGGGTTAGTACATCTCTTCCCAGAGTGGGCCACACCACCAGACCCACCGAGCATGATCTGAGCTCACCACCCAGCTCAGTGCAGTATCTGTAATCTGTAGCAATGTCCAGCAATAGAGGCCAAACATCGATAACATTCTCAGCTCTGTGAGGATAAGGGTCACCGTATGCTGTTGGTCCCTCACACTCAATGTATGTCTGTTCCAGTACCGACATCCGAACAAGGCTCATGCTCCACCACTCTCATTCTTGCATACAGCATGCTCCCCCCTCTCTCTGTGTCTCTTTCCTTTGTAATATCTCCACAGATTGTAGAATACTCCTGAGAATGTTGATTATGGAATGTTCCAGATAATATTCCAAATACTTCCCAGTGCTCCAGTGTGTAAAACTTTGGGTGAAGGAACAGAGTGTTTTTTTTTAATCATATGCAATTAAAATCCATCATGAGTCCATTTCGACCTTCAAATGTGCTGTACCATTTAATAAGATCGGGGGTGATCTGACTGTCTCCTGAGCTTCACGTTGCAGGAACTTTCAATCATTCAGCCCCCTGGTTTCCTGTCACAAACCAGACGATACTCACGCACTTTCTACCCTGGGTTTCTTCAAGCTTGTGTTTGGGAGGCATTTCCCATGGGGACCAACCCTCCAAAAAATATGTTCCATCAGCTTTTTACTTTCATACAATGGTTATCATGCTTCACACAGACCAACCAAAAATGTACTCATATTGTATAGTTATCGACATCTAATTACAATTAGTAATTCTGGTTATTTCGCTTGGTTCAACTTATTCAACCAAAGATAGCATCCAATCAACTCTCTCGTTATAAAGTACAATTTCCAGCGGATATATTTTTTTTCTCAGCCGTTATCTGAATTGTACCTTTTTTTTCCTACTCATCAAAGTTTATATTTTACTTTGACTTTGGTTATTTCTATCTATAGCAGTTACACAGTCTCGCAATCTGTTGGCTGGATGGCTGGCTTGTGATGCAGAGGAAGGCCAACAGCGCAGGTTCAATTCCCCACACAGACAGAGGTTGCCATGAAGGGCAAACCTTCTCAACATCTTCCTGTCACCCGAGGTGTGATGACTCTTAAGGTAAACCATAATTTGTGGTATCACTAATGAGAAAGTGGTCCTTTGGGACTCTATTTATTCCATGTTAACATTTTAATTTTTTCAAAAATATTTTTATTCAGAGAAAATCTTTTTAATGCTTCAATGAACCAATATGTACCCAACTGAACCAACAACGCAAATTGAACACAATTACACCCATGTGCATGTACATAAGAAAAGGTAAATCAACGGACCGAAGAAAAAGGAATAAAAAGAAAAAACGAATACTAGAACTCAGTGTAACAAAACTACAGCTGTCAAACTTCAAGAGCATGAACTAATACACGTTCATTTGTTTGTAATTCTTCCTCTCTGGACATTAGATTCATTAGTCAAGTTCGTCATAGCTATATAAAAGTCCTTTTTAGAGTGACAGACAGCCTGTCCCTTGGTAATTCAAAAAGGGCTGCCATGTCTAATAAAAATCCTATATTTTATTGTGCAAAATACCTTTTAAAAACTCCAAAGGGCTATGCGCCATGACGAGGTTACGACAACCCAATAGACCCTGGGTGTTTTCCGACACCCAACACAACAGAACTCTTTTTCCTGAACTCAGAGAGTGAGGGTATTGAAGTATTTTTTCCTATGCACATCTGAGTAAGATAGACTGGGCAGGCCCAGGAAATGGGAATCCTGACCCATCTCTAATTCTGTCCGCAAGATCCTCTCCATCCCAGCGAACACACCGCTCCTATAGCGCCGGTGGAAGTTCAACAAACAATGAGTAAGAGTGTCCATAGTCATTTTGTATTTAAGACATACTCTCACCTTGAATTTTGAGAGAGTATTTGGGGCCAGACAGAATCTATGAAGAATCTTCAACTTCAGGGCAAGAGTCTTCTTACAGATCGAAATACTTCTTGTATTTTCACAAATATCCTCCCCTGTGTCCGAAGAGATCAGAACCCCCAAAACTCTGTGCAGACCTCAGAAAGGCATAAAGTCTCGTCTAAGGGTCCACTCTCCAACAAATGATAAAGGGTACTGACAGAAAGTGTGTTCTTAGCAATAAGCACCCTCTTCTCTGTATCGGATCTGTACGGTTCTGTTAAAAGTGTGGCTCTTTTCTGAATAACTTCTCTTATCTGATAAAAAGAAAACAGAAGAGATCTCTACTCGGTAGTCTATAGTTACGACTTATTTGATCAAATAACATCCTTGTTTCTCCCTCAGATAAACCATCAAAGCAAGATACACCCACGAGTTGTCCCCAGTTTAAACATGGAATCCAGTATTCCCCGTCGGAAACATGGTACACCACGTTTTGGGGTAAGAAATGAGGTTTGGCTATGTTGTCCCCGATCGGACACATTGCCCTCCCTACTTTAAAATTATTGATATTTATTGGGAAATGGTAATAATTCATAACTGTCCTCATTTTGTCTATGAGTAGCAGACTAATAAGGGAGCACTTTGCCTGAGAAGCTTCAATATCTAATTGTATTGACGCCGAGGCCTCACTACCATCGGGTAAAGAAGAGCTTAATTGTTAGCTTTTAATATCCGGGAGATCTACTCCCCACAAACTGTGGGGTCGTTGTAATTTGGTTAAATTAATAAGGGGTCACTTATGGTGACAAATCAGAGCTACATCATGCATTTAGTCTCCTAAATGTCTGTCTGGGAAACATCAAATAAAGCATTCACACGGGGTATAGCAAATAAGGAAGGGAATTCATGTTAATAAGAGCTATCTGACCCAGCCAGGATATTGGAAGTGTCTCCCATCTTCGAAGGTCTTGTTTAATTTTGTCAAACAAATGGACAAATCCCACGTTAAATATAAGTTCAAAGATAGGATTAATTAATATACTTAAATAGGGAACAGCTCCATTTCCCCCTGGGACCATTGAAAAGGAAATCAGGATTCTCCCACGGCATCAGTTATTTCCCTGAGTTCGCCCATAAATATGGCCTCCGACTTTATAAAATCAATGGTATAGCCGGAAAAGGCACCAAATGAACTGATGCATTACATGAGGTGAGGTACCAAAACGGTGGGATTTAACAAAAATTTAAGACCATCATCTGCAGACAATGTAATCTTACGTGACTTCTATCCCAGTTCTGGGGCAGATATGTTGGGGTCCCTGCCAGTGGCTCAATCACCATCGTAAATAACACTGGCATTAACAACTGCCTCTAGAAATATTAATTTTACAGGATCGTACACAGAGGGTCATTTTCAAGGACCCTCACCCACTTGATAAAAACATTGCTGAGACCAAACAATTCTAACGTATACAAGAGATACAGCTACTCAACCCAAGCAAATGCCTTCTCTGCATCTAAAGAATCATTAATACCTGATTAATTTGCTGTTGACACGCTTGGATCATATTGAGTAATCTCCTAACATTGTTGAAATATCTGCAGCCTTTTATAAGCCGGTATGGTATACTTTGACAATGGAAGGATAAATCGTTTCCATCCTCAATGTAAGGGACCCAAACAGAATTTTGAAATCAACATTTAGAAGTGAGATGGTCCTATAGGAAGCACAATTTTTCGGTGTCTTCCTTTTCTTAAGAATAAGAGAGATATGAGCCTCTCTTAAGGATAGTGGGACGCAGTCGTGACTGTGAGAGTGACGAACATAGTAAACATCGGCTCTGACAACAGGTTTATAAATTCCTTATAAAACTCACGTGGACATCCATCAGGACCGGGTGCCCTTCTGCCTGGAAGCTGTTTTACACCCTCCAGCACTGACAACGGTGCATTAATGCAAGACACTTATTTGGGGGTTGCCCCTGGAAGGTCCAAGTTCTTGAAGAAAGATTCGATCTTAATCCATCTATCCTCATAATGCTCAGTCTGATATAATTCAGAATAAAATCTCCGAAATGCTTCTTTAATCTTTATGAGATCGCATGAAAGGGTCCCAGTACCTTCCCTAATTGAAGTAATGGCTTTGGGGCTCTCTTTTTCATTGCAAGATAGGCTAACTACTTGCCCGGTTTATCACCATGCTCAAACAGCCTTTGTTTTGCAAAAGTAAGTTCCTCCTTGGCTGTCTGTGTGAGCATGAAATTCACAGCAGACCGAAGTGTTGTGATCCTCTGCAGCCCATCCACCCAGAGTCTATCACAGTGTGCCTTCTCGGCTGCCTTCAACCGTGCCTGGAGCAAGCGTTTCTGCTCCTGTTTCTGCCGCATCCTAAGGAATTATTCCTTTGGCATAAGCCTTAGCAATTTTCCATAGAATGGATGTGTTACTGGTTGAATCTGAATTAATGGCTAAGAAAGATCTGGATTCATTCCAGAAATACTCAATGTACTTACTATCCTTTAGAATAAAGGGATTCACCAGTGTCTTGAACCTGCTTTATTGCCCTTAATCTTAACCAGTAAGGATGTTGCTGCATGGTCACAAATGGTAATATTCCTAATTGTACAGTAAACCACTGAATCGAAGATTGCTGCACAGTGAGGAAGAGATCAACACTGGTGTTGCATTTCTGCCGGATAAAGAAGAAAGTAAAATCCCAGTTTATGAGGTGTCTCTGCCTCCATACATCCACCAGCCCCAGTTCCACACAAAAATCTACTAATTGCTTACAATTGGAAAGATGGTGCTGGGAGCCTTTCGGCATACTGTCCACCGTGGGTGCAAAAGACAGTTGAAATCTCCTCCTACGATAGTGTGCCACGAAGAAAGATTATTTAATTTGGAAAATGCATCTATCAGGAATTTAAGGCAGTGAGCCGGGGGCAATAAACATTAAAACTACTGCTTTCTTCCCCATCTATCTTTGAGGATTATGATCCTCCCGTGGGTGTCTAATACAGTCTACTAATTTAAATGAAAGATTCTTCGTCACCAGTATGGTTTATCTCCTATTCCTAGTGTTAAAAGACGAGACATAAACCCGATCAAACCCACCTTGCTGTAATGTCAAATGTTCCTTGTCATCAAAGTGCATTTCTGCAATACGACAATATCCACTGTCTCATTTTTCTTAACTGGCGAATGGCTCCCCTAAATGTTCCAGATACACCATTTAAGCACGACATTAGCCATTACACACTGAAACAATATTTGAAATCCAGAGAGGAAGAACTCGAATTACAAATCGCTGAACACCAATGATAAAAGAATCATAGAGCTTAAAAAATACAAACTAAAGCTACTACAACTAACAAGCTCTCAAAATGTTCCAAAACTAAATACATACAAATACAAAAAAAGATGCAAAGTGCCAATGGCTCTCAGGAGGGGTATTTACCCCCCGCCGACTGGGGGCATTTGCACGTCACAAATCTCTATCTTCTGCCCCATTATCAATACTGCATCCAGGGCAATTAATCACAAACATCGGGACAGAACTGCACTTAGGTAGGCAATCAGTCATCACGATCACCTTCATAACTCCCTCCAGCTTGAGCTGAACCCGACACACAAACTTAGCAAGAGAAAAACGAGTAGTATTACTAATGAAGAAGTTAAAAGTGTGCACTCTACCCATCCCCGACTATAATTTAACACTGCTTAATACCAGAAACGGTCAACAAACTTTCTTTTAAAAAAGAGAACCAAGGTTATCGCTTTCCATTAACGCACCCACCCTACTTTAAAGTGTCCACAAAGTTTTCTCATCCTCTGGAGAGCTAGTGGATCTATTGAAAGATCCACTAGTGCATACGGAGCACCGCTGAGTCCATTAAGGAATACTGAATCTCAAGTTCCCTTAATCTTCTCTTGATATCATCAAAAGATTTTCTTTTCTGAATCAATACCGCTGAAAAGACCTGGAAGAACATAATCCTGGAGGCCTCTTCGGGTCTCTTCCCTGTGTTCTGGAAGCTTCCCTAAGTCTTTGTTTGTCCTTGCAACAATGTAATCGCCCAAGGACAGGGTGAGGGCGTTGGTCTGAGCCTGACCTGAGCACCGTAACCCGATGAACTGTCTCACTCTTCACCCGTCCCTCTTCAGCTTCGAAGTGAAGGAATCTCTGCAGCCAGTTCTCGCAGAAAAGCTCACTGGCTGATCACCTTATGTCCGGTCCAGCAGACCGATTATATGAACATTCTTCATCCTGCCCCTGTTCTCTAGGTCGTCACCTTGTTCAGTTAAGGTACGAATCTATTTTTCAAGGGTAAGGATCCGCTCCTTACAGGAATCGATCACAGTCTCTGCCCCTACAGTTTGGCTCTCGACCTCATCCGTTCTGTTTCCAAGGCTTTCAAGTTGCTGCTCATGTTTTTGGAGCACTGCTGAGAGTGGTTCTATCCTCCCGCTGAATCTTTCTTCAATCATGGTTTCAGTCATTTCCCGTAACTTGGTGAACTCGGTGACCAAGTCCTGGTGAGTAACTCGGTCCATTAAACGAACAGAGGGTGTTACAGGTGCGGCCACAGACATACTGAAAGCTTCTGACGGGTGTAGTGCGTGTTGGGACTTACTCGATCCTTTCCAATGTTTTGTCATTTCCACTTGACAAAATGGCATTAGTGAGGATTCTGTAGCTCTTTTAGTGTTCAATTGTAAGTAAATGACTGTGGTTGGGTGGGGTAGAGCATTATTGTGATACAGAGATCAGCAAAGCTGACCTTTCAGATCGCTGCCATCTTGTTTCCCCTTTAAAACTTTATCGATGTTATCATTTCGTTTAATTCCTGGATATTCTGGAGCCGTGTCATTCAGTACCACTGACTACATTTTCCCCAACACTGCACATTGCTGCCCATTCCTCGATAATTCTTGACTCATCTGTGATTCGTGAACCTTGCCTCAAAAATATTCGATATCTCTACCTCGAATGGTCTGCAGGGAAGAGTGTTCCAAAGACTCACTACACCCTGAGAAAACAAAACTAAACAGACTCATCGGTGTGTGAGATTAGTTTTATTTTTGCATTCTTATCTGGGAAAGGATATAGTAACATTGGAAACAATTCAGAGGTGTTTCACTTAATTCATTCCATGCATGAAGGGCTGATATTATGGGGACTTTAACAGGTTACCCTTGGAGTGAGAGCTGATCTTATTGAAATATACAAAGCCTTGAGGCGAGTGAACCAGGTATCTACTGACTGAGAGTTTGTAGAGCCCAAACTTGATGCTGTTGTCATTGAACCCCTACAGTGTGGAAGCAGGAAATTCGACCCATCGAGTCCATACCAACCCGCTGAACAGTATCCCACCAAACCTGTCCCCCTACCTGTCTATGTAACCCTGCATTTCCCATGACTAACCCACTTAACATTCACATCCCTGGTCACTCTGGATAATTTAGCATGGCCAATCAAACTAAGCTGTACATCTTTGAACTGTGGGAGGAAACTGGAGAACTGGGAAGAAACCCACACAGACACGGGAAGAATGTTCAAACTCCACACAGAGTGTCGGATGAGGTTGGAATTGAGGTCAGCTCCTTGCTGATATGAGGCAGCAGTGCTAACCACAAATCTATCACGCTGCTCCGTTAGCCCTATTAGTTACCTGCGGCTGATGAAAGAAATCTGCCTGACTTGTTCCTATCACTGAACCTGACCCCGTCTGAGACCTTTATCATCGGCCATATCACTGACCTGGTTACATTTAAAATTTGTTGTGAGCAGTGGAGGAGTGGGACTAGAAAAGGAAACAGTGACACCCTTCATCCTCAGTCAGAACCGGAGTGAGGAAAAATTCACAATGTCGGATTTCACTCAAGTGAAATTCCCTTCCCCAGAAGTTTGAGATGGCTGAATCTTTATATTATATCGAGGCTGGCTTTGTCTGATTTTCCATAGACAGGTGAATCAGGGATAATGGTACATGGAGAGAAAAGTGCGGCGGGGACCACAATGAGATGAGCCACGACCATATTTACTGGTAGAGTTGTGTCAAAGGGCCGTTTGGTCCACTCGAGTCCATCAGCTCTGTTCTGATGTTCCATTCAGCCCTTCGGACCTGCTACAAACAGGCAGATCGAAACCACGCCGATGGTTAGGTGTAGTTTCGGAAATGCACTTGGAAATTCCAGGCTTGGTCAGGAAGTGTCCCCCAGCAGCAATCCTTTTTTCCATGCTTCCCCACTCTGTAACTTCTGCTCTGGAATTGCTTTGAATGCAGTTCCCATATCCCATCCAGGGTTAACTCAGGAAAAGTTTCTCCTCTCCCGAATGCAACATTGTACAACACGACTTCCAGGAAAATAAACAATTACTTTCCATAAGCATAACATAAAAAACTAAGAAGTAGGAACATGAGACGGCTATTCGGCCCCTCAAGTCTGAACTCTCATTCAATAAGAACATGGCTGATCTACTTCCGGGCTCAACTCCACTTTCCTACCCAATTTCTTGCTTCCCTCCACAACTCCCTGTGTTAGGGAATTCCAGACATTCACTACCTTCTGAGAGAATGCATCATTTTTCACCTCAGATTAAAATCGATGTTCCTTATTCAGTATCTACCACCTCGAGTTCGAGACTCAGGGGAAACACCTTCTCAGCATCTACCTTGTCAAGCCCCCTCTGTATCTTGTACATTTCAGTAATATCACCCTCATTCATTTCAACCACAATGAATAATCTCCTCACCATTTTAAATGTATTCAATAATTCAACCCTACCATCTCAGGAAGCTGCCACATGAACCAACCCAGTTACTTGCTGCATCAGCATGCTGACGTTACGTTTCATACTCAGGAACACTCCAATCCCTTTGTACTACTCCTTTATGGCAGTCCTCTTCATTAAGAAGCAGCCTGCATTTTGGTTCTCAAAGTGATCCACTAACTCCAATGGATATTGCACTCAGCTCCCGCGGTCAGGTTATCAGTATAGTTTGTACATAACTGATGCCAGTGGCCTGATATTTGTGGTAATCCAGTAGATACATCTTTATCATAAAGATCCATTAATCATGACTCTCTGATTTCTATGTGTTAAGCAACCATTATCCCATGCTAATTTATTATTCATCATACGACAAGCCGCTGTCTTGTGTCAGAACGATTATTTTGTGATACCTTGCGAAAACTTTCTGGAAAGCCTCATGTTGACCAGTTCCCTTTATCAAATCTGCTTGTCACTATCTCAGGGATTCCTGATGAATGGCTCCTGCCTGAAACATTGATTTTCCTGCTCCTTGGATGCTGCCTGATATGCTGTGCTTTTCCAGCATGACTCTAATCTTGACATTCTCAGGCATCACCAAAAAAGAATTTGTATGATTTTACAGAGCAAAAGTAGTTTCCCCTTCATAAAACCATGCCAACTCTGCATTAAGCTTTTCTAAGTGCCCTGCAATGCCTTCCTTAATAACAGGCTCCAGCAGATTCGCACCAATAATGGTTAGGCTAAATTGTTCCTGCGTTCTGTCTCATTCCTTTTGTGAAGACAGGCACCACATTGGAGGTTCTCCAGTTTCACTGGAACACTCCTGTAATCCAAAGAGCTATGGAATATTGCACACAATGCTGCAAGTCACTCTGTGACCACTTCTTTTAAAATTAACTACGAATTACTGCTGATCTGCCTCCCCTTATTCTTATCTGGTAGGTAAATACCTTGTTCCTTTTGTTAGAGACAGTTCAATAACTTCCCTCCTGTTACCACTTTGTTTATACCATCAGCACGCTTACACTACTTTCGTCATGAGGAGTGATTTAAAATACTAGTGTAAATTATCTGTTTATTCCCTGTGGCCAGTTTTCCAGTAACACTCTCCTAATGGCTTCAATGTACTTTCCTCACTTCACTTCCCTCTCAGCTCACACACACTTCTTCAAGCTTTTTTTTAATGTTGACAGAAAAGCTCATGATGCTTGTTTTAATATTTCTTACCAATTTATTACATCATATCTTTTCGTACATTTTCCTCAGTTTCTACATCCATACAGTTATATCGTGCACAAACAGACCCTTTGGTCCAACTTTTCCATGCTGACCAGGTTTTCTAAATTATACTAATCCCATCTACTTGCACTTGGCCCATATGCCTCTAAACGTTTCCCATTCATATGTTGGTCCAAATGTCTTTGAAATATTGTAGCTGTACTTGCATCTCTCACTGTTTCTCTGGCAGCTCATTCCATAATACATCACACTCTGTGTAAAAAACTTTGTCCCTTTGTCCCTTTCAAATTTCTCCCCTTCCACCTTAAAGCTATGCATCTGTGTTTGAACTCCCCGATCCCACAGAAAAGACCTTCGCTATTCACTCTATCCATGCCTCCCATGATATTATAAACTTCTAGAATGCCACCCTTCATACTCATACACTCCATCTGATACAAACTTCAAGATCAAACGTTTAACGATAAACACTGCAAATTTGACAGAATATTAAAAATGACAGATGTAGAAAACAGCCCAAACTTCATACTGTTAGCTTTGCTCTATGTTACAAAACTAAGGCAGCATGAAACTTTTACTCGTGGTAATAAGAGGTCAAGCACCTGAATTCCATAGTGTGAAGGCAGTGATGATATATACTGTGAAAACATATAGATCTAGATCTATATAATACCACATTGTCGACATTCTCTCTCTTGTTCTCCCTATGACCTTGTGTGGTTGTGTCTTCTTTATCTTACACTCAACGAGAGAGAACCCCTTTCCCCCATTCACACCTTAATATAAACCCATTTTGCATCATATTCTCGTTCACCACTGAAAATAGCCCGTTTATCTTTTGCCACGCCCTCTTTTCCAAGTCACCCATCCCCCATCTCCGGCAAGGTATTAAAAAGCCAACCCTTTTCAGTTCAGAACAAGTCACATTGGACTTGTTACGCTAACTCTGTCTCTCTGTCTCTGCAGATGCTGCCAGACTTGCTGAGGTTCTTCAGAAACGAATAGGCACAGCACAAAGTTTCAATGAAACAAATAACTATGGATACTGGAAATAAATACAAAGTAAATACAAAAATTGCTGAAGAAACTGTGGGCTTTGTAGAGGGCCACTGGACTCGAAAGATTAACTCTACATTCACTACAAAAGATGCCGCCAGAGCTGCGTTGTTTCTTCAACAATTTCTGTTTTTGAACAAGTTCCAATGACGTGTTTGAAAGCTGCTCAAACGCCCTGTCCAACACGGAACGCCCTACACTGGGAACTGAAGTCCACACATTCATTCGCTCAGAAACTGCATAAGGCTGGCATCACTGACACCACAGAGCTCTTACTCATGGTCAGGGAGAAAACCAGAGGGAAACACATTTAATTCAAACGCAGATGGCACGACGAGCAAGGAAAAGATTCAGATGAATATGTTAAAGGGTTTGAGTAATGTAACAAATTGGAAGCATGGCACCAAGGAGAACCATCAGCAGAATGAGAATATGGAAATGGAAATATTACTGCATCAGAAACCAGGTGATGTCACTGAGTACACGGCTGATCGGTGGATGGGTCTCGATGTTAACTGGGGGACAGACACTAGAATTGAATTGCAGATATTGCAGCTCAAACTGGGCTTTCGTGTGATGCTGTAGACAACAGCAGCAACAGAAGCAGGATTGTATTCAAACATAATCTGTAACATTTTCCCCAGGATATTCCATCAGTCTACCATTACCATCAAACCGAGTGATGGTTCAGTGACGAGTGTGGGTGAACCTGCCAAGGTCAGAACCATGTGTACCTAAAGCTGATGACAAACCATTACAGTTACGGCGCTTGAGTGCTTTCATTCCAAACAGCAGAACTAACATCTGATAGAGAGGACGAAATGATCCCAAGACCAACAGATCAGATCTAAGCTCTGCAGTCCTGCCACATCCAGACATAAATGTCGTTGTACTATTAAACAACTTACTGGAGGAGAGGACTCCAGAAATATCCCCATCCTAAATAATAGAACAGCCGTGCACATTAGTGAAAAAGACAAGGATGTAGTATCTGCACCATCCTCAGCCAGAGGTGTTGAATCGATGATCCACCTCATCCTCGCCATGATATCCACAGAATCACGGATGGCAGTGTTCAATCAATTCGATTCGCTGCATGTGATATGAAGAAACCGCTGAACACAGTAGATACGACTAAGACAATGGGCCCTGACATCATTCCTGTAATAGGACTGAAGACTTGTGCTGCACAACAAGCCGTGTCCCTGGGGAAGCTGTTTCATTCGAGCTCCAACTCTGACAACCCCCTGGCAATGTGGAAAATTACTCAACTAAGTGAGGTCCCCTAACAGCTGAATAATTACATTCTGACCATTTAACACCCCCCACCCCCCCCACCCCCACCCCCAGTCCCTTCACGATAATCAAATCCAATACAGGATAATGCTCTGGCAGCTGGTGGAAGTTAAAAACAATTAATAAAATATCAACATCTAGAATCTGGTGATTGTAACAGTGACCTTGCATCCAATGTTGATTGTAAACTTTGATCTCCTTCCCCAACGTACTGTCAGGAAGTGAATCTCCTGTGCTTTTCTTGTATGGCCTAAAAGTGACTCCAGACACACAGACATGTGATAAACTCTTCAATGGTCCCTGAAACAGCCAAGCAAGACACTCTATTGCATCACACTGCTCCGTGGTCTTAAAGGAAAAAAAAAACAGACAGAATACCCGGCACCAGTCTTGATATCAGAAAAGAGAGCGGGAATCACAGTCCTGTTGATCCTGCAGATACCCCCTTCCTAACATCTGAGAGCTTGTGACAACATTTACAGAGCTTTCCCACAGACTGCACAGAATCATCAGGAAAGGTCATACAACACATTGAGCTTTCCCCATTCTAGTTCATGGAGAAAATCTCCTCAATGCAGTTTTCCCGACACAGTGTTCATATCTACTAATATGTTTAAACATTGTGAAATATAAAATAAGAACTGTTGTAGACCTTCAGTCGATCAATCTTGCTCCTCGATTCAATATACAGGCAGTTCTCGGATAATGCGTGTTTATTAAAAGTGATTTGACTGCAATGCAATTCGTGAATTGCGCACCTTTTTTCTATAAAGTGAACACCCGTTCACTGTGACGCGAATCCTTACCAGGCACCAGGTGAACAACAAAACCCAGCTTCAGGATCCTCTGTCTGCCAAATGCACCCTCTGAGTGTTCAGCTAAAACAGGAATGCAATCCGCTCTGAAAGCTTTGAACCTGAGCTTGAAACGGGGAATTGCTCTCTCCAATTAGAAGGAACTTTATTTCAAACCAGGGTAGAATCTTCAGGAGAACTGGAATTCCATGTTGGAATCACGTGGTCAGTCAGTCCTGCGTACTTTCTGGTGAAGAGTTTGGTGAAAGGTACAGGGATGTAGCCAGTGACTGCATTGTCATTATTAGCACTATTTCATTACAATATATGATTTAAAGGTTTAATTAGACTGTGCTAGTGTGTGTCAGACTAACTTCAGTTTTTGTTTTTTACTGATATTTTGCAGTTCGCCCATTATCCTCCTTTCCCCATAGACCACATCATGAACATGGCATGATTTTCTGCAACACAGTGATGCACAGGAACGCAACTACCACGTTACTGGAGAACAACATTTAATGGTATCTGATCCTCTATCTTCATACCATACCCTGCTCTCTCCCTGTCCCTTTAGTTTCCAGAAATCCATTTTTATATTCAGTGCCTTGGTTTCCACAGTCTGATCTGGGAGATAATTCCTCAGGTTCACCATTCTCTGAGTGCAGACATTTATTCTCATCTCAATGCAGAGTGGCCTGTCTTTACCTAATACTGTGGCCCCTTGTTTTGATGACCCAGCCAGGGGAATTGTCACCCCTGTTTCCAATCTGTCTGGTCCTAACAGAGTTTTATATATTTCACTGAGATCTCCACTCATTTTCCTAAAGCCCATGGAATACAGACATAGCCGCCCCAAACTCTGCTCCCACACAAGCCTGTCATCCCAGAGATCAGTCTGGTTATCCTTTACTGCTCTCCCTCAATGTCAGGTTTCTCCTTTATTAGGTAAGGAGACCAAAACTGCACACAATACTGCACAATGTTCGAGATGAGGTCTCACCAAGGCCCTGCTCACCTGCAGTAAAACACCCTTACTCCTGGATTCAAATCCCCCTGAAATGAAGGTGAATACACGATTTATCTGCCTATCTGTTTTCTGCTCCTGCAAAATTGCTTTCAGTGACCGGTGCACAGAGAGATTCACATCCTTTTCAATATTACAGCGCCCCACTTGTGGGGTCTGTTTACACTGGTCAGCGTCCTAATGCCATTCCCAGTACTGACTTCTGGATTCAGATCTCACTGCCCTACACTGACCTCGGTGGGTTACACAGAAGGAAACAAAAATGCAGCTTAAGTTCCTTTATAGATCAACATTTTTCAAACAATCCCTTTTCAAATGATAGGCTCCCGTTCTGGTTTTACCATCAAAGGTCACAATATCACATATCCCCCATTGACCATACCCCCCACCCCTCATTGCTCTCCATCTGCCATGTATTTAGCCAGACACTCCACTTGTCGCATTCACCTTGCAGTTTTTTGACACCCTGCTCACCCACTCACAATCCGATATTGTTTAGTGCCATCAGCAAACTTGGAAATATTGTATTTGATCCACTAAATAAAATATATGTTGTGTATTGGGAATAGCTGGAGCCTAAAACCCCGATCCTTGCTATATCCTCCAAGCCTTCCTTTCAAAAAACCATATTGTTTTATTCCTACTCACTGCTTCCAGCCAGCTGTCCCATTCTAAAACCATATTTGTCCCAGTCCCAGAGGATTTGAATTTGCATAATAGGCTTGGGGCTGTATCAAAAATCTTTCTGAAAATACAATCATATTGCCTTGATTGCTTCTCCATAATTATGCTAAACGTCACTTTCACAAATATGATTCCCATTTGATCGATCTCTGTTGACTTTGTCTGTGCTCATTACTTTCAGTTCCAATACTCGTGGGCGGCACGCTGGCACAGTGGTTAGCACTGCTGCACTCACAGTGCCAGAAACCCGGGTTCAATTCCCACCTTAGGTGACAGACTGTGTGCAGTTTGCACATTCTCCCCGTGCCTGCGTGGGTTTCCTCCAGGTGCTCCGGTTTCCTCCCACAGTCCAAAGATGTGCAGGTCAGGTGAATTGGCCATGCTAAATTGCCGGTAGTGTTAGGTGAAGGGGTAAATGCAGGGAAATGGGTCTGGGTGGTTTGCTTCGGTGGGTCGGTGTGGACTTGTTGGGCTGAGGGCTTGTTTCCACACTGTAAGTAATCTAATCTAATCTACTTCCTCTAAAACTGTTTGGTTGCTAATTTCATTCTATTCCCTTTTTCTCAACAGACTACTTCACTAGTAATGTTGGGAAGTTTTGTTTTTTGTTTTGTTTTTTTTTGAAGAGATTAATTAAAGTATTTGCTCCATAGTTCTGCCTTTTCCGGTCCTCAATTCTCTGGTACCAGACTGTAAGAAAGCTGCACCTTTTTCCACTTAATTTTGCCATTGACATATTTTCAGAAGATATTACCAGTTCAATCTTAAAACCTTCGTTAATATACTCTTCAGAAACCCATCAATTCCTATCTTAAGTTACTCATTGATTGAACTTCCACAGCCGTGCAAACACAGAAGCACAGACTTTGTCCAATCAACAATTCAACCCGGTCGACATTAGCCCCACTTTCCGACACAAGACCCGTAGCCCTGAATCTTATGGCGTTTCAAGTATATTTTCTAATGATTTCGAAGTTACCATGACAACTCCTCTCTCAGGAAGGGCGTTCTTGACCCCAACACCCCCGAGTAAAAAACAAACCTCAATTCCCTCCAAATATCAAACCCGTCACTTTAAAATGTGCTGCATTGTTCTTGGCCCTTTGACTAAAAGGAACAGCTGCTGTCTATCCATCCTGTCCATGTCCCTCGGAATCCTATCCTTCTGAATCACGGCCCACTCAGCCTTCTCTGCTCCAAACTAAACAACCCAAGCTTATCCACCTCTCTCCATAGTTGATATACTCCATCCCAGGGAGCATCCTGGTGAATCTCCTCTGAGCCCCCTGCACTACAATCACATCATTCCCGTAATGTGGTTCCCAGAACTACACACAGTATTCCATCTTGGCCAAACCAAAGTTCCGCATAGCTCTTATAATCTATGCCTTGATGAATAAAGGTTATGTTTACGGTCCCTTATGCTTTCTCAAAATTGTTCATTAACGTATTTAGTCACATTCAGGGAAGTGTGGAGAAACACCCTCTGAGCTTCCTCATCTGCTGCCATTCATTGAGTACTCCCTGTCCAGTTCCTTCACCCAAAGTGTATCACATCATATTTATTAAGGTTACATTCCATCTGCCATTGTTCTGCCCATCTGACCATTCCATCTCTATCTTCCTGTAACATAAGACCTTCCTCCTCACTGCCAACCACCCGGCCAATCTTTGTATCAAACACAAACTTAGTTGTCACACTCCCACCACCCCCGTCTATAGTCATAGCTGCATCATTTATGAATACCAAAAATAATAAGGTTAACGATCACACAACAACAGGTTACAGTCCAACCAGTTTATTAGGAGGCACTAACATCGAAGCGCTGCTTCTTCATGAGGTGGTTGTGTGCTTTGAAAGCTCGTGCCTCTGAATAAACCTGCTGGACTATTGTTTGGTGTTATGTGATTTTTAGGTTTGTTCACCCCAGTCCAACACCAGCACCTCTGAATCACTGCACTGATCCCTGTGATACACCATTGGACATCGGTTTCTAGTCACAATAACAGCCTTCAACCACTACCCTCTGTCTCCTAACACTAAGTTGATTTGGATGCAACTTGGCAAGTCATTAATGACTCGTACCTGTTCCCTTGTTATACATTTCTGCTAAAACACACTTGCAGAATATCTGGAGATTTTCCTTAATCTTACCCTTCCAGCAGGTTTCTATGACCCTGTTTTAGGCAGTTCTGACCGTGTGATGAATTTCCTCAAAATTACGGTCTTATGTGGCCAATCCCTTATCTTGCCATTATTTGCCGTGAATTTGGATTGGGCAGCCAGGGAAGCGTCCTGTTAATTTTCAATTTGTCATATGTTTTGTGAATTTTGTAAATTTCTCTGTGACCCACGTTTCATTCTTTGAAACACTAGAGAACATAGGCCGGGTTTCCTCATCAGACATTCTCACTATCTGTGGGATTAATCTGGAGAACGTCCATTGCAGTTTTATTGTGGTCAGTATATTCTTTCTCAGATTGGGTCACCAACACTGTTCACAATGGATGCAGGTTTGCTCGCTGAGCTGGCAGGTTTATTTCCCGACGTTTCCTTACCTTACAAGGTAACATCTTCAGTGGACGTCTAGCGAAGCGATGCTGCACATTCCTGCTTGCTTTTAAAGGGTTTCTTTGGGTTGTTGATGTCATTTCCTGTGGCGAAGTCACTTTCTGTTCCTTTTCTCAGGGGGTGGTAGATGGGGTCTAACAACTAATAGCACATCGAGGTAGACATCTGCCAGAAATACATGTGGATTCTCTCCATTGATCCTATTAATTTCTAAATATCCAATGTCACATGCTACATAATAGATTCCAACAGTTTCCCGGCAGATGTCAAGTTAATTGGTCGCCAGTTCTCCTAACTATGCCTTTTTCCCTTTATAGATGTTTGGATCCCTTCCATTAATCTATAGTGCTTGGACCACGTTTTCTAACTTCCATTTATCCGAAATGGCTTCCGGCCTCTGCAGAGTACACAGGAAAATAAAACACAGTCATCGACAGTGCAATTAATACTTCTGTTGCTGATTTATGTCTGACATTTTAATATGAAGTACGTCAGGTTTGTCAGGCTGAGCAATGGTCAATCCAGTTACACTTTCAAATACTACCTTGTTACTGATATAAATTGATTTTTCGTCTTCAGTTGCACAAGTGCTACATGATCACTTGGTATTACTGGCTGATTTTATGGTTCTTCCTCGTTGAAGACAGATACAAAGCAATTGATTATTTTCTTGGCCATTTCCTTGTTCTTCACAATAAACTCTCCTCTCCCAATTACCAATTTCCATATTTGACCTTGCTTTCACTTTGTTTCCTTTGAAATACAGATTGTAGATTTATGCAGTGTTTTTGTTCCTGTTTGTTAGCATTCATGTTCTATTTTTTGATTTCCTTATCAGTTTCATGGCCCTAGTTTCTGGATCGTGAATTTCTGAGAATTCTCAGGTTTCCACAATGACTGAAATTCTTCCGAAGCCATTTCCTATCATTAATACATTTTCGAATTTGTTATGTTCAACATCATTGTGTCACTTTCCCTTTCTTTGATGCTTGTATCTAAAATAAAAAGACTTTGCAATATTTCTATAAATGTCCTGGTCCTGATCAGATATATTCAGGAACACTGCAGGAGGACATAGAAGGAATTGCCGGAGCCCTGACTGATATTTTTGCATCATCGCTGGCCAACGGGTGAAGTCACGAAGGACTGGAGGACAGCGAATGCTGTGTCTTTACTCAAGAAGTGCTACAAAGAAAAACATGGGAACTATAGACCAGTAAACGTAAAATCTGTTGTAGGTAACTTACTTGAACAGGTTCTGAGAGATAAGATATACATGCATTTGGAAAGACAGGGTGTGATTAGGAGCAAGATTAGGGTGGTGCTAGAAAAGCACAGCAGGCCAATCAGCATCCAAGGAACAGGAAAATCAACGTTTTGGGAAAAGTCCATCATCAAACTCAGCACGGCTTTGTGCATGGGAGATCATGGCTCACAAATTTGTTTGAATTCTTTGATTAAGTGACTAGCAACGTTGAGGAGGGCAGGATGGTGTATGTAGTCTTTATGGATTCAAGTAAAGACTTCAATAAGGTTCCACATGGTACGTTGCTCTGGAAGGTGCCCGCGGAAGAGGTTGAGGCGGGAATATTCGCAACATTTAAAAGGCATTTGTACAAATACATAGACAGGAAAGGATAAGAAAGATACAGGGCAATGTCAGGGAAATGGAGTTAGTGCGGATGGACATTTTGTTTGGAATGGACGTGTTTGGGCCGAAGGGCCTGTCTCCGTGTTGTCTGACTCTATGACTCCAAAAAACATTGCTTGCATCCCACTGTATGCTATATTGTACTTTCCCAATTCACTGGAGCGAACTTGACCCTTTAGCCTCCAGGCTACCATGAAGTTTAACCAGAACGTTCAAGCAATCTATATTCATGCAGACACCGTGTAAAATACACCTTATTAACGTCTCTATTCCTTCAAAGCTGATTCAAAGCAAGATTATTAATTCTTCCTTCTGATCACACATCACCAAACCCAAAATAAACTGCTCTATAGTTTGTTTCACAACATACTCTTCAACCCACCTCACATACACGTACAGAATTTATTTTGCACAGCATAAGCAGTCACTTAGTAAATACAGTTTAGATGCAGCTTGAGAACATCCAATAAAACTGCAGTATCCATGATACTTGCATATCTAATTTCCAGAGCATATGATGCTCAGATTTTCTACAACCGATATATAACACACCAATATTTGCTGCGCCTTATTATTTGTAAGTTCTACATAAACTGATTCTGTGGAATCTGAGGGACAGGTCTGTGTCATTATTAGTAATAAACTTGGACAGGACATTCGGGGAGGCTCACCTCGACGCTGAGATGATCTGAAGATATCTCCATCAATATAGGACAAGCATCAATATCCTCCCTGCTCTGTCAGGATAATGGTCACCGAATTCTCTCTGCTCCATCACCCTCTCTGTATGTCTGTTATAGCACTTACCCCCAGAAAATCTTCATGCTCTATCTCCAAATAAGGCTCAGGCACTACCGATCTCACTATTGAATTCAGCAACTTCCTTCCCACACTTTCTCTATCACCTACGCAATACCCCCCACATTAATAATACTATATGGATTTAAAACTGTCGACTGCCTCATTCCAGGCGCCTCACAATTCCTCCCAGATCCACCTCCACCAACACTAACGGTCCTGCCCTCACTCCTTCAATCACTTCCTTCTATTCCAAGAGAAACAGCCTGGAATAGGACAGAAATGGCCAAGCCGGGTGGTGGAGTGCCCAATATCCATTCCCTCACCCCTCCCCCACACCCGCCATGTGGGGAGGAAGCTAGTACAAGATGAAGTGGACTGGGATGCCTCGCGTGAAATTTCTGAAACATCCATGTCCCACTGACCGATTAAGGAACAGTGTTCAGTGAAAGTCAATTCTCACTGTAAAAACACTGGCATTTCAAACGACAGTCCTTTAACTCCCACCCACCCCCCCCCCCCGACCACCCCCAAATGCAGTCACCTCACTGCACAGAGATGCAGACACAGAAATACAAAGAATTATTGGTAATACCCCAATATACGAACAAACACAATGCATACAAGGGAATAGGCATACATGCACGTAGAAACACACACAGACATATTGAGTCACACACAAATAGACATAAACATAGATAGAAACACACAGGCTGATACACAGAAAGACAAACGTACATGCACAGATACACAGATGACAAGCAGATGGACAAACATACGCACACGTAGACACAGATACAAATTGGTAATTTTTTTTGTTTTATAACAGGATCAAGGATTCTTGGGGGAAGGCAGGAGAATGAGGTTGAGGAACATATAAAAAATTATTGAATGGCATATCACACTCGATGGGCCGAATGGCCTCATTCTGCTCCTTTTTTCATGTGGTGCTATGCTAACAGGTATTCTCTTCCTGAGACAGCAGCAGAGGCAGGGTTTGATACATATTCGATTGGAAAGGTTCAGTGGGAATGTGGGACAGGTTTGGAGTCTGGAATGGTTTATGTTCATTCCTAATTATTCTGCCCTTATATCTACAAAGAGATGGCGATTTGATGTTCAGTTAACAAAGTTTTAAAATAACAGGTCCCACAAAGAAATAAGGACGTACCTTTCACTTTAGTCATGTGCTACCTGTGGTATCCTCATCCTCAGGGAGCAGTGAAGACTCGTTTCTAGAGTCATAGAGATGTACTGCATGGAAACAGACCTTTCAGTCCAACCCATCCATGCCGACCAGATATCTCAACCCAATCTAGTCCCCCTGCCGGCAACTGGCCCATATACCTCCAAACCCTTCCAATTAGAACATAGAACAATACAGCACAGAACAGGCCCTTCGGCCCACGATGTTGTGCCGAACTTCTAACCTCGATTAAGCACCCATCCATGTACCTATCCAAATGCCGCTTAAAGGTCGCCAATGATTCTGCCTCTACCACTCCCACGGGCAGCGCATTCCATGCCCCCACCACTCTCTGGGTAAAGAACCCACCCCTGACATCTCCCCTATACCTTCCACCCTTCACCTTAAATTTATGTCCACTTGTAACACTCTGTTGTACCCGGGGAAAAAGTTTCTGACTGTCTACTCTATCTATTCCTCTGATCATCTTATAAACCTCTATCAAGTCACCCCTCATCCTTCGCCGTTCCAACGAGAAAAGGCTGAGAACTCTCAATCTATCCTCGTACGACCTACTCTCCATTCCAGGCAACATCCTGGTAAATCTTCTCTGTACCCTCTCCAAAGCTTCCACATCTTTCCTAAAGTGAGGCGACCAGAACTGCACACAGTACTCCAACTGTGGCCTAACCAAAGTCCTGTACAGCTGCAACATCACTTCACAACTCTTGAATTCAATCCCTCTGCTAATGAACGATAATACGCCATAGGCCTTCTTACAAACTCTATCCACCTGAGTGGCAACCTTCAAAGATCTATGTACATAGACCCCAAGATCCCTCTGTTCCTCCGCCTGACTAAGAACCCTACCATTAACCCTGTATTCCACATTCTTATTTGTTCTTCCAAAATGGACAACCTCACACTTGGCAGGGTTGAACTCCATCTGCCACTCCTCAGCCCAGCTCTGCATCATATCTAAGTCCCTCTGCAGCTGACAACAGCCCTCCTCACTGTCCACAACTCCACCTATCTTCGTATCATCTGCAAATTTACTGACCCACCCTTCGACTCCCTCATCTAAGTCATTAATAAAAATTACAAACAGCAGAGGACCCAAATTCATATACACATCCCAAATGCCTCTCAAATGTTGCAATTGTACCAGCCTCCACCACTTCCTTTGGCAGCTCATTCCATACAAGTACACCCTCTGGGTGAAAAACGTTGCCCCTTAGGCCTCTTTTGTATCTTTCCCCTCTCATCCTAAACCTATGCCCTATAGTTCTGGACTCCCCGACACCAGGGAAAAGACTTTGCCTATTTACACTATCCATGCCCCTCATAATTTTGGAAACCTCTATAAAGTCACCCCTCAGCCTCCGATGCTCTAGTTAAAACAGCCCCAGCCTGTTCAGCCTCTTCCTGTATCTCAAATCCTCTAACCCTGGTAAAATCTTTGTAAATCTTTTCTGAACTCGTTCAAGCTTCACAACATCTTTCTGATAGGAGCGAGATCAGAATTGCACGCAATATTCCAACAGTGGCCTAACCAATGTCCTGTGCAGCAGCAACATGACCTCCCAACTCATGTACTCAATACTCTGACCAATAAAGGAAAGCATACCAAGCCCCTTCTTCACTATCCTATCTACCTGCTACTTCACTTTCAAGAGCTATGAACCTACACCTACAAGGTTTCTTTGTTCAGCTACACTCCCTCGGACCTTGCCATTAAGTGTATAAGTCTGAGCTTGACTGATCTTTGTTGGAAAGGAGAGTCAATGTTTATTGGGAACAGACAGGAGATGGATGGACACACTCGGATCAGCCATGAGCATTCTGAATGGTGCCGCCAAATGATCAACTGTTGCCCCTACCCCGTGTGTTGTTCCCTCAATCCACCCTCGAGGCTATTACATGGTAGGGGACCACCCCATTCAATCAGACAGGTTCGATACAATGAGACAGGAGGAGACCATTCTGTCTCTCTAAGGAATTGCACAGCAATATAGAATGAAGTAATTCAGCTCGTTGAGTACATCACACAGCCCAGCAGGAGGCCATTCAACACGCCGGAACGGCTCCCCAGGAGCAGGAAACATTGACTCTCCTGTCCAGCAAAGATCAGTCGCTAACAAGAAATAGAGAATAGAGTCAAATGTTTATTTTTAGGCTGCAAAGCTGTAATTGATGGAGTGCCTCAGAGATCACTGTGGGGTCATCAATGATCAACAATTTGGATCAAAGATCTGAAAGAAGGGGAGGGAATTGCTTGGAGCTCAATTAGCTCGTACACCAAGATGGTCATTTAATGTGTCATCAAATGAAGGTAGTGAGTCTGCAATGTGATACAGACAGGGAAGTTTAGTGAGCAAACCTTCAGCAGAAATAACAGAGGGTAGGTTGTCTATTTTATCATGAAGAATAAAACAATGGTAAACAATGTAAATGCAGAGAGATTGCAGAACTCTGTGATTCAGGCGGTTTCCATGCTCTTGGGACATGAATCATATGAAGTCAGTCTGCAGATGCAGCAAGTGATTTGGAAGGTAAGCGGAATGATGTTGCTTTTGGCAAAAGGTATCAGATTTAAGGCAGGAATGTTTAACTGCATCGGTACAGGGCGTTGCTGAGACCACATTTGATGCACTGTGTGCTGTTTTGATCCCCGAAACGAAAATGAAAGGATGTAATTCTTTTCGAAGATTTTCAAAGAGGTTTACCTTTACTCGTTCCTAGAATGCCGGCCTTATGTTATGGGGGATTATCAGTTTTGATCTTAGCTGAGAAATAGTATTGAACCATCCATGACTTTCTGAAAAGTGTATCAACTGGATGCATATTATCTCTTGTCAGGAAGACTAAAGCTAGAGAATAAATTTTAAGAAAAAGATGCATTTATATTAACAGACATACTATGAAGACACCTACCAATATTTACAACTTACACAGACACCTGTAAGCATGTTATCAAATTATAAAGTGGGGACATTTTTGCGATTGAAATGAATGCAAATGCATATAATCTATAATCGGGTTTTCCAGAGAATCTTCCAGAAGAGCATACATGGTCCAGTTTGGTGTTCATTATTGTATGTTTCAACACAGAGAAGGAGAAAAATGTCCCCTGCCTGAGAAGCAGCAGCCTATTGATCTCTCTCTCTTACGTTGTTCCATCCGATAGCAAAGTGTGAGACCATAAAATCCCTGTGTTATCTTTACCATTTGTGAAGGATTTCTGGTGAGAATTCACTGGAATCTCTCCACTGCCTGAAACAAAATGAATTCAGACAAATTCAACTGTTCCAGAGTGAAATCCCACTACCAGGAGCTTGTATGAGCAGAATGACTTCAAAGGCAGTATAACGTTTGGGGCACTCTATCATTTTACCATTTGTTATTAGTCCAACTTTCTGTGACTCACACTTTTCTAGAAAATGACCTACTCTAGAAAATGACCTACATCATTGGTCAGATCCCAAAACTGGTTCCATTTAAGATTGGTGTAACCAGTGGAGGAGTGGGACTGGAAAAGGACGGAGTGAACTTCCAACGTTGGTTGAAACACAAATGAGAAATGTTCAAAGGGCTGTTCAAGTGGAAATTCCCTTCCCCAGCAGTTTGTGGTGCCTGGATGCTTGCATTTATTCAAAGTTATATTTGGTGACATTTGACAGACAAGTGAATGTAGGAAAATGGTATATATAGAGAAAAATGCTGCTGCGACCACATTCACATCACCCATGGAATTTGTGAGTGCTGGAGCGATGACAAAGTGTCTAATAGCCCACTCCTGCTGCTCAGTCCTATGTCCCTATGTTCTATTCAGCTCCTCACAGCTCCTGATATTAGCAGATGGAGGCCAAATACCTGGTCCACCGGAACACAGATATCATTCAATCCCTCAAGACTGTCACACACGGTTTGGTGTGGGTTGGAAAATGTTATTTGGAAAACCAGGCTGGTTTCAATATACACCTCTGGTCTCTTTACAGAGTGTCTCCGCTCTGCAACTTGTGCTTCATTTGTTGGTCATGTTGGAGACCCAGATTCACTATGAATACAGCCCCCATACCTCACCCTGAGATGACTCACAAAATACTTTATTCTCTGTTACTGCAATATTCAATAACAGAACGTTCAGGAAAATTACAATTATTTATTTTGTAATTACAGAATATGAGAACATAAGAAGCAAGATTAGGTGACTCGGACGATCAACCCATTGTATACCATCATGGCTGACCTCCTGTTAGCAATAACTGGTCTTTAATGTCCAATTCTTCACACCCTTTAGCTCTTTGACAGGTCAAAAATTCATGTACCACCTCTTTGAATACTTTCAGTGATGTAACTTCCCTCACTATCTAGCCCAGATAATTCCTGGCATTGATTACCCTGTATGAGAGGAAAACACTCCCAACACAGACACCATCATCTATTGATATGAACAAGAGGTGAACACAGGGGCTCAGGAAAGAGTGAATGGCCTTGATATCAAGGTAGCATTTGACTGAGGATGGCATCAGGACCATCTTATTTGAGCTTAATGGGAATCAGGTGTACTCTCCCCACTGGTTGGGGTCTTTTACAGCACAAAGGAAGATGTTTGTGGTCGGTGACCGAAAATCTTCTCAGTCCTGTGACATCTCTGCAAGAGATCCTCAGGGTAGCTGCCTCAAAACAAACAATTTCAGCTGGTTCATCACTGTCTTTCCTCATCATAAGATCAGAAACGGGGATGGTCACTGAATATCACCCAATGGTCAGCACAATGTGTCGCACCTCAGCTCCTGGACTAGTCTGTGTCCATGTGCAGTAAGTCCCAGACAGCATTCAGGCTTGTGCTGTTAAAATGCCGGTAACATTCATGTAACAGCAAGGCCAGACACTCTACATTTCCACAGTTAAATGAACAGCTCATTCAGCATCTCAGGCACATTAGAAACGGATATGTCGAAGCCATTCAGCCCATCGAAACTACTGAACGAAGAGAGGAATAGCCGATTCAATCCTCCTGCCTGTTCCACAGGAAGAGAAGGGGTCTGATTATCACATCAAGTTGTTCAACAGGAACAGGCAGAGCCACGTCAGACCCATGAACCTGTTCCATGGGACCTGGAGGAGGTCATTCAGCCCCTCGAGACACTTATACAGGAACAGGAGGGTGTCACTGATGCTCCAACCTGACAAATCAATGGAGCAGAGAATGCACTCTGAGACGGATCCACGATGTTCCTCATGGCTCCATTACCTGTGGGACACGTGACACTTTGACGTGTTTTTCTGGTAGTGAGGAAGGTAGCCAGATGCTTTGTCTCAAGTCTCAGAGAGGCATCTTCCATCTCTGAGACACAGACCCATGTTCTCCATGGACATCAGAAGCTGGAGGGAATAGTTAACTGTTTTAGAATTTAGGTATTGTGGCTGTTGTCGGGATTGTGGATAACATGAAGTTTAATGCAGGACCACACACTAAATACACTAATGTGGGGAGAATTTAATCAAAGACTGACCCTCTGTCTCTCTCAATCAACATATGGAGTGGGGATGGGCTGAGGGGGACGTCCGCTGATGCTCTTAACCTATTGACAATCATTTAACCCGAGTTAATAAAACCCATGGAATTTATCATCGTATCAGTGCCTGTTTAGAACATCATGAGTGACTGTCCATCCCCCTTCAGGTTCAATACAATCATCTCTTATTCTCTCACTGAGCTTCACTCTCTGCTCATGGTGCCATCATCCCAGGGATTAGTCTGGTGAAACTTGAGAGAAAGTTTATCTAGAGTACCCCAAATACTGCCTCTACAACACTCTCGGGGATGATTGCAAAAATCCTTTTCTCTCACTTAGACATCGCCATTTCTTTCCTATGCCACAAAAAGCCATTCCTTCTCTCTGGACTATGACTGACATGGAATGTATAAGTTCCTTACATCTGTACGTCAGCATCAATAAAGCCAACACCAGAGATGCGTAGAAGATGTGCATCACTCTTGGGGAGAATTTCAAAGAGATTGAATACACCTAAAATAGGGGATGATCACCTCCCTGAATAGAACTGAGTTCTTGGAATATGGGAAACAGGCAGAGGAAGGGAGCTATCTTTACTTCTGTTCTTCTCTCACAGGATGTATGCAGCCCTGGTCAGGGCAGCATGTTATGCCGATCTTGAACTGAGTGTTTGGTTCAGCTGTTCCACACGACAGTACAGAGTAAAACACTTTCCTGTGGGATTGTAGTGTTACAACACAGGATACATTGTCCTGCTTAATATAAAACCAGCAACAGGGAAAAGATTTATCCACTGTAGTAATCCATGATAATTCTAGAGTCCAAACTATTTGAAGTAAAAATTAACAACTTTATTTCTTAAAGTATAATAGGGAATAATAGACGAACGAATATTTACAGCTTTTTCCTCTAAGCTATATTTTATCTCCCCCCCACCCCCCACCCCAACCCCCGACTATACTAGTCCGATTAGACTCCAAATTAAGATTTACAAAACAAAACTTCTTATCTCAAAACCAAGAAGCTTTCGGTTCTTCTCCATATTCCTGTCTTCTTTTCTTCTTTGAGATTCTGCTTTTACCAGTTACTAATCAATAAAGTTACCGAGAGGAGAGCTAATTTTCAGGCAGTCTTTGCCTGCTGGTAACTTGGCAATTCTCCTCTCAACTGTCAATTTCCCGCGGTCTTGTACCCCCAAACCATTGGACTGTGTCATTGGCTTTTATGATTATTAATGTTTTAAATTCACACTTGATTGGAGGTGGGCATTTTGGGTTATATTTTAAACTATTTGGCTGAATTTGTTTATGTCTTGAGAAAATAAGCTAATCGAGACGTTCAACCAAATGTTACATTAAATCTATTTTTCAGAAGACTTGGTGCCGTCAGGTAGTTATTGCTGGCTCTTAATTCTGTTAAAGGTGCAGAACACCCACATGTTCATCACAGAAGTCACACTGAAACCTGAGCAGGGAAGAATGTCACATTGTCTTCGCTTAAGGACTTGGGGCAAGCAGATGGGCTTTTATGGCAAATCAAAAGAGTTGCTTTTAATTTCCCTCATTAGATATCAACAGACTATTATTCTGTGGCTCTAGAGTATGAGTCTTGAACACAATAAACTGTCGTCCCATTTGTACAGAGAACAAGTTTAACATCCTCCAGAGCAATTTTTTAGTGACGGACATATAGTTAGAAGGAACTTGAAACTGTTGCATCCGGATTAAACAAAGGCACAAATTATGATTTATTCAGAAGTTGCAATGAGACTGAGGACGTGACTGGGATATCATGACGGTGGTATTGGACAGGATTGGTGAGTGGGGACGAGATAGAGATGTAAATCTGTGAAGGACAAAATGGATTATGGAGTTTGAGAACAGTCTGGTTCTTTCTTGCATATCAGTGAGTAATTGAGAAATAGTAGTTTGATACTGATTAATATAAGAAAAGGTGTTTTTATTTGTAACTGAAAACATTGTCTTGCACTTTCCAAATTTTATATATCATGAGCAGAAATTCAGTTCAACCCGGTTTAGTAGACAAATATAATGACTTACCAGGAACACCAACTAACGCGAGGATGGGATAGTAACCACCTTGAATAATCCAAAGGATATCCTGGATCCGTGATGCTAATGATATCCAAGGCCGAGAAAGAAAGTAAAGACCCCAGAATAAACTCCTGTCTGCTATTGTAATATTCCAGTCTAATATTCCCAGATTCTGATCGATTGTTGAACCATTCCAGTCTAATGATCTCAGATTCTGATCCATTATTGTACCATTCCAGTTTACTGATCTTAGATTCTGATCCAGTATTGGAACATTCAAATCGGAGGTCCTCACATTCTGAACCATTATTGTAACGTTCCAGTCTAATGTTCTCAGATTATGATCTCTACTGCCCCTCTCTCTCGAGTTGATGATCCGTGTTAGTACTGTCAGTGATGCTTCTACTCATACTATGGGATAACACGCTGAAAAGAGCCCATTTATCATTCACTGATGGAAACGCTCCACTGGGATAATTAGGATCCAAGGAGATTGAAATTAATCACAGTCACTGAACAAATAGCTCCAATTAACCCTTTTCAATTTAATATTGATTTTAATAAAATTCAAAAGAACGTTTAAAACTTGGCATGGGATATGTGGGAGAGACTGAGGGATGGAATATTGGAGATGGGAGATTGAATGTGTGCAATCATTCAATCTGCCTTGGATATGGGAGTAACGTCAAAGGATTGTCAGAACATAAACAAGTTTCTCCGTTTATAAATGGAAACATACAGTCTGTAACTACTGATCAGAGATTATAATGTCAGTAAAATATAGCGAGAACTTTTCTCGTCCAGAATCTGACAGGAAAATGTGCCTACGACAACATGAGTGATAACGGACAACTGACATGGATATGGTAACAGAGAATATGACGTGACAGACAATTCAGATGATTATTCGAGAATCAGAGAGAGCAGGTGAGGGTCATGCTGTTCATGTTATCGATGTCAATCAACTGTGATTAAGTACCATTGGATTTCAATTGCAGTGTGATTATGTTGTTGGGGACACGGTGCTGAGACTGGAGGGAGGGTACATGATATTTCCCATTCATCAGTAGTGAAACATTACTCTTTGTAAATCACTTGAAGATCAAATTCAAGGATACAACTACAATGAGGAATGAGGAGAGCCAATATTAACCATACGACCATAAGACATTGGAGCAGAAATTTGGCCATTCAGCAAATTGAGCCTGCTTTGCCATTCAATGATGGCTGTTAAGCTTCTCAACCCCATTCTCCCGCTTTCTACCTGTAACCCTTGATCCCCTTTACAGTCAAGAACCTATCTGTCTCACTCTTAAATATACTCAATGATCTGGACTCGACAGACTTCTGTGGCAGTGAATTCCATAGATTCACCGCTCTCTGGCTGAGGAGGTCTCTCTTTATCTCTGTTTGTAAAGGTCTTCTCTTTACTCTGTCCCTTCCGGTACTAGTCTTTCCTATCATTGGATATATCTTCCCAAAGTCCACTCTGACCCAGGACATTTAGTATTCTGTACGTTTCAATTAGACCTCCTAACATCTTTCTGAACTCTATCAAATACAGACCCAGAGCCCTCAAATATTCTTCATATGTTAAGCTTTTCATTCCTGTCACCATTCTCGTGGATCTCGTCTGAAAACGCTCCAAGACCAGCACATCCTTCCTGAGATATGGGACCCAAAACTGCGCACAATAATCCGAATGTAGAATGACCAAAGCATTGTAGAGCCTTAGAAGTACATCCCTGCTTTTATATTGAAGCCTTCTTGAAATAAATGCCATCATTGTATTTGCCTTCCTAACTACTGACAACCTGCAACTTTACCTTTCAAGACGCCTGGATGAGAACGCCCGAGTCTTTTTGCACTTCAGATTTCTGAATGTGCTTGCGATTTATAAAATAGTCCATGCCTCTATTCATCCTGGTAAAATGCTTTTCCACACTTTTCAACGTTGTACTACATCTGCCACTTCTTTGCTCACTCTCTAAACCTGTAAAAATCCTTCAGCAGGTGAAAGTGAGGACCGTAGATGATGGAGATCAGAGTCAAAAAGTGTGGTTATAGAAAAGTAAAGTCTGTCAGGCAGCATCTGAGGGGCAGGAGATTCGACGTTTCAGGCATAAAACCTTCATCAGGAATGTGGGGTGGGCGGAAGGAGCCAGAGAGAAAAATGAGAGGGGCTGGTGCTGGGAGGAAGGTACCTTGGAAGGCGACAGCGAGATGAAGGTGGGTGGTGGAAGTGATAGGTCTGAGTGGAAGGTGGAGTGGATAGATGGGAAGGAAGAGGACAGGTAGGACAGTTCAAGATGGCGGTTCTGAGTTGGAGGGTTTGATCTGGCATAAGGTGGAGGGAGGGGAAATGAGGAAACTGGTAAAATTGTCCTTGATACCGTGTGTTTGGAGGGTCCAAAGACAGAAGATGATGCGTTCTTCCTTCACACGTCAGGTAGCTAGAATTTGGCTGTGGATGAGGTCACAATCCTGCAAAGCCTTGGCGGAGTCGGAGGGGGAGTTGAAGTATTCAGCCACAGGGCAGTGGGTTGTTGGGTATGTGTGTCCGAGAGTGTTCCCTAAACCGTTCTGCAAGTTGACGTCCTGTCTCGCCAATGTAGTGGAGACCAGGAGCAATGGACAGACTAGAAGAGGTGTTTGGATGCACAGGATGTTATCTGCCTGATGTGGAAGGGTCGTTTGGGGCCTTGGGTGGAGGTGAGGAGGGAGGTGTTGGCACAGGTTTCATACCTGTTGTAGTGGCAAAGGGAAAGTGTCGGGAGTGGAAGGTGGCTTGTTGGGGTTGCGTGGACATGACGAGGGAGCTGTGAGGGAATGGTCTCAGCAGTATGATGATAGGGGTAGGGAGGGACGTATATCTCTGGTGGTGGAGTCTGACTGTTGGTGGCAGAAATGGTGGAGGATGATGCATTGTATCCTGAGGTTAGTGGGATGGAAGACCAGCACCAGAGAGGTTCTAACTGGTTGTCGTTGGAAGAGTGGAGTCCAAGGGCGGAGTTTTGGGCAGGTGAGGAGATGCGCTAGAGCACCCTCCTGCAGCTGAACCTCCTCTTCAATGCTACCTGTCCCTCTATCTATCTTTGCACTGTTTGAAAGCTTAGCCCAAATGCCCTCAGTTCCGTCATATCAATAATGAATGCACAAAGTGAAAAGTTGTGGTCCCAAAACTCAGTCTTGTGGAACACCACTTGTCACTGGCTGCCATCCTGAGAAGGACACTTTAATCCACACTCTCCGCTTTCTTTCAGACAGCCAAACTTCAACTTCCACCGTGCCTCTAACACCATGGACCCATATCTTTCTCAATAGTCTCATGCATGGCACCTTGTCAAAGGATTCTTGAGGTGCAGATGGATGACATCTATCGGTTCTCCTTGATCAAATCTGCACATTACGCCCTCAATGCATTCTAGCTGGTTTGTCAGGCACGACCTCCCCTTGATGAAACCATGCTGTCTCTGTCCTATTTTACCAAAGGCCTTCAAACATTCAGAAATCCCATTCTTCACGATGAATTCCATGATGTTACCCACAACCAAGGTTAGGCTAATCAGTCTGCAGTTTTCCATCTTCTGCCTAACTCCCTTATTAAACCGGGTGTCATGTTAGCAATTATACAGCCACTTGGCCCTTTCCTGATTTTAGTCATTCCTGAAAGATTACCACTTACACTTGCATTTACTCTTCAGCGATCTCCCTTACAAGGCTGGGGTGTAATCCATCTGGTCCAGGTGAGTTATCCACATTCAGGCCATTCTGTTTTCTAACATGTTCTTCTTGGTAATGGCCACTGTATTTAGGACTGCCCTCTCACTCTCTTCAAACCTTGGGAAATTACTCGTGTATGCCACCGTGAAGACTGATGCAAAATTCCTCAGCCATTTCTTTGATTCCCACTACTGTCTCTCCACCATCATTTCCCAGTGGTCCATATTCACATTTATGTCTCTTTTGCACTTTATATATCTAAATAATCTCTTACAGTTTCCTTTATATTACTGGTTAGCTTACCCCCATACTTAATCTTCTCCCTTCTTATTTATTTTTTCATGCCTTCTGTTGGCCCCAGTTCTCCAGTTCCGCACTGCCCTTCAATCTGCTTGCTTTTTGCTTCTATGCAATCCCTGACTTCCCTTGTCAGCCCTGGTTGCCTCATCCCCCCTGTACCATGCCTCGATTACTCAGCATGAATCTCTGCAGTGTCATTTAAATTATCGTGGAATCTCCAGCCATTGCTGTTCCCCTGTCTTTCCTGCTAAACGCATGTCCAGGTCAATTCACAATCACGAAGGACTCAAAGCCCTCCGCTTCTTCCTTTCCCGCTGAACCAACCAGTACCCTTCCACTGACAACCTCTTTCGACTGACTGAACTGGTCCTCACCCTGAACAACTTCTCTTTCCAAACCTCCCACTTCTTCCAAACCAAAGGAGCAGCCATGGGTACCCGCATGGGCCCCAGCTATGCCTGCCTCTTCGTAGGATATGTGGAACAGTCCATCTTCCGCAGCTACACTGGCACCATTCCCCACCTTTTCCTCTGCTACATCGATGACTGTATCCACGCTGCCTCGTGCTCCCACGAGGAGGTTGAACAATTCATCCACTTTAACAACACCTTCCACACCGACCTCAAATTCACCTGGACCGTCTCAAACTCCTCCCTCCCCTTCCTAGACCTTTCCATTTCTATCTCAGGCGATTGAATCAACGCGGACATTTACTATAAACCAACCGACTCCCACAGCTACCTAGACTACACCTCCTCCCACCCTGCCCCCTGTAAAAACGCCATCCCATATTCCCAATTCCTTCCTCTCCGCTGCATCTGCTCCCAGGAGGACCAGTTCCAATACCGTACCACACAGATGGCCTCCTTCTTCAAAGACCAGAATTTCCCCCCAGTCGTGATCGACGATGCCCTCCACCACATCTCCTCCACTTCTCGCTCCTCCGCCCTTGAGCCCCGCCCCTCCAATCGCCACCAGGACAGAACCCCACTTGTCCTCACCTCCCACCCTACCAACCTCCATATACATCGTATCATCCGTCGTCATTTCAGCCACCTCCAAACGGACCCCACCATCAGGGATATATTTCCCTCCCCTCCCCTATCAGCGTTCCGAAAAGACCACTCCCTCCGCGACTCCCTCGTCAGATCCACATCCCCCACCAACCCAACCTCCACTCCCGACACCCTCCCCTGCAACCCCAAGAAATGCAAAACTTGCACCCACTACTCCCCCCTTACTTCCTTCCAAGGCCCCAAGGGATACTTCCATATCCGCCACAAATTCACCTGCACTTCCACACACATCATTTATTGCATCCGCTGCACCCAATGTGGCCTTCTCTATATTGTGGAGACTGGCCGGCTACTTGCAGAACATTTCAGAGAACACCTGTGGGAAACCCAGACCAACCAACCCAACCACACCGTGGCTAAACACTTCAACTCCTCCTCCCACTCCACCAAGGACATGCAGGTCATTGGACTTTTCCATCGCCAGACCATAGCAACACGACGGTTGGAGAAAGAGCGCCTCATCTTCTGCCTAGGAACCCTCTAACCACAAGGGATGAACTCCGATTTCTCCAGTTTCCTCATTTCCCCTCCCACCAACTTGTCTCAGTCAAATCCCTCAAACTCAGCACCACCTTCCTAATCTGCAATCTTCTTCCTCACCACTCCACCCCCACCCTCACTCCGGCCTATCACCCTCACCTTGACCTCCTTCCACCTATCGCATTTCCAACGCCCCTCCCCCAAGTCCCTCCTCCCTACCTTTTATCTGACACTGCTGGACACACTTTCCTCAATCATGAAGAAGGGCTCATGGCCGAAACGTCGATTCTCCTGCTCCTTGGATGCTGCCTGACCTGATGCGCTTTTCCAGCAACACATTTTCAGCTCTGATCTCCAGCATCTGCACATTCTCCCCGGTCAATTCTACCCAGCTTCTCCCTTATGCCTCTCCAGTTGCCTTTATTCAGATGAAATACTGTTAACTCTGATTCTATCTTCTCTCTCAAATTGCAGAATAGATTCTACCATGTTCTGATTACTGCTTCTGAAGTTTTCCTTCACCTTAAGCTCCCTTGTCTAGCCTGCGTCATTAAACCTAGTGTCATCTATTCCCGACCGGGCTCCACCACATGATGCTCCAAAAAGCCATCCCATAGACATTCTTCAAATTCCTTTTCTTGCGATTCACTACCAACCTGGTTTCCCATTGCACTTGCATATTGAAATCCCCCATGATCACTGTAACTTTGCCTTTCCTACAGATCTTTTCTATATCCTGGTGTATCTTGTGCCCCAGCTCCTGACTACTCTTTGGAGGCCTGTGCAAGTCTCCAACTGTGGTTGTCATACCTTTGTGGTTCCTCAATTCTACCATGCAGATTCCACACCATCTGACCTTACTTCCTTTCTTATTGTTGATTTAATTTCATTTCTTATTAATAATGTAAACCCACTCCCTCTGTCTTTTCCATTGGGTATATGTCCTTGCATATCCTGATCCCCTTGCAGCCACTTCTCTGTGATGCCCATCACATCATACCTACCAATTTCAGTCTATACCACAAGCTCATTTACCCTATTCCTTATACTGCACGCATTCAGATATAACCCTTCAATCTTGTATTAACGGTCCCTCTTCTCATTGCCATTTGTTTTTCCAGTGTGATTGAAGTTTGATTGCTTACTCTTTCCATACCCTCTGTCCTATTTGCGTCTATGCTGGTGATTTTAATAACCTCTCCTGAGCTCTGTACTCTTTCATGCTCTTTTCTAAGTAAACCCTATAAACGAACCCCCACCCCACGCACACACACACACTCGTAATCAGTTTAAAGCTCTGTCTACCTCCTTGGTTAGGATTCACGCGGACACAGACGAAGAAAGTCCAATCGGAACATGTCCTTTCTTCCTCAGTAATAAAATGTGTTTAATGTTTGTGAGAAGATTTGTAGCTCGGGTGCTCGTTGTTGTGGTTCTGTTCGCCGAGCTGGGAATTTGTGTTGCAGATGTTTCGTCCCCTGTCTAGGTGACATCCTCAGTGCTTGGGAGCCTCCTGTGAAGTGCTTCTGTGATCATTCCATCGGCATTGATGAAATTGTGCGGGTATCCGTTTTGGCGAATACATTGCATAGGTGTTCTTCTTCCTCTTTTTGCAGTTCTGGTGTACTGCAGTGTGTTGTGGCCCTTTTGAATAATGTCTTGATGCAACTTCTTTTGTGTCTGCTGGGGTGGTTGCTTTCGTAGTTCAGGACTTGGTCTGTGTGTGTGGCTTTCCTGTATACCTTTGTGGTGAATTCTCCGTTCGGTGTTCTCTATTCCATCACGTCTCGGAATGTGAGTTGTTTGTCCTTTTCTTCCTCTCTAGTGAATCGGATTCCTGTGAGTGTGGCGTTGATGATTCGGGGTGTGTACTCTATTTCTGTGTTTTTAATGATTACAAAGGTGTTATCCACATATCTGACCCAGAGTTTGGGTTCAATTTGCAGTAAAACTGTTTGTAAGAACAGCCTTTCCACACATTATCCATGAGACAACTCAGTCATTTCAGCTATCAGTCTAGTAAACCTCCTTTGAACCACCTCCAAAACACTTACACTTTTCATTAGAGAATGAGTCTCGGGTATTTCAAGGATGTGTAAGAGGTCATAGACTCTTTCTAAAATTATGTCCCACTGAAAGGTCAGTGACCTGGCCAGGCTCATTAGCCAATATGAGGTCCAGTATGGCTCTTCCTCTCGTTAGTCTATCAACATACTGTGCCAGTTAATAAATTCTGCCCCATATAAGCCTCTTGCTCCAAGGGACTCCTAGTCATTACTGGAGATATTAAAGTCACTCACTATGACCACTCTGTTTTTAATACACCTTTCCTTAATCGACGTACATATCTGTTCCTCAATCCCTCCGTGGTTGTTGGGGGGATTATAATAACGCAGTGCTTGCAGCCATCTAATTTTTGAGCTTTACCCATATTGCTGCAGTGGATGATCCCTCCTGTATGTCCTCTTGAAGTACAGATGTAGCATTCTCCCGATTATTAAAACACCACGTCCACCTCTTTTACCTTCCTCTCCATCTCGCATAAAACAATGAAACCCTGGAATGTTGAACGGCCAGTCCTTTCCCTCTCTCAACCAAGTCTCTGTAAAGCTGCAACATCATAGTCCCATGCACGGATTCAGGCTGTCACTTCATCGGTCTTAACCATAATAATTCTTCCATTGAAATGAATACACTTCAGCCCAACTCCATCAGATCCTGACCTGATATTTGGTTTGAGTTTCCCTGATGTAAATTCTCCTCGTCTATTCTCTGGTAATAGGAGATTAGAAAAGACTGTCAGTAAAGCAGAACATATTGCAAACAGACAATTTCTGTTTCCTCCCTCGTCCCTTCTATCTGTACATTGCATCACACACTGCCCAATTCCAATAAACTACTGGATAATTATTATGCTTCAAACAACAGTCTCCAGCCTCTCAATTCACATTCTTCAACTCTGTCTGCACCTATTGCATTAACTGTTTTCTGATCCCTCTCTCAACCAAATCTCTGTAATATTTTTATCATAGTTATATACACTCATTCAAACTCCAAGCTCCAAGCTCATCTGTCTTGCCTGTCACACTGCTCACATTAAAATCAGCACACTTCAGACTGCCAGCCCCATTGTGTTCACTCCCCTCTGCCAGTTTGTTGTTGGTCTTAGCTGTACTGGGATTGGTCTCCAACTGCTCTTCAGTCACTGTGCTTGTGGATGTTCTGCTCTGGCTCCACCCTCCCTCCCCCACCACCACCACACTGGTTTAAACCCTCCTGAGTGACAATAACAAAACCTGCCTGCCAGGAGATTGCTGCCGGTTCACGTCCATCCCGTCCTTCTTGTGTATTTCATACTGACCCAGGAATCCCAATGACCACATATCGGAGATTGCTGCCAGTTCCGATGCATCCCGTCCTTCTTGTGTATATCCTACCAACCCGGGAATC